>NW_027397105.1:5135891-5220547 GCF_003265705.2 Callorhinus ursinus | reverse complement strand
GTATCAACTACCAAAATTGAACCAGGAAGAAATAGAAAACCTGAACAGACCTATAACCACTAAGGAAATTGAAACAGTCATCAAAAATCTCCCAAGAAACAAAAGCCCAGGGCCAGACGGCTTCCCGGGGGAATTCTATCAGACATTTCAAGAAGAATTAATACCTATTCTCCTGAAACTGTTCCAAAAAATAGAAATGGAAGGGAAACTTCCAAACTCATTTTATGAGGCCAGCATTACCTTGATCCCAAAACCAGACAAAGACCCCATCAAAAAAGAGAATTACAGACCAATATCCTTGATGAACATGGATGCAAAAATTCTCACCAAAATACTAGCCAATAGGATCCAACAGTACATTAAAAGGATTATTCACCATGACCAAGTGGGATTTATTCCTGGGCTGCAAGGCTGGTTCAACATCCGCAAATCAATCAACGTGATACAATACATTAACAAAAGAAAGAACAAGAATCATATGATCCTCTCAATAGATGCAGAAGAAGCATTGACAAAGTACAGCATCCTTTCTTGATCAAAACTCTTCAGAGTATAGGGATAGAGGGTACATACCTCAATATCATAAAAGCCATCTATGAAAAACCTACAGCGAGTATCATTCTCAATGGGGAAAGGCTGAGAGCCTTTCCCCTAAGGTCAGGAACGCGGCAGGGATGTCCACTCTCACCACTGCTATTCAATATAGTATTAGAAGTCCTAGCCACAGCAATCAGAAAACAAAAAGAAATCAAAGGCATCCAAATCGGCAAAGAGTAAGTCAAACTCTCACTCTTTGCAGATGATATGATACTGTACGTGGAAAACCCAAAAGACTCCACCCCAAAACTGCTAGAACTCATACAGGAATTCAGTCCAATAGCAGGCTATAAAATCAATGCACAGAAATCAGTGGCATTCCTATACACCAACAACAAGACAGAAGAGAGACAAATCAAGGAGTCTATCCCATTTACAATTGCACCCAAAACCATTAGATACCTAGGAATAAATCTAACCAAAGAGGCAAAGGATCTGTACTCAGAAAACTATAAAATACTCATGAAAGAAATTGAAGAAGACACAAAGAAATGGAAAAATGTTCCATGCTCATGGATTGGGAGAATCAACATTGTGAAGATTTCAATGCTACCTAGAGCAATCTACACATTCAATGCAATCCCCATCAAAATACCATCCACCTTTTTCAAAGAAATGGAACAAAGAATCCTAAAATTTGTATGGAACCAGAAGAGACCCCGAATAGCCAGAGGAATACTGAAAAAGAAAAGCAAAGCTGGCGGCATCACAATTCCGGACTTCCAGCTCTATTACAAAGCTGTCATCATCAAGACAGTATGGTACTGGCACAAAAACAGATGCATAGATCAATGGAACAGAATCGAGAGCCCAGAAATGGACCCTCAACTCTATGGTCAACTTATTTTTGACAAAGCAGGAAAGAATGTCCAATGGCAAAAAGACAGTCTCTTCAACAAATGGTGTTGGGAAAATTGGACAGCCACATGCAGAAGAATGAAACTGGACCATTTCCTTACACCACACACAAGAATAGACTCCAAATGGTTGAAAGACCTAAACGTGAGACAGGAGTCCATCCAAATCCTAAAGGAGAACACAGGTAGCAACCTTTTCGACCTTAGCCGCAGCAACTTCTTCCTAGAAACATCGCCAAAGGCACGGGAAGCCAGGGCAAAAATGAACTATTGGGATTTCATCAAGATAAAAAGCTTTTGCACAGCAAAAGAAACAGTCCACAAAACCAAAAGACAACCGACAGAATGGGAGAAAATATTTGCAAACGACATATCAGATAAAGGGCTAGTATCCAAAATCTATAAAGAACTTATCAAACTCAACACCCAAAGAACAAATAATCCAATCAAGAAATGGGCAGAAGACATGAACAGACATTTCTCCAAAGAAGACATCCAAATGGCCAACAGGCACATGAAAAAGTGCTCAACATCGCTCGGCATCAGGGAAATCCAAATCAAAACCTCAATGAGATACCACCTCACACCCGTCAGAATGGCTAAAATTAACAAGTCAGGGAACGACAGATGTTGGCGGGGATGTGGAGAAAGGGGAACCCTCCTACACTGTCGGTGGGAATGCAAGCTGGTGCAACCCCTCTGGAAAACAGTATGGAGGTTCCTCAAACAGTTGAAATTAGAGCTACCGTTCGATCCAGCAATTGCACTACTGGGTATTTACCACAAAGATACAAATGTAGGGACCCGAAGGGGTACATGTACCCCAATGTTTATAGCAGCAATGTCCACAATAGCCAAACTGTGGAAAGAGCCAAGATGTCCATCGACAGATGAATGGATAAAGAAGAAGTGGTATATATACACAATGGAATATCATGCAGCCATCAAAAGGAATGAGATCTTGCCATTTGCAACGACGTGGATGGAACTGGAGGGTGTTATGCTGAGTGAAATAAGTCAATCAGAGAAAGACATGTATCACATGACCTCACTGATATGAGGAATTCTTAATCTCAGGAAACAAACTGAGTGTTACTGGAGTGGTTGGGGGTGGGAGGGATGGGATGGCTGGGTGATAGACATTGGGGAGGGTATGTGCTACGGTGAGCGCTGTGAATTGTGCAAGACTGTTGAATCACAGATCTGTACTTCTGAAACAAATAACGCAACATATTTTAAGAAAAAAGGAAAAGAAGATAACAGGAGAGGAAGAAAAGGGGAGTATGTCAGAGGGGGAGACGAATCATGAGAGATGATGGACTCTGAAAAACAAACTGAGGGTTCTAGAGGGTAGGGGGGTGGGGGGATGGGTTAGCCTGGTGATGGGTATTGAGGAGGGCACGTTTTGCATGGTGCACTGGGTGTTATGAACAAACAATGAATCATGGAACACTGCATCAAAAACTAATGATGTAATATATGGTGATTAACATAACAATAAAAAAATTAAAAAAAAATAATAGTGGAATAATGTTCCACGATGAGAGATGGTGACTTCGCTCATCCTGGTGAGCACCGTTTTGTGTACAGAATGTCTAGTCATCGTGTTGTACACCTGAAATGAATAGCACACTGGCATTGATGACATGTGGATAAAAGGAAGGGTATTGATTGTATTGATTGAAAATTGGGCAATTTAGCAGTTGACTTTGGAATTGAATTCATTGATCCAGATCTTGGACTGGCTCCTACATTATCTCTGTTCCAGGGGAAGTGGGGGGAAGATGAAGGACAACATGAGAGAGAATCTCAGGCAACGGGGAAAGAGAGCCGACCCAGCTCCTCTGTAACCTCTGGGCCTCATTAAATTGGGCTTGGAGCCATGTCTACCTTCTCTCACCTTCTGCCTGAATCCTCTACTCCTCAAGAGGTGGATCATTCAAACGATGGCACTGGGGCAAGTGAGACCTCAGAGATGATATTTCTTCCCGGAATAAATTGGAAAGTCTTATTCTGTTCCAGTGGGGCTTTCTATGGAGCTGGAGAAGAGTGGGACCAGAGAGTTTGGGAGAGACGGCCCCCTCACTTTCGCTCTGAGGACATCACCTTGAGGTCTCCCAACTCTATTCTTTTGCCCTGATCCAGTTCTTTCTCTTCATTTCATCACCTCGCTGTAAACCTCCTCATAAAAGGCCTTCCACCTTCCATCCCCCAGCCTTACCCTCCCTCCTGTCCCATGTGCATCAAACGTAAGATGCACCCTCTTGAGAGCGACCTTCAAGGCCATTTGTGACCCAGGGAGATGGTCTCTTGTTGCACCTCTCTGAACCTTTGCTTCCACACCAGCCACAGCATTCTGGCAACACTGAGCTGCAAGCAGTTACCCAAAACCCAAGGCATCTTCCTGCATAGGCTGTTCTATCTGCCCTGGAAAGAACTCTCCCCACTCTTTGGGCTGAGTCATCAACATCATGTTTTCAAATTCAGCTCAAGTGCCACCTCCACCGGGAAGTCGTTCCTGAGAAACCAGTCCAGATTGCATGCCTCTCCTGGGTCCATTCTACTTGCCCTGGACTATCACTGCTTCTCTAGTGCCTAGAAGGCAGGAATTATGTTCCTGTCTCTAAACCTGTTGTCTAGCACAATCTATGAAATAGGGTTTGCTAACGGATATAAGTGTGGATGAGTTGAAAGAATGCAAAATTTCAAAAATAAGTTGCAAAAAAAGTACAGAGGCTCCTGGGGGGTTCAGTCAGTTGAGCATCCGACTCTTGATCCCAGCTCAAGTTTTGATCTCAGGGTCATGAGTTCAAGCCCTGCATTGGGCTCCAGGCTGGGCATGGAGCCTACTAAAAGAAAAGGGGGGGGGGTGTAAATGTGGACCATAAGGGAAAGAAAAGAAGAGGCAGAAGAGAAAAGCAGAAAAAAAGATGGGAAAATTTGACATCCTGTCTTAAACATAAAAATTGGATAAATGAATGTTTCAGTCCTCATTCAGATGATTAAGGAAATACTGCTTAAGAAATGTCTTTTGAAAAGTATGTTTAAAAAAATTTAGAGATAAGAACCAGGAGAGCTAAAACGGAATGTGTCTCTCAAAATGTTAAATCCATTTATCTAATCCGAAAGCAAAGAAAACTTAAAACGGTGGAAAGCCCAGAAAAAGAAGAAAGATCAAATGAAGGGGTCATATCAAGATTCTCTGCTAGAAGACAGACAGATGGGGTCAAAACCCCAAACCTGAGCGTCTACAGTTTACAACTTATACGCCTGAAATAAAATTATCCAAACAGGCTAAGATAAAAATATGGGCAAAAGACATGACTGTTAGATTTTTTAAAAAGGAGAAATACGGAAAATGGAGCTTTCCATATTAACAGAAGACAAAGACCCAAAGTCAAAGACAGTATATGAGACAAAGGTTTTTTTTGTCTTCTTAACTAGCTTTAATTTTTTAATCAAAAAAGTTAAGTGTGTGCATAGTCTTTTTTTTAATTCTCAAAAGATAAAACAAATGTATCCATTCCTACTCCTTCCTTCCCATCCAATATTTTATTTTATTATTTTTTTTTATTTTTTTAAATTTATTTTATTTGACAGCGAGAGAGAGAGACAGCAGAAGAGGGAACACAAGCAGGGGGAGCGAGAGAGGGAGAAGCAGGCTTCCCGTGGAGCAGGGAGCCCGATGCGGGGCTCGATCCCAGGACCCTGGGATCATGACCTGAGCCGAAGGCAGACGCTTAACGACTGAGCCACCCAGGTGCCCCCCCATCCAATATTTTAAAGGCGACATTGTTCAACTCTTTTAGCTGCTTCTTATTGGCCGTTCAATGTTAACATTAGTGGACATAAACTGACCTCCCTTGATCAGTAATAGTGACTTTTTATAATGCCAACAAAGAAGTTGGTGGGGGTTTTTTAAATTATTATTTTACACCCATCCTAGCTGCTCTCATTCTTCCGATGTCACAATGTAGGGGCATATTCCATTTGGGGAATATGCCCACATCCAATTTTGTATCGGTTAGGAATGTGCAAATAGGGGCACCTGGGTGGCTCAGTCGTTAAGCGTCTGCCTTCGGCTCAGGTCATGATCCCAGGGTCCTGGGATCCAGCACCGCAGGAGCCTGCTTCTCCCTCTCCCACTCCGGCTTGTGTTCCCGCTCTTGCTGTCTCTCTGTCAAATAAATAAATAAAATCTTTAAATAAAAAAAAAAAAAGGAATGTGCAAATAACAGAAAACCCTCTGAACAGTGGCTTTCAGGCAGTCAAGTGCGGAGCTAGTGGTTTTATGATATCATTAGGAGCTCAGGCTGTTTTCATTTTTCTGTTCTCCTGTTTTGCACTTGTGCTTTTCATGCTTCTGGTCCCAAGATATCTTGCTACACCTCTGATATTGTATCTGAGTTTCGGGCAGGGAAAAAAGGAAGGAAGAAGACAAATAAGGAGGAGAAGGGAAAAGAACAACTTCCCAGAAGCCCTTAGCAGTTTCCTTATTCAGAAGCACCGTGTCATATCGCCACTCTAACTGCAAGGCAATCTATTATTGCAAGAATGTTTACATAGGCACTAGCCAGTCAAGGTTTTGATATAAGAAAGAAAAGTTGTAGAAATTGGCAAAGTAACCAACTGTGTTTTTATTACTAACACTATGTGAACAGTGTTAACTGCCTAACCAGTCATACATTATGAGTATTTTCTTTCTGGTACATATTTTTGTTTTGCCTGAAGTCAAAGCTTGCCTCATTATTTTTCATTTGCTTTGTTGTTATTGTTGTTTTCTTGAGCTTTGGCTTTTTCCATGAATACTAAGCTCCATAAAATATCTCTCAACATTATTTCTATGTTAAATCTGTCGGATAATCTGTCATTGCAAACCTTTTTAGGAGATACCGCTACTTGGGTGACCCATTCTGTTCCAGTGGCTCTCTAGGCTTGAAGCCATTCTTCCCCCCCCCCCCCCAGGACTTACTTTTGTCACCATCCTGGGAACTCCTTCCATCCATTTCCCCTACTTCCTCGAATCCTCTTTCATTTTCTTGAATTACTAGATAATTTTGTTGGGACATATCCTTAATTGCCTTCTGGAAAGGAAAAAGGGAAAGATGTATGGTTGCTATTGGTTTTTTTTTTTTAGACTTTTGCATTTCTAGCCTAGCACTTGATTGAAAATCTTGCCAGTCTAGGGCTCTAGGTTGGAATAGGTTTCTCTCAGATTTTTGCTATCACCTGCTTTTTCAAAGTCCGATGCCATTCTGATGACTCATCCTTTGTGTGTGACCTGTTTCCCACCCCCATCTTGGATGTTTTTAGGATCCTCTCTTTATCCTGGTGTTCTGAAATTTCACTATTGTGTGTATTGACGTGAGTATTTTATCACCCATTGTGCTGAACATCTGCTAAGAAGTAATCTGGAATCTCTAATTCCCAGTTCTGGGGAGGTGAATTTCACTGTTCCTTTGTTAACATCATCCCATACATTTCCTTGATTTTTGGTTTTGGAAACTGTAGTAAAATTAGGACTCTCTCTTCCTGTCTATTTCTTTTTTTTTTTAATTGAAGTATAATTAGCGTACAGCATTATATTAGTTTCCAATGCACAGCATATTGACTCAGTGATTCTGTACATTACTCTGCTTACCCTGACAAGTGTAGTCACCAGGCGACTCAATTACATTATCGACTATATTCCCTCTGCTGTACCTTTTGTCCTCACGACTTGTTTATTTTTTAACTGGAAGTTTGTACCTCTTAATCCCCTTTTTTTATTCAACAATCCTGTTCTTCTTTCTTCAAGACCTTCCAACTTTGTTTTCTAGATTCTCTGCTTAACTTTTCATCATGGCTGTCACATTTTTAATTTCCAAAGGCTGTTTCTGGTCCCCTCGTAAACAGCATCCCATACCCATTTCACAGACCCACTGCATTTTCTTATCTCTGAGGATATTGATTACAATATCCTTAAAGTTACTAACTCCATCATATGGTAAACACCTGGCCACCTGGCTTTTCCTTTGGGAGCCTTGGGAACCTGGATGTCAGTGTAGGTAGATCTTTTCTGGGGCTGTGTGCAGACAGGAGTGGTTTCTCCAAGGCTCACGCCCAGAATTCAGAGGCTGGTGGGAAACTCAGTAAACAGACTATTGCCTAATTCTCTGGTCTTCGGTTCCCCATACTCACCCCAACCCTATTCTGTCCTTAATGCTTCTGAGTTTAAAGGCTCTCAGGTTCCATTTTTTAAAGCATTTGTCTTTTGCTTTATATTGGGGGACAATTGCTGAAGGGAAGGAAAAAATCTTCTCGACTCTCGAGGTCTTCCAGCTGAACTAAATTGACATGAGACAGATGAACAGGGGAAAAAAATACAGTTTTATTTCGTGTGCATGGAGACCTGATAATGAAATTGAGACCGGAAGAAATGACCAAGGTGGGCCGTTTTTATACTTTTTAGACAGAGACAATAAATCCATGAGGAATTGACAGGACAGAGGAAACTCAACTTTGGGAGCTTCAGTTAGTGAGGAATTCTAAACAGAATTTGGGCTGGGGGAGTAAATGAGTAAAAAGTAGCAAGGGTTGTTTATACAGACTGGTTGGTTCTGAATGTCCCAGCTCTGGGGATGAGGAGAGATCTCTTTACCTCCTAGTACAGGGTGGGCACCTTTCCCACCGGAGATTTATTTCCTGCTTTCAGGGGCACAGAGGAGGGTCTGAAATTCCTTCCTGCTCAGGCTGACTCTTATGTAACTTTTATTTAAAATAATCAACCAGCCAAAGTGGCACATTTAGGGCCAGCTTGCCCTTGGCCCCCTTGTCTGTGTAGGATAGTGCTGGGATGTTGGATCTAATTGCTTCTTGCAGAAACTTTTGAATAATCCTCTGGTTGTCAGCCCTACCCCACCTCTGGCTTCTTTGGTATTTGTTTTCTCCAAATTCCTAAGGGTTTCCAGCACTCGAGTTAGGCAATACTACCCTACTTCTCACCAGTTCCCCTTCTGCTATAAGGGGCATGGAACTTTCTCTCATTGGTAAGCCAGTTAGCAGTCACTCACGTTCCTGTTTCGTATAAGTGATATTGTTTGGGGCCGTAGAAGTCTGGTTTCATCAATGATGGAATTTACCTTTCCGTTTCTCCTGGTTGTTTGCCGTGATTTTGAGAAGAAATGGAAACCAAACCACCTTTTGTGGTTATGACTTGAAAACTAGGAGCCTCATTTTGTTTTGATAAAAGTCACAATTCACGGTAAGTATGTAACTGACACAAACTTTTATCTGGGGAATAATGTTGCATCAAAACATATAAAAGCAAAATATTTTATATTCATGGGAAAATTGACAGAATTAGAATGGTGGCAGGAAGTTATTATACTTCTTTAAATCCTTGACAGATCAATAGGCAAAAATAGGGAGGTTGCAGGTCTGAATAATGTAATTGATTGGTTTGATTTCAGAGATATATTTCCAGCTCTGTACTTCACAAAGAATAAAAAGAAACAAAATACCAACCTCAGCCATAGCTCCAAGAACATAGGAGAATACATTTCACGATGAAGTTGGCATTTCAGATCACAAAAGGGTAGATTATTCAACAAATGGTGTTGGGAAAACTGGCAACTGATCTGGAAAGAAAGAGAAAAAGACTAATGAATTCTGTCTTTTAGTTATTGCTGTCAATTCTTGGCAGAGAGTTTGACCACAGGGGCTTTTCCCAGACAGTCGTCCTTCCCTGGTCTTTTACACGCTACCATAGGCTGCTTCCTAAGACTTCTAAAGAATAATCAGAATTCAGCCATTTGGCTTCCTCCGGTGATTTAAATGGCTGCCTTATTTTGAAAGCCAAGAGACCCTCCATAATTCATCCCCCTCCCCCCCACCCCGCCACTGCCTTAGTTGATTGCCCGGCATGCATTTGGTAACACGGAACTGCATACTGGAATCTTCCACCATGGGGGTTTGGAGGGGGCCAGAACATGGGTGGAGGAGGCTGGGGATCCCACATTTATGGAACAAGGCAGCTGTCCATAGACAAGGCTTCACAAAGCCCTCTCATGCTGTCTGAGGATCCTCGTGAGCTCCTCCTCCAAGCTCTTCCCTTGTCTACTGAGTGCTCGCAGCTCTGAAAAGCCCCTCCAGATACTCTGCCTTCTTTCTGTGTGCCCTCTTCCCCCAACCCATCTGGGAGAATGGGAACAGAATATTTACCAACTGTTCCCTCATTGTGTCATTGGCACCAACCAATCAGAATGGTCAGATACCAGTCAGTCTAGAAACTGGATATGATTAACCAGTCAAACCTGTGCCTAGCAGACGATCATCAGCTCTCCCTCTGCTAAATTCTCCTAAGAGCCTTTCCCCAGAGCCCCACTTTGTTTGAGGCGTTCGATTCTCTCTTAATTTTTACTTCATTTATCCCCTTGAACTTATTCTAATGGTTGTCCTTTCCTTCCCTGACACGTTGTCTGCCTGATGATAATTTTCCTGGTTTGATTTACTATGAAAGTCTCTTGAGCTAGTACCTTTCCAGAGTGGGGCATAAGTGGGGACAGACGCATACACTGGTAGACCAGATGGAATATGGCTAAGCATACCCACCATGGCTTCCCCACTGTGGAACCAAATTCCCCTTGATTTTTATACATTAGAGCTCTCTTCCCAGCTACTCAAAATCCTTTCTCCTTTTGATTGTACCATTGTTTCCTTACTCTAAGAACACAGCTAGATCTTCAGTGTTCTGATGGCTGATGTGCAAGGAGGATAAAAGTGGAGAATCTCATAGGACATTTAGGGCCAAGTCTGGATGTGGTCAGTATGCCTTCTACCCACATTTCACTGGCCAGAACTCAAAAACATGTCTCTCACCACTGCTCGGAAGTCTGGAAAATGTAATATAACTTGTTGACGGAAGAAATTGGTCTGGTGAGCATCTCACCAGTTTCTGCCTCAATTTATTATCCCTGTCCCGCAGAGTGTGGTGTGCGTTCTAAATTTTGATGAGTCTGCGATGTTTCTCATTTCCTTTTTATGCAAGAGAGCATTTTCATTGGAGTAGTCACATTTTTTTCTTTCAGGGTAGTTGTCCTTAAGCCTTGATATGCATTAGACTATCCTGGAAAGTCTTGTTAAAATGCAGATACCTGGTACCACCTCCAGGAATTCCAATGACCTTGGACCTCATGGCCAGAGGGCATCTGCGTTTTTAACAAGCAACCCAAGGGCTTCTACAACCCAGAGTTTGAGAAACACTCCTTTCTAAGTTCAAAGTTATTCGAACAATGTTATTCGATAGACATTGAGTCTATCAGAGAAAAATTCCTGTAAGGGTAGGAAAAGGGGGACCAAGGGACTGAATTTTGCTTGAAGAACTAGAATTCAGATGGGGAGGCCCTTCTCTACATCGTTGGGGGAAATGACATGGAACCATGTCTGGATAGAGCTTAACACATGGACCACTGTAATCCAGTGTTTCAATGTTTTTACTTTAGTTTTAATTCTGCCTTCAGCTCTAAGACACACATTTTTGTTACACATTTTAACGTTTCTGATACCAGGATGTATCTTACAGTCAATAGTGTCTTAAAATTGTAATTGATACCATTTTACTTTTTGTAAGAGATGCATAAAATAATAGTGTATCTTAAAACCTTTGGTGGCTTAGATGCATGAAACAGGGTACTTCACCATAGTTACGTGTGTGTTAGATTTTACCTTAGTTGTACTTACTTGCTTTCGCCAGGAATTCACACCCCTGGAGTGGTGAGCTAGTATTCTAATCAGGAAGCCCACTGCCAGAAAGGGCTAAGAGAAGTGCCTTAGTTACCTTTACCTCTGATCAATGTCTTTTGTCGAGACATTGGTCTTTGGTTATAAGGAACACAACAAATGCTAAAAGTGGATTTTCACTGGTGGAATAATGGTGTTTAAGAAATGTGAATTGGGGCTAAAATATTTTTTATGGGTTTTGTGTGAACATAAGTTTTCTTTAAAATTTTTTTTTTCCAAAACCACTTTAGCAATTTGGGGTCCTTTGTGGTTCCATATAAATTTAAGAATTTTTTGTTGTTGTTGTTCTAGTTCTGTGAAAAGTGCTTTCGGTATTTTGATAGGGATTGCATTAAATCTGTAGATTGCTTTGGGTAGTATGGGCATTTTAACAATATTTATTCTTCCAGTCCATAAGCATGGAAGGTCTTTCCATTTCTCTGTGTCGTCTTCAATTTCTTTCATCAATGTTTTATAGTTTTTAGAGTACAGGTCTTTCATCTCTTTGGTGAAAGGTTTCTTCTTGGGCATCTTATTATTTTTGGTGCAGTTGTAAATGGGATTGTTTTCTTAATTTCTCTTTCTGTTACTTCATTATTAGTGTATAGAAATGCAACAGATTTCTGCATGTTGATTTTGTATTCTGTGACTTTACTGAATTCATTTATCAGTTCTAGTAGTTTTTTGTTGGAGTCTTTTGGGTTTTCTATATAGAGTGTCATGTCATCTGCAAATAGTGAAAGTTTTACTTCTTCCTTACCAATTTGGATGCCTTTTATTTCTTTTTCTTGCCTGATTGCTGTGGCTAGGACTTCCAAAACTATGTTGAATAGAATGGTGAGAGTGGATGCCCTTGTCTTGTTCCTGACCTTAGGGGGACAGCTCTCAGTTTCTCCCCACTGGGTATGACTAACATCCCTTACCTTGATCTGCCAACCTTAAGCTGTTTTCATACTAGGACATTTTGAATGCTAATTGACCAAGTCCGAGGTGAGGGTTCCTATGAGTTTGTTCTCACACACACACACATATTGCTGGGCATATTTACAGATCATAAAATTACCATAGATACATAACATTGATGATATATTGATTATGTAGGCAATCGGTGATAATGAAACATCAAGAACAATGCTATAGAAATATATCTGTTCTGCAATATGGAGAATAACATGCAATAAAAATTAAAAGATGAAAAAAAGAAATATATTTGTTGGCAGTGAGTGATGTTTACAATATGTAGATAACAACCAAGGAAGGGTACAAATCACTATACATATATTACATTAACCTCTATTCCCTTTTTATATAAAAGTTTGGAAATAAATCAGCTAGAATGTTACAAAAGTTTTCAAAAGTTGAATCACCCAAAATGTTAATAGTGGATTATGTGTGATTTTCTTTTTCTTTCTTTTTGTTTGAATTCTCTGTCCTAAGTCATCTGGTGTGCATATGGGCTATTTGTAATGTTAGGAGGCAGATAACTTATAAAGTTAAGGGTCAAACCTTTCTTGTCAGGGTACAAATGCTCAACATGTCCTCTTCTGTCTTCTTAGCATGTCTTCCAGCAGCATTTAGGACACAGCACCCTCTCCTTTTAAAAATCTTTTTTTTAAAAAGTTTTGGCACCGTCATTGAGGTATAACTTACACACCATTAAATGTGCCCATTGTGCGTGTGCAAGTCAGTGATTTTTATTAAATGTGTAAAGTTGTGCAACCATCACCAGAATTCAGATGAAGAACATGCCCATTACCGGGAAATAGTCCCCTGTGCCCATTTGCAGTCAGACCCCACTCCCCCCTCAGCTCAAATAGCCATCGATCTTCCATTTGTATAGATTTGCTTTCCGTGAATATTTTGTACAAATGGAGTCATTCAGTATGTGACTTTCATTCACCATAATACTTTGGAGTTTCAACCATGTTGTAATCTGTATCAATCTATTCCTTTGCATCACTAGATAGTATTTCAGTGTGTGAATATATCACAGTGATCTCCCATCACCACCTGATGGGCATTTGGATGGTTTCTACTTTTTGGCCCTAATGAATAACAGTCCTATGAACATATTCCTACAAGTCTTTGAATGCACATAACTTTTTGTTTCTCTTGAGTGGATAGTTGGAAGTGGAATTGATAGGGGGAGCTTGGGTGGCACAGTTGGTTAAGCTGCCGACTCTTGATTTCAGCTCCCACCAGCAGTGCATTAGGGTTTCAACATTTGGTGTGGTCAAGCTTTTGGATTTTAACTGTTCTTGTAGATGTTAATTGTATCTCATTATAGTTTTAATTTGTATTTCCCCAGTGATGAATTGTGTTGAGCATCTCTTTATGAGTTTTTTAACCATTCATATATCTTCTTTGATAAATTGTCTGTTTAATTCTTTTGCCCATTTTTATTTGGGTTGTTTGTCTTATTGAATTACACACGTTCCTCATATTCTGGATAGAAATCCTTTCTCAGATATGTAATTTGCCAATATTTTCTCTCCTCCCGTGATTTTTTTTTTAACTTTCGAAACAGTGTCATTTCAGGGATGCCTGGGTGGCTCAGTCAGTTAAGAGCTGCCTTTGGTTGCTCAGGTCATGATCCCAGGATCCTGGGATTGAGTCCTGCATCGGGTTCCCTGCTCAGCGGGGAGCCTGCCACTCCCCCTGCTTGTGCGCTCTCTCGCTCTCTCTCACAAATAAATAAATAAAATCTTTAAAAAGAAATAAACAGTGTCATTTCAGAGACATTTTTAAGTCCAATTTATTAATTTTTTAATCTTACGGATTATGTGCTTTTGATGTCATATTTAAGAAATCGTTGCTTAACCCAAAGTCTTAAGATTTTCTCATACATTTTCTTCAAAAGCTTTTACAGTTTCAGCTCTTAAATTTAGAACTATAATCCATTTTGAGTTGATTTTTGTTTATTGTATGAGATAAGAATCTAAGTTGTTCTTTAAAAAAAAAAAATGATATCCATTGTCCCAGCATATTTGTTGAAAAACAAATCGTCCTTAAGAAAACTACTGTGACAAAATATACATAGCAGAAAATTTATAATTTTGGCTAAAAATTTCGAGTGTACTTTTTTTTTTTTAGTGTGGGTTACTTTTTTAGTGCAGTTCAATGGCAGTAAGTGTGTGTGCATCGTGCAAACATCACCACCATCTATCTCCAGAACTATTTTCATCCTCCAAAAGTGAAACTCTGTACTTGTCAAAAAATAGCCCCCCCATTTCTCTTTCCCTCCAGCCCCTGGAACCCACCGTTCTACTTTCTATGGATTTGACACTCTAGGAACTTCATATAACTGGAATGATACAATATTTTTCCTTTTGTGACTAGCTTATTTCACTCAGCAGAATGTCCTCATGTTTCATCCATATCGTAGCAGGTGTCCAAATTCCCTTCCTTTTCGTGGCTGAATAACATTCTATTGGATGGATACACCACACTCTGTTTATCCATTCGTGTGTTGATGGACACTTGGGTTATCCATTCATGTGTTGATGGACACTTGGGTTGGTTCCACCTTTGGGCCATTGTGAGTAATGTGGCCATGAACATAGGTGCACAATTATCTGTTTGAGTCCTTTGAGTATATATACCCAGAAGTGGAATTGTTGGATCCTATGGTAGTTCCATTTTTAATTTTTTGAGGAACCATGGTAACTGTTTTCCACAGCAGCTGCCCCATTTTTTATTCACATCCGTAGTGAATGAGCGTTCCAATTTCTCTGCATCCTCACCGACACTTGTTAGGTTGTTGTTGTTTTTTTTTTAATAGTAGCCATTCTGACTGATGTGATTTTTTTTTTTTTTTGAGAGAGAGAGAGTGGGGAGAGAGGCAGAGGGAGAGAGAGAGAGAGAGGGAATCTTCAAGCAGACTCCATGCTGAGCTTTGAGCCCAACGCCGGGCTTGATCTCACGACCCTGAGATCATGACCTGAGCTGAAATCAAGAGTCAGATGCTCAACCGCCTGAGCCACCCAGTTGCCCCCTGATTGTTGTGATTTAAAAAAAAATTCTTTTTGATTCCCTCCTTCTTAAAACATTTTTTTTTCGTGTGACTTTCAGGACTGCACAAGGGTACATCAGAACCCTACAAGGTGACATATTTCTTCCTAGCATGTCGGCTATTCATTAAGTCTCTTCTGCAGTACACTCTTCTCCCTCCTGCTCCAACACGTCAACCCTCCCCCATTCTCTATCCTTATACCCTAAAGGTCTTTTAAAAATTAAAACCCGTAATATTAATTCTGAGATACACCCTGAATTTACCCGCCTTAAAAAATCTCCAGTCCTGATCTTCACCCCAAGTTCCAGATTTGCATATACGACTGCCCAGTAAGCATTTCCACTATCGTACTTAATAGGCTTCTGAGACTTAAACTATCCAAAGCACATTCGTAATTTTCACCCCAATTTTGCAGATCCGGTTGTGCTTTTCTCTCAACAAATGGTGACACCATTCATCCGTTTGTTCAGGACACATATCTTGAATTATCTTTCACTGCTTTCTTTCCCTCCTACTCTCATCCCGTCCAACAGGAAGTCCTAACAACCTGCCTCCAAAATCCATTCTGAGTCGGACCACGCCTCACACCCCACACCCCTGACGTCTTAGTCCAAGCTGTGTGAGTATCTTGCACGACCTGTGATCTCTTCTTCATCGGTGTCCATTCTGCTGCTCTCTTCCCTCCACAGTCAACATTCCACACACAGAAGCCAGGGCACCCCCCTGAAAACATCAGCCCACCATGTCACCCTTGCCATTAATCCTCCTGTGGCTTCTCTTGACTCCAGCATCTAGAACAGTGCCTAGCCCCTGAAGATTTTATAGTATCTCTTTAAGAATAATTTCTTCTATGAAACAATAGCCCTTGTGTTAATAAAAGATTTCCCTCTCTTTATTTAATGGAGATCTTTGGCTTTCTAATTCCATTTTCTGCAGCAATCAAGTAAAATGTCAGTATAAACCCAGTGTCCTGACATTCTGGCCTCTGTTCTCTGTTAATACTTGGGAAATTTCCCTGAATACATGACTTTGTCTGGCCTTCCCACTTGAAGTCATGCACAGGGCAGCCCTGGTTTCCAAGCCTCCACCATGATCTGATCTCGGGCACAGCATCTGCACCCTGCGGTGGGAGACAGAGAGATCCCAGGAGTGTTGCTAAATTGGGAGACTGGCTTCATTATTATGCATCCACAGTAAATCCTAAGCGTGACTTATGAGACTCATTTTAGGATGATTAGAAGAAAGAAAGAAACTAACGAGAAGGTCACACACTTCATTTGTACCAAACGTTTCAGGCGGTTTTCTTCCAGGATGTTTATAAAGGACACCCAGGGGAACCAAACGGGGTCTCTGCTTCTTGATACCCCAAGTCAGAAAATGCAAGAAGTCATAGATCTTAAAGAAGAATATGGGGTATCCAGTAGAGCTGAAATAGAGAAATAAATGGTATGTGATAGTTGGCACTGTGTGTGTGTGTGCTCGAGGACTCGCGGTGGGTGGAGAGCTGATGTTGCAGAATAATGAGAAGAAAGGTAGATAGTGCCCAGGTGGTAAAATCTCCAAGAATTTTCCACTGGAAACCATTGCAGGGTTTGAAGCCAGGGTCTGATTTAATGAGACTTGCGTGTTGG
Source organism: Callorhinus ursinus (assembly GCF_003265705.2). Lineage (NCBI taxonomy): Eukaryota > Metazoa > Chordata > Mammalia > Carnivora > Otariidae > Callorhinus > Callorhinus ursinus. Next base: position 5,203,691 of record NW_027397105.1, on the reverse strand, counting down.
GAAGATCTCTCCAGTCTCAGCATGGTGGAGGTGAAGGGGTATGCCAGAGATGTTACGACCAGCGACAAGGCCACCATAGTAATTCAGGCGAGAAAGAAAGATGGTGATGTGGACAAAGAGAGACCAATTCAGGTGGGAGAAACCACTTTGTATCCTGCGATTCAAAGGTGCAGAGTGACATCTTTAAAGGATTCTAACCTCCCAAGAGAAGCACACTATTCTTCCTTGGAGAGAGGGACAGAAGATGGGGAATTATAGCCCAACTTACCTCTGCAAACCCTGAGAACTTTCCTAAAGGACGAAGGTCCCTTCTCTGCAGATAAAACGAGCTTCTCCTTCCCCACAGGTTCTGACAGTATGGACAGGCCTTTATGGCTCCATGAGGGATGTGACCTAGTAAGAGTTTTCAGCGCGAGATGTCTAGTTTTATAAACCTACTCAGAGTAAACCCTGCTCTCAGCATCTTTCCTCAGTTGTAGTACGGGGTGGGTGCATACCAGCAGAATCCTTTATGACCCCGCCAAGCAGAGCAGTGGCCCAGCCTGGAAATGACAAAAAGTGAGGTGCAGAAGCCTCACGTGATGGCAGGAGCCTGGCCCCAAACCCACCATCACATCTCTTCCAGAGGCACCCCACAAGCCCATTCTCCTCTGGGGTCAGACCGTGGACCTTGCATGATCGTCCTGCTGAGCCGTGATTTCCTGCCAACCAGTCTTTCCTGGCATGTGTCTGCTGGAATAAATCGTCCTAAACCCACACACTGGAGACTACTGAGTTTTTTTCTTTTTCAGAGCAGAACTTCTTACCAGATAGCAGCCCTATGTGATTATTCTCCATCTGCCAACGCCTCTCCCCCAACCTCCTTTCTCTGTTCGGCTCTATGTCCTGGAGCACCCCCAGGCTCTCCTTCCAGATGGTTTCTGATTGGGTTCAACCTATGGGAAGTCTTGGCAGGAGATTGGAAAGCGGAGGAGAGGGGTTGGGATACATGTCCCTCTCTTCCTCCCAGATTGGGTGCCTCATCTTCGGCTTCCCTCCTGGACTGTAGCCCCCACCGGGTGGCCCCTCCTCCACTGTTCCAATCCCCCAGGGGTGGCAACAGCTTCCTTCTGGTGCTCATCTCTGGGTAATTCCTCCTCCCTCGTTTGTGACCTGCATGCAGCCCACCTCTCTGTAAGTGGTCTGCTCATACATTTCTCTTCATTGGAACCATCTGCAATGAATTTGGTTTGCTGCTGAGACGCTGACATTAGCACAATTCCGGTAGATTGTGCCCACCATCTGCGTTAGCTCATGGTGCTTCCTATCACGTTGAACACCCACGACTTGATCGCTGTGGGTTGGCCCTCTCGTTCATGTTAGGACCATGGGCCACTCACCTGTAAGAGTTGGTTCTTATCCCTTAAAACACACACACACACACACACACACACACACACACACACACACGCACAACTCCATAGTAGTTTTGCCCCCTTTCCAGGGTTTAAAAAGGCTCGTCTTGAAGTAGTCTTCACTCCCCTTCAGAATCGGAGTGGAATACTCAGTGACATCCAAGGGTCATATCTTTATTTTCCTCTACCACGTGTCCAAAAGGCTCACACCCATGGGGAGGATTTCAGGGTGCTCAAGGGTGGGGACTGAATTCAAGATGAAGTGAGAGGTTGCACCTGCTTCTGAACTATTTGGAATGGTGTCACAAAATGGATTTTATAGAGCTGAAATATCTAATAGGGCTTTTAAAAGATTTTTATTTATTTGTTTGAGAGAAGAGAGAGAGAATGAGCCGGGGGGGAGGGCAGAGGGAGAGGGAGAGGGAGGAGACTCCCCGCCGAGCAGGGAGCCCAACTCAGGGCTTTCTCCCAGGATCCCGAGATCATGACCTGAGCCAAAGGCAGACGCTTAACCGACTGAGCCATCCAGTTGCCCCTCTAACGGGGATTTAAGACTGTTTGCTGTGGAGTGAATGATGTGAACCCCTCATCTACATCATCCTCAGTAATGTTGTCCTTGCTAAAGCTTTTGAGAGAAGGAACTACTTTATAGTTATGGAAAGAAGTATGAAAATCCTTACGTTGCTCAACATGGTGAAGAGCAGAGACAGAATTCACGGTTGAAAAAACTTGGAAAAAGTAGAGGGTACATCCTGAGAATTAGCACAAACTACAGGTAGCACTCCAGAGTCTCACAGGCTATGGAATTGATAGAAGTAGAAACAAATTATACAAGAGTATACAAGAGTCATCTGACCCCAGAGATCCACCTCCCTCTATGAGCAGCACCGTATCCTCCAGTAAGTTCTACAAGGCAAATATCTGAGTATCACCTGCTCAATGACGTCACCCTATAGCTCTTGATACATAGATGCGTGCATGCATGTGTGCTCATATTTAATAACTATATGAAATATTTACTGAATTGAATGAATTCCTGATTCCTCTCTCTCTGCCTGACCTACTTCCTTCAAATAATACTACGTTCTAACTTCACTGCGTCTCTTAAACCTGTCTTCTTCTACCCTACCTTAGGTCAACGACATCTCTTCCTTGGGTACATAGAGCAACCTCCTATCTAGTCTCCCTGACTGCAGGCATTTCTCCTCCTTTTTTTTTTTTTTTAAGATTTTATTTATTTATTTGAGAGAGAGAGAGCACGGGAGGTGGGGCAGAGGAAGAAGGAGAGAGAAAATCTTAAGTAGGCTCCACGTGGAGCACAGAGCCCGATGCAGGGTTCGATCTCATGACCTGAGCCAAACCAAGAGTCAGATGCTTACCTGCAGCACCACCCAGGCACCCCAGGCATTTCTCCTTCAAATCCATCTTCCTAAAATGCAAATTTGGTCAAGTCTCTTTCTTGCTTAAAACTCTTCAGTGGCTCCAAATTGTCCTCAAACTCCTTAAAATCGCTTACAATAAGATTATTCCTGACTTGAAATCTTACTTTTCTGATGGCTCTCTGACAGCTCTCAACTTTTCACAGTGTGTCCTAGCAACATAATAAACCTTGTCAGTCACACCAGGTGCTGTCTTATCTCTGGGTCTCAACTATTCTCTATTTTTCCCCTACCCAGGGGATGCAGACATGCCATGTCCCCTCTTGTCTCGGGACTTGAACAGTCTTTCCCCCTCCACCCACCCCCAGCTAACTCCAACCTACCTGCAGGTCTCAGCTGGATGCTGCTTTATCTGTGAAGTACTTTGTGGCTCCCCTGGAGGGCAGGTTGGTGTCCTATCTTTTGTGTCTCTTTTGCATCCTAAATTTATTTTAGTGGAACATTTTCGCCTTGTATTTGTTAGTTTACTTGTCTGTTTCCCTTCCTGGACTGATACAGATAAGCTGTGTGAAGGCTGGCTCTCTCTTTGTACCGGTTATGGTCTAGTCAGAAAGACAGAATCAACTCCAGTCATTTTAAGAGAAGGGGTTTCATACAAGGAATTGGGGAAACGGGTACCGGGGGACTGAAAAAGTCGAGGAGGACCAGTGAGGTGGGACGGGAAGCAGCCACTGCACCGCCCCAAGGGTTTGGGGATTGAAGGAGAGAGGCTGTAAGTCCTGGAACCCCAAAGCTTTCAGGAGGGGCCCTGAGGAACTGGGGTCCGGGTCTTGGAGGAGAGGACGGCACCTGGGCTGCCGCTCAGAGGAGGAGCCCCAGAACTGGACCCAGAGCCACAGGGTGCTGGCTGACTGCAGCTGTTGTCTCTTGTTGCAGGGGGGGCGTGGGGTGAAGACTGATAAGGTTGTTTTGGGGAGGGTGGGGAGAAAACTGGAGACTGGAATTAGTGACCACGGTCAGGGTCAAGAGCATCCTGGAGCAAGGCTGACAGGAAAGCTATGAACAGGAAGAAGCTGGTTTCCTCTCCCTTGGGCCTGGCTCCCTCCCTCTAACACCTGCTGTTGGGGGGAGCCTCGGGCAGGGCACCCACTGGCCAAACAGGACCCTGCACCTAGAATCACAGAGAGTGGGCTCGAAGCTGAGAAGCGATAGCTTGAGATGACATAGAATAGTGCACTGTGATGGGGGCAAATGAATGACTATGTTGTGTCCCAGAAACTGACCGAAATGAAGCACCAAAGAGAAAACTCCAAAGCTCTTCTCAGGGCAGGGGCAACAGAAGGGTACCCACACCATGCAGGGTACAGTTGGGTACCAACCCACTGAATGTGGTTACTTCTGGATCAAGAGCAGATCCCACCAAACCCAAAAAAGATACTAGGAATCGGCAGGTAAACCCCCTGCCTGAGAAGCCCATGCAACCATCTGAGCAATAGGTAAGGAAATTGAGACAAATCTGACTGAGAGCCTGGAATGAGGGCGTGGAGAAGTTGTGGGAGAGCTGGGGCTGCCTGACTGGACAGCATCCCCGACCATGCTGGTGGTTTGCAAAGGAGGCTCACCGTGTAGCTTGTCTGCAACACGGACCGGGCTTTCCCTGGTTGCGGGGTGATGGGCGAAGGGAAAAAACCGTGGGAAAGTCCTCTTACTGTGTCCAGGGATCAAGCCCCACGTTGGGCTCCCTGCTCAGCAGGGAGCCTGCTTCTGCCTCTGCCCCCCACCCTGCTTGTGCTCTCTCTCTCTCTCAAATAGATAAATAAAATCTTTTTAAAAAAATACAAAATACACACATCAGTTCCCCTGGCAAATAGCAAGTGGTCAACGGGAGCATCCACTCCTGCAACGTAGTGAACTGATTCTTCCAGATTGATCTGAGTAAATTGAAGAAAGAGTGAAAAGCAGGGCAAACAGTTACATACAACATAGTCTAATATGGAAAACTTACAGAAAGAAACACACAGCCTTGGGAACTACAAATGAGAAATCATTTGAAACGTGTATACCAAGGAGCCAAAAAAAAAAAAAAAGAGCTTAGACTGTATCAAGCCAAGATTTGTTGTAAGTGGCACTCACTGAAAACAAGGTGACAAGATAATAGGTTAAGAAGGAAAGGGATGTGAAGACATAAGGAAAAAGGTAGAACTGAAATAACTTCATTGCAGAAATCACAACAGGAAGTAAAAGTAACGGGGAAAAGAATAAACTGCAAAAATCAAATTATGTGATGTGGGTACTTTTGCTAAAAATGGCCCGTAATGCAGAGAAAGGGAACAAAGAAATGGGTGTAATCAGAAATGACAGGGCAGGGGAAGGGGGAACAGCCCAGATTCCACCAAACAGATCATCGGCATTCCTGAAGAACAAAAAGGAAGACAAACATTTTCAAAGATCTATGAAAAGAAAAATTCCTGGAATTTAGGGACGAGATCCAGATGTCCGCACCAGAAGAATTCACCAATTCTTAAGCAAAATTAACAAAAAGAAACAAACAGCTAGTCGTATTATGGTGACGATGTTATTTTAGGAATACAGAACCCTACCAGCATCTCCACGCCATGAACAGATCACTTACAACAGAAGAAGAAATTGGGCCCAACTCAGATTTTTCTTCAATGTTCAATGTCAGGTTTAGAGAGCTTTGGGGGCACTCGAGAACCCCCTTCCTTATAAAACTACCATTCCCATGCGAGGAGGCACCGACGTAGGGAGTATATGACCCAGGAACTCATTCTTTTTTTTTTTTTTTTAAAGATTTTATTTATTTATTCATGAGAGACAGAGGAGGAGAGAGAGAGAGGGAGAGAGAAGCAGAGGGAGAAGCAGGCTCCCAAGGAGCAGGGAGCCCGATGCGGGACTCGATCCCAGGACCCCGGGATCATGACCTGAGCCGAAGGCAGACGCTTAACCATCTGAGCCACCCAGGCGCCCCCCAGGAGCTCATTCTTAAAAGTCTACGTGGGAAGGTGAAAAGCCAGGAGATGGGTTAAATATGCAAAGCTGATGAGTAGCGTAGTGATGCTATAAGGTGCTTGCTGGTGGGCGCTGAATTCATACACGTAGGGCTCATACCTAAACAACTGTGGCATACGTAGCCACAAAAAAAAAAAAAAGCAAATTATAAAACCATTGAAAGAAAAAACAATAGAGAGTGTCAAAGTAATGATAAAAACAGAACAGGACAAAGTTGCTAAAACCCTGTGAGGTAGGGTAGAGAGGAAGGGGACCAAGGGCGGGAATGGAAAAGAGCCAAATCCCTCTTCTGACAAGAATCAGGAGTCTCTGTTGCACCACTGACTTCAGAAAATTCAGGTTTTAAGTGTATTCCTTAAGGATTTAGAAGCGACTACGACTGGGAGAAGGAAAATAGCCAGCCTTCCACGTGACCCAAGAGAAGTCAGTTACAGACCACACATATGGTAACTAAGTAAGTGCTTTTCCAACTCCGATGTGAATACAAATCGAGGCCCCAACAGCCTCGACTTGTCATCGTTCTCAAACCCCCTCTGCAACGTCCCACCTCTGGACCTTGAGTCACGCTGGGGGTCCTATTAGGAATGCCCTCTGGGCGCCACCCCACTGTCAGAATCCTACCCAATGACCCAGGGCAGGGTCTGTTCAAGTCATACTTGCAATTTAACCACTCCTTTCGCTTGATCCTTGTCTCAGGGAATGACCCACGTTCCACACATTAAGCTGTCAGCCTGCGTGCATGTCCTATTTCCGTACGCTTGTAAGGATCTCAAGGTAGAGATCCTGTTCTAGTCAACGCCGTTTACTCATAACACCAAACACAGCTTCATTAACATTCGATGCTCGACAGCTTGAGCTGAATTAAGGAAATTGAGAAAGGCACAATGCGTTGGCGAGAGAACTATATGGAAGCTGGGAAACTTGGAAGGGCCTTCTGGACTCATAGCTGCCTTCTCTGCTTCATCTTTTGTCGGCTCTGGGGTCTCTCAGGGGAGTCGGCTAATGAAGGTGGTGAAATTAAGGCTAACTGAAAAATCCAGACCGTTTGCCCCGTGGGCCAGCATGCAGAACGTAGGGGGGAAAGCATTCCGTTGAGTAGCTGAGTTCCTCGTCTTAAAATTATTTATTTTGTATATATTTATATCTATCTACCTACCTATATACGTATAAACGTTATATATGTATATATGTTTTATATAACATATATAAAAATAAATTATATGATAATAAATATCAGTCCACAAAGAATTAATTTCCTTAACATTTGAGTAATTTCTTGCATTCCCTTACTAACACATTTGCATTTTTCTTCATCCAATTTCTGGGGCAAATCAGCCTATATTTTATTTTTTTTTTATTTTTTAAAGTTTTTTTTTTAAAGATTTTATTTATTTATTTGACACAGAGAGAGGGAGCACAAGCAGGGCTAGCTGCAGAGGGGGAGGGAGAAGCGGACTCTGAGCTGAGCAGGGAGCCCGATGCGGGACTCGATCCTAGGACCCCAAGATCATGACCTGAGCCGAAGGTAGACGCTTAACGGACTGAGCCACCCAGGTGCTCGGGAAAAGTTTTATACAGGACTGTGGCCAAGATGGGGCATTTGAGAGCTTGGATTGGGAGCAGAAGAGATTGCCAAGAAGGTAACACGCAAGGTGGGTGTGGCAGAGACAGAGTGAAATGTGAATCCACGGCAGATACAACAGGGTGGAGTCTGGGGACAGCCCTGGAGATGCAAACTGTGAGGTCTCAGGAAGGAGGCAGGATATGGAAAGAGCCCTGGGGACGTAGGTGTGAGATAGGGAAACGCCAGACACGGCTTGCACCTTCTGACATCATCTCCCACCCAGGTCCCCTTTCTTCAGTGAAACAAGATGAAGAAGCTAGTTAGAAGGTGCTCCCCTGCTTGAGCAGCATCCTGAGGCTGGGGAGCGGATTCCTGCATTGTTCTTTCAAATCAAGTCTTTCGCAAAGGGCTAGAGTGATGTTGTGATTTATAATAAGAAGCTGTATTTGGTCTTTGACCCAGTTGCTGGCACGGAGCTCCTCAAACCCTTGAGATTTTGTAAGGAGAGCAATAAAGGAGTCTTTTGCTGTGTTAATAGACTGACTTTGGGGAAAGCCCCTAGGTCACCTAAAGATGGGGCTGGTTGCTAGAGGAACCAACCTTGTGAGGAGAGGCTGAAATTTTCAGTCCCAACCCCTGCCCTCTGGGAATGGGACAGGGGCTGAAGATCAAGTTCAATCACCAATGGTCAATGATTTAATCAATCATGGCTCTGTAATGAAGCCTCCATAAAAACCCAAAAGGCTAGGTTTTGGGGAGCTTCTGGGTTGGTGTGCCTTTGAAGCTTTAGGGAGCGTGCTGCACCCAGGGAGGGCATGGAAGTTCCACGCCCCTTCCGCATCCCTCCCTCTGCACCTCTACCAGCTGGCTGTTCCTGATGTTTCTCTGAGTTGCGTAAGCTGCTCTAGCAAATTTATTGCACCCAAGGAAGGGGTTGTGGGAACTTCTGATCCATTTGCCGGTGGGTGACTTGCTATTAGCGTCTGAAGGGGGAGGATGGAGGATGGCAGTCCTATAGGACTGGGCCCTTAACCTATGGAACCTGAGGGTATCTCCAGGTAGATAGTGCCGGAATTGAGATGAACTGTAGGACACTCAGCTGGTGCTGGAGGATTGCTTGGTGGTGTAGGCATCCCCCACTCTCAGTGTGTCCGCATTGGTGACCAGAATCTTCACTAGCCTTGAGGGTTGCCTCCGGCACTGCTTCTAGGAATCTGATACATCGCTTGAAACTAGCAAGGACCCCCGGTTAATTGGAAGGTTACTGGGACAGAGGAAGAAAGATGCGATCTTGTTAGTTTCGGCTCCCAGTCCAAAATGTGGAGTATCCCGCCTTAGAAGGGAGTCAGGGAGATTGTATAGACCTAGAGGCATCACTGCTTAATTCTACTAACCAAAATGTGTTTTGAAAACAGACTTCTATGTGGCAGCTTCCTAGAGATGGTTCAAATGTGAGATGTGCAGGTGGCCTAATGATGTGCACCATGAAATTCAAATTAGAACAATAAGGAGACAGGATTGTGTGGGATATTTACAGACACTCTGAATTATCAGAAAAGTTTTATTTTTAAAACCTCCAAAGCAAATGGCAAAAGTTAACATTTGTCAAATATCAGCAGTGAGGACATGGATGTATGTTATATTATTTTCTGCACCCTTCTCTGCAGGAGAAATATTCCTATAATAAACTGTTAAAGAATCAGAAAGAAAAACTACGTGCCCCATGGAGTTCGCCCCGGCAGCTGAAATCAGCAGGATCAGGTAATGACCACAGATGGAAACCACCTCCTCCCTCCTATTCAGAGTTTTAAATCTTTCTTGGACCAGCTGTCAGAAAATGAACCACAGAACTTTTGCAAAGAGTGCAAATTGGCAAGTCTTATCCTCATCAATCTCGGGGCTTTGCTTAGTTTGTAGGATATATTTTTTCTTGTTTGGTCTGTTTTGATTTAATTCCTTAAAAACCGGATATAACGTATCTTTACATGTATATTTCCCCTGCCGAAGCAAATTCAGCGTGGCCGGATATATGGTCTCCTTTCATGACCATTTAAGCTTTACATATTCTGGTTATTCCATGGAAGAACTGGTTAATTGTTGGGAACTGATTGTTATACATCTGAGGATATCTTCCATGCTGTCACTAACGGATGGAGTGCTTGCTTCCTTATGTGACATATATGTTGCAATTTATACCAGAAATACCTTTTTTCTTTATTTTTTATTGTTATGTTAATCACTATACATTACATCATTAGCTTTTGATGTAGTGTTCCATGATTCATTGTTTGTGCATAACACCCAGGGCTCCACGCAGAACGTGCCCTCTTTAATACCCATCACCAGGCTGACCCATCCCCCCACCCCCCCTAGAACCCTCAGTTTGTTTTTCAGAGTCCATCGTCTCTCATGGTTCGTCTCCCCCTCCGACTTACTCCCCTTCATTCTTCCCCTCCTGCTATCTTCTTTTTCTTTTTTCTTAACATATGTTGCATTATTTGTTTCAGAAGTACAGATCTGTGATTCAACAGTCTTGCACAATTCACAGCGCTCACCGTAGCACATACCCTCCCCAATGTCTATCACCCAGCCACCCCATCCCTCCCACCCCCCAGCACTCCAGCAACCCTCAGTTTGTTTCCTGAGATTAAGAATTCCTCATATCAATGAGGTCATATGATACATGTCTTTCTCTGATTGACTTATTTCACTCAGCATAACACCCTCCAGTTCCATCCACGTCGTTGCAAATGGCAAGATCTCATTCCTTTTGCTGGCTGCATGATATTCCATTGTGTATATATACCACCTCTTCTTCATCCATTCATCTGTCGATGGACATCTTGGCTCTTTCCACAGTTTGGCTATTGTGGACATTGCTGCTATAAACATCGGGGTGCACGTACCCCTTCGGATCCCTACATTTGTATCTTTGCAGAAATACCTTTTTTCTTATAAAACATTTTATTCTACATGAGCTCTACACCCAACATGGGGCTCGAACTCACAACCCCGAGATCAAGAGGCATGTGCACTACCAACTGAGCCAGCCAGGTGTCGATATACCAAATACAGACCTCGATATCACTTTATTATCGGAAAAAGAAAACAAACATAAAAAGTCTTAAGGAAGAACCGAGTCCAGACTACCAGAATGCCTGGTGTGCAGAGGCTGGTGCATAAAGACATGGGATTATCTCTGAGGTAACAGAGTCTGCGGGTGGGAAGGAAGCCAGGATTGGCTCAGCGGCTCAACCACCTCGACAAAGCCCAGGCTCTTTCTATCTTTGTGCTCTGCCAACCCCAGTATGGTGGCTTGCTGCTTTCATGGCTGTCGGATGGTTGATGCAGCTATGAGCATCCAAGACTGCTTTTAGAGGCAACGCCTAGGAGAGATGGAGAGAGGTACGGCAGGGGTGGGGGGAGCAGAAAAGGAGTCTATCCTCCCATGGATCTCTTCTTTTGTCAACAAAGGAATGACGTTTACCAAATGTGTCAAGCAGACTTGATTCATGATTCACTGTCCAGGCTTGGTATATTACAATGCCAAGGATATGTGGGCTCTTCCAGCCAAAACTGAGTGTGGAGGAAGAGCTATTACATTGACAAGAGAGTCTTTAATAGAGGTGCCCAGGACCCTCACTTCTCCAGCAACTATAAGCTAAGTAAACCGCCTTAAACCTTGCGTTTCTCTGGGCCACTTTCTGACTGGGGAATGGTAATGGTCCTTTAAGGTCGTTTTGAAACCTATGGTAAGGGGCGCCTGGGTGGCTCAGTCGGTGAAGCGTCTGCCTTCAGCTCAGGTCATGATCTTGGGGTCCTGGGATCGAGCCCCGCATCGGGCTTCCTGCTCAACAGGGAGTCTGCTTCTCCCTTTCCCTCTGTGTGCTCTTTTTCTCAAATAAATAAATCAAAAAAAAAAAAAAAAAAGAAAAGGAAAAAGAAAAGAAACCCACGGTGAATAAAACACCCAGAGATATTTTTTTCCCCTGACGAGGCCATTTAAGGACCTCACAAAATAACAAACTTCAATTTTGGTAGACATGTTAACTTCTATTGGTTTTTCAAGTATGGCCCCATCTGACAGTTTGTTCTATTTTCAAAATAAACCAACCTCCACTCTCCCTAAAATCTAAACCTATTAGTTTGTGGTGCAATCCATGGATATTGTGCTGTAGGGAGCTCTCAACAAATTGCACATGTGGGTTTCTCAGGCCGGAGTTTTATCAGAAAAATTGCACATGGTCATGGTCACAGTCATAGCAGTCCACTCGTGGTTAGTCGCTGATAAGTAGCCAAGAAAATAATAGAGGACAAATAGCTTCAATTGCTCTTTTTTTTTTAAAGATTTTTATTTATCTGTCAGAGAGAGAGAGAGATCACAAGCAGGGGAAGCAGCAGGCAGAAGGAGAGGGAGAAGCAGACTCTCGGCTGAGCTGGGAGCCCGATGCGGGACTCGATCCCAGGACTGCAGGATCATGACCTGAGCCGAAGGCAGATGCTTAACCGACTGAGCTACCGAGGTGCCCTCTGTTGATCTTTCTTAACTTTGACCTAGAGACAGGACCCATTCCGTGCTCTTGGCTCGGCTGCACTGCCCATTCCAGCTTTCTCTTTCCTGCGCCTTTCTGGTGTCCATGGTCAGGGCTCTGGCTTAGGGCCCTGGTGATGTTCTCAGAGAACTAGAACTGTAAGTGCCAAGGGAATTCAAGATGGGCCATACATTCTCTCTAGAATACTTCTTAGCATGTCTGTGTGCGCCTGGAGCTGTCCTGTTTGTGAAGAGTTCTCGGTAGTACACTTGGAGATTTCCAGGTGCAAATCAGAGGTGTATTTGGTCCTATTTATTTTTGTCTTTGATCTGATACCACTCTTGGTGGATCAATCAGGGATCACTCGGAGAAGCACAACGACATATATATGTAAATTTACAAACTATATCACCATATAACTCTAACTATACGACTCGGTAACTTTCTGTCTCTTCTCTAAATATATATATGATTGTACGTAATATATAATTATTAACATTATTAAGTATGTGTATATAATTAGATACAGGGATTTGACAGCTTTCAGATTCCTTTTAAAATAGGATCTTTGCTGAGAGGAATTCCCATCCCGTATCAATAGATCTTGCAAAGGGAGCACACCTGTCCCTTTTCCTCTAGTCCCACTACGTGCGCCATTTTCTTGAATCAAAGCGTCACCATCTGAAATTACATCACTTATTTGTTCCTTCTCTCTCTTTTTACCTCCACTAGAAGGTGAGTCTCGCAAAGGTGGAGACTTACCTGCCGTCCCTTCCTGCGGGACTAGAAGAGGGCCCACCACCCAGCGAGTCTCGATCAGTACTTGTGAAATCTGTGGTAAATCTTCACAACAGTGCTCTATGGTGCATGTTTATTGCCCTCAGTTTTACAAAAGAAGACATGAAGGATCAGAGAGATGAAGCCATTTTCTCAAAATAACCAGCTGGGAAGCAGCAGAACTGAGATCTGAATCCATCCGTCTCCTCTCTCCTGCGTCTTGGCTATTCTGAGATTAAAAGCTATTCCAAGCTACATCTGAAGTTACTCAACTATATTTAGTTATCAAGTGCGTAGATATTCCCTAACTTTTTAGTGCTTCATAAATAACTACGTCTTGTAAGAGGCTTCTTTGGTCACCCTTTTGTACCCCAACCCCAACCAACACACACACTATGCATCATTGCTCAAAGTTAGGTGTTCTGGATAGTGTTTTGTTGAGATATACCTTGGCAAAGAAGGGTGTCTGATTTGTCCCTTCCTAAATATCCTTGATTCAATTCTATCTTTAGCCATGTTTCTCATTTTGTATTCTATTTTAAATTTATTCTGTCTTGTCATGTTTTATGTGTCTTTTCAGGCAACCTTAAATCATCCTTAGTACAAAGTGAGGGTAAAGAACATAAATAGTTAAATGCACAGTCCTGGAGGATGCACTCAAGCTATATTATTCTGAGTAGCACTAACATTCAATGTAGGTAAAATAATGAGATAAAATTTGAGTTTCAGCATTAAGAAGCCAGAGGGGTAGCCATTAAAAGTGATGATCACAAAGACTGCAAAACTGTGGGCAGATATGCTTACAGTGTAATCTGTATAGGAAAAGCTGGGTGCAAAAGTGCATACTCAGTACGGGTCAGAACAATTTACAAAATAAGACTGGAAGGAAATACCAATCTACTTTATTTGGGGCAGACCTGAGGTCTGCAGATTTGAAATGGTGTAATGTACAAACAGAATATCTCACTTTATGAATCACACTACCTGACTATTCCACTTTAAAACTCTTGATTAAGCAGATGTAAAGCACATCCAACACACACGGGATAAGGTAATAAATGTCCCTTCGCTCGGCACCAAACGTCCACCACCAACTTGTGTTACTCTGGTTCGTGTCCATCTCCAGCTCTCTGCACTTCTTGGGTGACTTTTCATTAAATCTACTTATACTGAAATGCATAATGGATGATTTTGCCACCTGTTTCACCTCTTCCTATTGTTCTAGAAAGTTCCCTGGGATTCCCTTCCAGTTCATCTCTTATCCCAGCAAAGGAAACCACTGTTTTGAAGTTTTCCAAAATAAATTAGTTGTATTTATACTAGCACTTCATTTAAATAGAATCATGAGGGGTGCCTGGGTGGCTCAAGTTGGTTAACATCCAACTCTTGATTTTGGCTCAGGTCATGATCTTGGGGTTATGGGATCGGGCCCACAGTGGGCTCTGCGCTCAGCAGGGGAGTCTGCCTGGGATTCTCTCTTTCTCCATCTGCCCACCCCCCACCGCACTCATGCTCTCACTCTAAAATAAATAAATCTTTCAAAAAAAAAAAAAAAAAAACACCCAGAATCATGAGACCATACCTTTTTTTGTGTCTGGCTCACTCTGTATCCTCAAGTAGTAGCTCATTCCTCCTTTACTTCCTGAAATAGGTTGTGTAAATTCAATGTTATTTCTTCCTGGAACATTTGATAATCAGTTTAACTTTTCAGTAGATATGAGGCTATTTTTGTGTCAGTTTTGATCATCTGAGTTTTTCAGGGGACTGGCCCATTTCATCTGCATTGTCAATTTTGTTAACATAGAGTTACCCTGAGTATTCTCTTTAAATTGTTTTGGTAACTACGCAATCTGTCATGATAATCCCTCTTTCATTTCTGATATTGATCATTTGTGCTCTGTCTCCTTTTTTCTTAAGCAGGCTTACGTGGGGTTTACCAGTTTTGCTAATCTTATGATCAAAAGAACTAACTTTTAGCTTTGTTGATTGTTTTCAATTCCATTGTTTTATGCTCTGATCACAATTATTTGTCTTCCACTTATTTTAAGTCAATTTTCCTGGTTTTTATCTAACCTCTGGAAGTGGAATTTTAGGTAATCAATTTTTGGCCTTTGTTCATTTCTGATAGAAGCATTTAAAGCTATAGATGTCCCTCCAGAAAGACCTATGATGAGGGAGAGGGAAAGAAAATCCAGAGCTTCACATTCTTTGGGTCAGCAAAAGGAAAAGGTGCTCAGGACAGCAGTGGAAGGATTTAGTTTGGGTTAGGAGCAAGGTGCTCTCTTCCTTACAGGAGGGGAAGGGCAAAGAAGGGTCATGACTAAGGGAGGCTTCCAGATCTGCGGATGAGAAACCTGAAAGCATCTCCATGGGATGGCTTACATTCCCTCAGCAAGCGTGAGGGGAAAGTGGGGAAGGTCTGAGCAAAAAGGGAACCTGGGATAGTCATCGCAGGGTGGGGAGAAGGGAAGTTAGTAACGAAGGGCAACATGCATCAGGAAGAATGAAGGCCTCACATGGGGATAATGGCTGTGATTTATAAAGCAGAGAATTTAACCCAGATCTATGATTTGCTACACAGAGCTCAGCTGCTCATGGGGCAGCGTGGAGGAGGCAGACATGTGGGCTCAGCCAGGACGGGGGTTTACCAGGTAAGCAAGACAGTGACATCTGGGGCAGGTCGGGGAGTGAGGGGGATCAAGGGACTCAGAATATCAGCACGGAAGTGATTAAATTCATGAGCCATGGGTTTGTAGTTTGGCAGTTAGAAAAATGAGAACAGGGTTCGCGAGTCACAGTGAAATCAAAGGCTCGTAGCATTGGGTTGAATTCTCAGAGTAAAAGACATTGGGTTGAACTCTCAAAGTTAGCTCTAAGGGAGATGTGGTTACTGGGGGTGACAAGGTCTAGGCGTGACTATGGAAGAGACTAGATGATGTGCAGTTGGAAGAGATCTCTGGAGGTGCTGTGCAAGTCATCGGCGTGGGTGTTCTGTCCTCAAGAGTGTTGGCGGGCGTACTGGTAGAGAGGAAAGGTGTCAGACCCACCATGTTCAGTGAGTGGTGGGGAGGGACCGGCAGGCTGATGCATGGCAGGAAGAAGATGGGGCAGAGGGCAATAGAGCTAAGAGTAGCATGAACTTCAAATAAGAAAGGGTTTTTGCAGGATGGAGGGGGTAAATGGAAGATTAGGAACATTGAGATTGTTTCCTGACCCTGAAGTCTTTAGGCTGTGAAGGAAAACTCTGGCTCTGCTTGAGTGACCGTCAGAGACCCCAGGACTTCCAGCATCAAATAAGGAATGTCCCAAGAGAAGATGGCAGTTGGAGGGGAGACCACTAGTCATAGAGTGGGAGTTCCAGAAGACGCAGCAACTATAGGCTTTATTTAGCCAAGGAGGACGGCTGGAAAGTTGACTCCAACTTGGAAGTGTGAAAAACAAGGATGGGGCGCCTGGGTGCCTCAGTCGGGGAAGCGTCCAACTCTTGATTTCAGCTCTGGCCTTGATTGCAGAGTCGTGAGTTCAAGCCCCACGCTGGGCTCTGTGCTGGGCATGGAGCCTACTTAAATAAAAACAAAAAAAATCAAAACCAACCAACCAAACAAAAAACGAGGACAAGACTGGAAGAGAATGAGCTGTGAGAGATGAGTTGAGAAGGACTATAGCTACTGGTGTCCACTAAGCCCTGGGATGTCTGTGTGGGGTGTGTACCAGGGGCTTCTGTAACAAGTTACCACAAGCTTGCTGGCCAAAAACAAGACAAATTTATTATCTTCTACTTCTAGAGGTCAGAAGTCCAAAATAGATCTCACTGGACTGGAACCAAAGCATTGGCAGGGATGTGTTCCTTCTAGAGGTGTTAAGGGAGGATGTATTTCCTGGCTTTTTTCAGCATCTAGAGGCCGCTTGCTTTCCTTGGCTTGTGTCCCTTTCCTCCATGTTCAAAACCAGCCATCCCTCTGGTTCTGACTCATCTGCTTCCCTCTTCCCCATTTAAGGACACTTATAATTACATTGGACCCGCTAGGATAATCCAGGATAATCTTTGTATTCTAAAGTAACCGATTAGCAACCTTAATCCCCCCTGGCCATGTAACAGGACATAGTCCCAGGTCCCCAGGGTGAGGATGTGGACATCCCAATTCTGCCCACCACAGTGTCTTCTCCGAGATGCAGGGGTATGCAGAGCCACTTAGAGGAGCCATGCCATGTGGCAAATAAGCTATTGCTTGGTTTTCGGGCAGCAGAGCAGTCACCCAAGAACCATCCTAGGACCTCAACATCCAAGGATGGAACCATCATCTAAGGCAGTGGTTCCCAAACTTCACTAAGCATCTGAATCACCTGGACGGTCTGTTAAAACACAGAGTGCTTCCCCCTCTCCCACTCCCCCTTTCCGATTTAGTAGGTCAGGGGTGAAGCCTGGGATGGACATTTCTAACAAGTTTTCAGGTGATGCTAATGCTGTTGGTCCAGGAGCTGCAATTTCGGAACCATTCCCTTCATGTGTTCTTGCTCCAAAAGTTCTGTGAATCAAGATCTTTGTGCTTGGTTGAAATGTGGGTGTATGTTTTATTGGTTATGTTTTTAGTTTTGGTTCAATCTTCGATCTCAAACACCTCCCGAGTCCCAGCTCCATCACCGATTTACCGTGTGACCTTTCTACTGCTTAGTTTGTGAAATGGGGATGGTGATAGTACCCGCTTCATGGGAAAGTTATGGGGATTAAATGAATTAATAATAAAGCACTACTAATGCTATAAAAGGGTTGGCAATTATTTAAGAACTTTATCAGTCAAGGGGCGCCTGGGTGGCTCAGTCGGTGAAGCGTCTGCCTTTGGTTCAGGTCATGATTTCTGGGTCCTGGGATTGAGCCCCACGTCAGGCTCCCTGCTCAGCAGGGAGTCTGTTTTTCCCCTCTCCCTGCCGCTCCCCCTGCTTGTACTCTCTCTCTCTCTCTGTGTCAAATAAATAAAGAAATAAAATCTTAAAAAAAAAAACCCAAACCGTAAAAAAAAAAAAAAGAACTTTATCAGCTAATCAAGAGGAAGACCTAGAGGTTCTTTATAGCACAGAGTTGACAGGCGATGGACAAGGTGGGAAGCCAAGAACCGCAACAGGAGTAGTCACCGCTACCTTAGGGGCAGGGAGGGACCACTGTAGGAGAGTTTCTAGAGCTCAGAGACTGGGGTTTTAGAGGGGCATCCAGTAGGAGCAGAGTAGGGGGAAGGCTAGGGAAACGGTCCACCAGCAAACAGTCGCTGACTGGTCCACAGGTTTGCCCACGGATCATAGGAGTAAAAAGAGCAAAAGAAAACCCTCCCGAGATCCCATTGAAGAGGGAGCAGAAGGCAAGCTGAGGACAAAGCAGAAGCTGACACGGCACCCCCCCCACCCCCGCACCATGGGATATAAGTGACATTCCTCAGGCACTCCTGGTTGCCCTAAAGGAAAAACAAATAGTAACTTATAGAGATCACTATCCTATAAGACTTGAGTCTCCCTCAGTTTACAAATGTCTTAGCAATCTACAAGAACAAAGCATTCCTATCATCAATAACCTAGCTTCCAGAAGGAAATGTAGATACTATTAAATGCCCTTATAACCTGCAGCCATTGACAGATACTTGAGGCGGGCAGAGTGTTATGTTCCTCCAGGAAGCTCCCAACTATCTTAATGTTAATGCCTTGCCGGAGGGGAAAAACAACCTTAACTTGACAATGGCAAGGCCTCCAGCATCTTGTAGGTCCTCTTTAGCATATGAAAGTTCTTTTGAAACCTCCCTTTTCCTTACCTCCCCCAACCCTATAGTATATGATCAGCCACCCCTCACAACCCTGGGGCAGCAGCTCTTTCTGCCCACGGGTCCTGTCCCTGAGCTTTAATAAACCACCTATTTGCACCAAAGATGGCTCAAGAATTCCTTCTCCAGACTCCACCCCACTGAACCTCACCTATATTCCAAAACCACATCACCATAACCTCAGTTAACTGTTTTGTTTCAGCTCAAGCGTAGTTCAGGCATTCCCCATTCATTTCCCTCTTTTGGAACAACGAACATTTAGAGCAGACACCGAGAGAACATTGACTCCCACATTCAGTCTGTGCTTGTGCTCACTTCTGCTCAAGGAGACTACACACTGAAGAGCACACACTGAAATCCTCATGTGGTGGGCTTCCCTGGGGAGCCGCTCTGTGAGCACATGGAAGACGCTAGAAGGTAGCCAGTGACATGCACCCCATGGAACCAACCAAAGAAAATGGAAAGAGGAGAATCCTGGGTGTGTCTGGGGGCTCAGGGGGTTGCGATGTCTGTCTCGCTGGTTTTCTGGAATGTGCTTCGGGAAGACCATCTCGCCGCAAATGGCTTCGTTGTATTTCATGGGCAAAGTGCCTCCTTCCATTATGTCATTATGATGAGTAACAACTATAGGCTCTGTGGTGCCTTTTATACAGGGCGTACATTCTCCGAGGCCAGAGGCTTATGTTAGAACACAGAGCCCTGTGAATGGTCCTCAGAGACATGCAGCTGCAGGTGTCCAGGCTGCTATCCTCAGCTGGTGCCTGCTCCCAGCCAGCTGCCAAATGGACCTGAGTGAGCTGGACCTGGACCCAGAACACCCTTCCCACATGTAGCCTCCTAGGATATTGCCATTTATAAGAAGAAATAGATATTTGTCTTCCATCAAGCGTTCCTGACTCACAGCTCCTAAAACCCTTGGAATTTCCTAAGTGGTAAGAGCCATAAAGGTGTTTTATTATTCATAACAACCACACCTGAGTTTATGTTAACGGATGACTTCCGGGAAGCCCCCAACAATGGGGCTGGTTGTGAGGGAACCAATCCTGGGGCTACAATGTTGGAACTTTCTGCTCCCCCCTCCTCCTCCTCAACCCACTTCCAACCTCTGCCCTCCAGGGAGAGGAGAGATTGAGTTCGGTGACCAGTAACCAATGACTTAATCAACCGTGCCTCATGTAATGAAGCTTCCAGAAGAAGTCCTAACCCAAGGGGCTTGGAGAGCTTCAGGATTGGTCAACTCAGGGAGGTGCTGGCAGGTGGGGGCCCCAAGAGGGTGGGAAAGCTCCACACCCCATCCCCCACACCCTGCCCCGTGCATCTCTGTCATCTGCTGGCTGTTGAGTCATATCCTTTGTAATAAACCAATAATCAAGGAGGTGAATGGTTGTTCCAAGTTCGGTGAGCCATTCTAGCAAAGGATCACACCCAAGGAAGGGGGTCGTGAGGACGTCTGGTGCGGACACTTGGTGGCAGCTTGTCTTGGGACCGATGTGCGAGGCAGGGGCCGCCTTGTGGGACTGAGCCGTTGACCTGAGGGGTGGGCACCAACTCCAAGCAAATAGTATCAGACTTCGGTTACACTGTGGGACACCCAGCTGGTGTCGGAGAACTGGAGAATTTCTTGGTGTGGGGAAGACCCACACGCATTTGGTAACCAGGAGTATGGAGAGTATTCTGTGAATAGACAGAACATAGAGGAGTCTTTTCTTTACGCCTCCCAAGGTCAAACTGGGAGGAAGGGTCAGCGAAGAGCCTTTGACTGAGAAGCCAGGGTTGAGATTACCGGGTAGACAGTGGAAAATTCTTTTTGGCCTGCTGCTTGGGCGATCTCTAAGCTTCCAAAGGGAATCTCCTCTCCCAGTGGCCTGTTGTGATGGAAAGTACTTTCTTCCACTCCAGAGATTCCAGAAGGCACCTTGTCATTTTGGAGAGGAAATGGAGGGATTCCTTCTCTAAACGACATCCACGTTACTACTACTTCATCCCTTTTCGGCCTTGCCTCTTTCCACAGGACAGACTTGCTGATTGCAATCCACTCCGAGGGTCTGACTTCCCTGCACCTGAACCCTAGTTTCCCATCCCTGGATCTTTGCTTCCTGCAGCCAGACAGCTTCAAGCATCCCAGACCTCCAGGGACCACCTGCTCTCCCTCCCTGTGCCTGCGGACTCCGGCTCGTAGTGTGAGCTCATGCTTGGTTAATGGTGCTTGCAGCCTGTCCATATTCCCCTCCTCCCAATTTGACATTGATCTCCTGCATTTCTTGAGACCTGCATTTTCCCTCTGTTGTAGCAGTTTTATGCCTGACCTTTGGATACACTCCTTCCATGTTCTGTCACTAGATGGTCACCTGCCTTGCCAGGGAGGGAACACTTTTGATATGGACTCAACATGTGTCTGGTTATTGATGCAAGGAATAAAGACAACCGTTTTATACCCTAACGTATAGGCTTCTCTTTCAGGGGGCAGAAAAACTGTGGTGGGCATGTGCTGGGAACAGGGACACAACCCAGACGATAGCCATGGATTGATACGGTGAGGTTAAGCCCATTATTATCAACCCTAGCTGCTCCATGTTATCACCCAAGAGCTTAAAAACATTCTCTTGGGGCTCCTGGGTGGCTCAGTCAGCTAAGCATCTACCTTCAACTCAGGTCTTGATCCCAGGTCCTGGGATCAAGCCCTGAATCCGGCTCCCTGTTTAGTGTTCAGGGAGTTTGCTTCTCTCTCTCTCTCTCTGTTCCGCCCCCTGCTTGTGTGCTCTCCCTCTCTCTGTCAAATAAATAAATAAAATCTTAAACAACATTCTCTTGCCTCAAATCCCATATCAGGACAATTGAATAAGCATCTCATGGTTCAATTATGGCCAAGGACCACAGAGTTAGGCTTTTCCTTTCTTCATTCAGTACACCTAGAGTGAGACCTGAAATCCATATTTTTAACTAACATCTCAAATAAGTTTTACTAGCAAGACAAGGTGAGTTTAATAAACACTAGCTCTAAGATCTGATCGCAAAGCTTCTCACAGTTTGTGAAATGCCTCAAACTAGAGAGCTCCAAATGTCCCAAAATGTCTTCTAGATAGAGCCCAAACCAGTTAGCTATGGAAACACGGTAATAAAACCCAAGACTATACAACAAAAAAATTATTGAGGAACATCTTATACCTTACCTACATTTTTTTGGTATATAAATCTTTTATTGAGTTTTATTTTTCCTAATATGTTAAGAATCATGGTTGGTTACTACTTTGCATATTACTTTCATTCACTTCTAAGATTGTTTTTGTTTTGAGAAAATAGAAGATGGATCAGCTCGCATTCTATATATTCTCTAATTTTTATTAGTTGTCTCTCTCCATGAAAGGCCAGAACAATACCTCATGAAGTCATGACTTGAGGTGGTATGAAAAAAAAAGAGCACAAGCCCAGGGCGCTTGGGTGTCTCAGTTGGTTAAGCATTGGGCTCTTGATCCTGGCTCAGGTTGTGATCTCAGGGTCGTGAGATCGAGCCCCACGTCAGGCTCTCAGCTGAGCATGGAGTCTGCTTGAGATTCTCTCTCTCCTTCTCCCTCTGCCCCTCCCACCTCTCTCTAAAAAAACAAAAACAAAAAACCACAGGCCAAAGGCCAGGTTCTCTTTCATCCATTTCAGGACCTGTGAGCAGATTGTTTCATCTCTGGTCCTCAACTTCCTTACACGTAAAATGTAAAACAAATGATAAATAGCTATTTTCACTGTTCATCTTTTGGCGGGTATTATACGCATGGTATCTTGGCAGAAGTCAAACCCCTACTCTGAAGGGCTCGTCTTATTGGTCATATTTGGCAAGCCAGTGATGGACCAAACTATCATCCCAGGACTCTGTTCATTTTTCTGACACTTCTCTAGAAATTTGATGCAGAACATAGTCATTGAGCTTCATCATTTTCTGATTTCTTGGGCAGCATCATGGTGATGAGGGAAGGAAAAAAAACAAACAAAACAGATAAGGACTCAGAGATATCTCCCTTCCACCAGCCCACAGGCTCATCCTGGACCCCAGGCTCTCCTGAGCCCCACCTTCCCAGCCCTGCCTATAATTGGCTTCACCATGGCTTTCCCTCCATTGCAAAAGGGATGTATTTCTGTGGAGTCTCCTTCCGACCTGTTCTGCTGTTCACGTGCGATGAGACCACCCCCAAGAGTTGTGGCCCACGAGACCTGCAATATTCATAACCACTGCTTTTTGTGTTGAGCTTCCTGAAACCAGTAATTTGTTAGGAAGACATAATAGATATGTTGGAGCTGAACTTTGGGAAATGACAGCTCTTCCGCCCTCTCCTTAGGGTACCCCATAACTATAGGGTCCACAGGGGCTATCGTGTGGGCACTTCTGCCTGCTAAAAGGCATTGTTTCCTTTTTCTGCGGAGACTCCTTTCAGCCCCAGAAAGGACAGAGGTAGCTCAGCGACCAGGCAGCTCATGAACCAGGACAGAAACCCAAGTCGGGAATGCATACATGCTTCTCGATGCCTGAGTGTCCTGTGTTACGTTTCTCAGGAACTGAAGGGGATAGACTGACAAGACGCAAGCAGAAACTGGGGAGGAGAGGGAATCCCGACTTGTAACATGAGTAACCCCATGGTAACCCCAAGGTCTGAGATCTGAAGATGTGCTCTTGCCTCTGATTCCGTTGATTGTGGCCATGGCGGCTAACCTCTTGGGCTATGGGGAGATCTCCCGGTACGGGTCTGGCCCAGGATAAATGCTTGACAAATAGAAGTTATTAATAATGTGATGATTATTATAAGGGGCCCAGAATTTGTCACCCCACAATATGCCATAATTTCCTGGTAGTCACTTTGGAAGGTTTCCTTAAGTCTTTGAGACATGGCTTCTCCTTCCATTAATTGATGGTAACTACCTCAAACATTTGTTGACAATTAAAATCAAGAATCCAGGAACACCTGCCTGGCTCAGTGGGTAGAGTACACCTTCTCCTAATCTCAGGGTTGTGAATTCAAGCCCCAGGCTGAAAATAAATTACAAAATAAATTAATAAAATAAAATAAATTTTATAAATAAAAATAAATAAAAATAAAGTAATAAATAAAAAATCAATTTAAAAAACAAATTAAATCAAATAGAGAATCCAAGCCCAAAAATTTCAAGTAACTTGAAATGATCGTTTCTTTTCTGGCCATCTTCCTCCCACTCAAGTGAAGAGCACTTCTCCTTTGCTGAAAAGTCTTCTTCTTCTTCTTCTTCTTCCTCTTCCTCTTTTAGAGAAAGAGAGAGAGCACAACCAGGGAGGAGAAGAGGGAGAGAGAGAATCTTAAACAGGCTCCACGCTCAGCCCAGTGCACAGCCCGACGGGCTTGAGCTGAAATCAAGAGTCAGATACTTAACCAATTGAGCCACGCAGGTGCTCCAGAAAGTCTTTAAATGGGAGCTGTGGCGTCCTGAGAGTGAACCTGTTCCCCTACTCTCCCCTTTGACTCTGACTTTGAACAGGTCATGCTTATCCACCTGCCGTCTAAGCTTTGGGAGACAGGGGATAGGAAAAGGTAATCTAAGAAAGGGAGAGGAACTTCACAGGAGTGGGATAAGCTCGGGGATGGTGCTGGGGGCGCTTGGCACATGAGAATAGACAAGGAGGCAAAATGAGCAACGCTAAAAGTGCAACCAGGTGTGGCTTCCTTCCAGCTCCTCACCTCAGCCCAAAACACCCGGGCTTGTCCTTCAGGCTCATAGATCACCCGCCTTGGACCCAGAGGGTCAGTCCTCCTCACCTGACGTGGCCACAACTGTGCCTCATCGGTCCTGCAGGGGCAGGGACTTAGCTTAAAAATCTGCTGAGCTGGCTCTCTCCTTGTCTCAGAGGGCACCAGTAACATGTTCATGGCCTCATTTCCCCTATGCAGGGTTTCCCAAACCCATCACTACTGACATTTGGGGCCAGACAATTCTCTGTGATGGGGGACCATTTTGTGCATTGTGGGATATGGAGCAGGATCCCTGGCCTCTACCCTCTAGATGCCAGGAGTACCTCCTCGAGTTGGGATGACCAAAAGTGTCTCCAGACATTGTCAAATGTCCTCCAGGTGGAGGGGAAGGGGGCAACATCGTCCCCAGTTGAGAACCACCACCTTGTTATACCCTCTTGGCTCATGTTTTCTACCTTCTGCCCAGATGCAGTTAAATTAAAATTCAAGAGAAGGAAGCCTTCCTCCAGTTAAAAGCACTTTGTAGGACCCTTGACATAAATAAGCACTGGCTGAGGGCAACACCTCTTTGATACTTTCTTGGAGGCCCCTGCTATAAGTAAGCATTCCCTCCTGAAAATTTTTAGAGCACTTTGTTCTTATTGTCACATTACTTCTCGTCTCGTGGCTGTTCGCACATCACCTGTTAGCATGAAAGCTCTTAGAGTATAAGCATCAATACTATTGATCTTAAATCCCCGAAGAACCCTGAGGCACAGTGCTTGAAACACAGTCACACCGTGGTTTACCCTTGGCCGGCACACACTCCTCCCCTGTCCCCATTCCTGTTGGTTTTTGTTGCCAAGGCGGACAAGTGATCCAGGTGAGTATCTCATTTAGGCTGTGTGCATCTTGCACTCAGGTACTCTGACTCATTCCTCTCCCAGTCCCCAGATCTCAAACAGGCCTGGGCCTGACCTCCGTGGCTCCACCTGACAGAGGAAAAGCAGCTGTATGTCCGCAGAGCCAGAATCCAACTGCGTCTCAAAAGTTTGCTTTGCTGGGTGAGCCAGCCGGCAGCAATTATTAAAAAACATTTTTCAACAAAGTCTAGAGCCATGGTGTTCCCAGACCACTGGCGGAGTTCCCTCACAACAGAGCTTTCTTCCTATTGGCAGGGGAGAGACAATGCGAAACAAGGAAATTTAATATCTTCGCATTATGCAGATCTGATTTAATCAGAGATGAGGTTGAAGTGCAATAAAAACTATACTTTCATTAAGTTTATGACTTACAGACTATATGTCAATTACCCTGTTACCATGGCCACCCCGCTAACAGCCGCCGCGTGCTTGTTTCCCCACAGTGATGGGGACGGGAGGAAGTGCATAAGAGACAAGACAGAATTTCTCATTTCACGTCCTTTTTCCCTGTGTTGGAGGTTTCTGGAAAGGAGATCAAGTTGCAAGAGTCTTGACAATTCCTTCTCAGAAGAAAACCGGTGAAGAATGAGAAGAAAAGGGGAGAGACAAGAGTCTTAACAGACTCTTCCCTTCCTAGGGGCAATCCCACCCCAGGAATATTGCAACATGTCAGGCAGTTAGGTAGCAGAAGTGAGCAGTGGGAGCCTGAGTGTTGCCCACCCCTCTCTCCCCGGTTTGCCAACGTGATCGCCCATCCTTTACCTTCTCCTCTTCTCAAGGATTGTTGAAGAGGGTGGATGGCAGTTGTATGCATGGTGAATTATGTGGCTGCCACACTTTCCACACCTTCCATGGGGCAAGAAGGCAGAGGAACCATCAAAGTGAAATGTTGACAAGTTGCTGGAAGGGTGCTTGGCTGGTGGCTCCTAATATAACTGTCCCCACACTGCATGACCCATGGATACCTGGAGATCAGCTCTACAAAGGGGTTGGGGAGGTAGTAGCTACTCTGTTAGACAAGACACTACGCACATCCGTGCTAGTTGCCTGCCCAATATCCATTCCCATTCTGCCTTAGAGGCTATGTTTTTACTTATAGACCACCCCACTGAAACTGCTCGCTCTCCACGTTCCCTTCCACCTAGGGCTGGCTATGTGACACATTTCTGGCTGATGACAATTAAGTTGGGTAGAGGGGGAGGTAGTTTTTACTTTCTTGGTTTTAGCAGGTGATTTTTGTGCCTCCTACCACATCTCCTCCACCTGCCTCTGATTTCGGCCACAGGTGAGCAAGTCCGGGCTCACTGACAACTCAAGGGCATGCTATGGCATTGCTTTGTTTTTCTGCCTTAGAGTTTTCTTCGAAGCCACAGGAGTCCACAGACCTCACATCCTGGCCCAGTCAGGAAGAGCAGGAAGGTTAATGTCCCTTCAAACAATGGGGGATGGTGGCCCATGGACAAATGCCCTAGCCTCCTGTCCTTCAGGGAAATTCTACGAGGCATTCCACATGCTTCTCTAAGATCTCCAAGAAGCTGAGCTCCCTTACAGTGATGGTACACCCTTTATTGACTCCTCCTTCCCTAACTCAGTCTCATTGTAATCTTCCTTACTCTTGTTTCTTGGGGTTACCTTTCCAGATTATATGCACCAAGTCTTTATCTTAGGCTTTGCTTTTGCAAAAACCCAAACAAATACATGGAGACCAAGCCAAATCAGGCCATCCTCAAAGAAGGACTCAAATCTCTTCTCCTCCAGCCATTCTTCCCCCACTACCTTTGCCCTCACCATCCCTCTGTCTTCCTTCTAAACTTACTGTCCCTGAACAACAATCGAACCCATAGACAATCACTGCGTAGAGTTGCAGGCAGAGGGTTCCCCACATACATGTTTTCAAATAAATCCAAGCTTCTCTAGGACATGGATAATGTCTTATATTTCTAAATATTTCTTCCCAGCTCCTATAGTGCTGAACAGATGCCACTGAGGCTCTATGTCTAGTGCATGGATCAGATTTGTAAAGTTGTGTATTCATTAAACCGTAGATAATAACGAAAGAACAAAGGAATCTCCTTTAAGGTGAAAAACAGATTTGGCTTTAAAAATTTTCCTCCTTCCTCAAATGGATCTATCTAGTCTACAGATGTGTTCAGAAACCAAGTTACCTTTATCTCTGTCTTTCTCTTTTATCTCCTTGTCTTTAAAAACACAAAATGATGTCGCTGGAAAAGATAAGTCCACTCAGCTGAAAAGAACTAGATTGTGAGGTCAATGTGATATTTGACTAACTGCAGTGTATAATTGGTGCCCTGAGAATTCTTTCTTCTTGTCTGTTTCTTAGGTTTTACCCTCATGTTTAGCTCAATGGCATTCCAACTGAATGAGGGGATATTCTTTTGTCTGCATTGGCCTAATTTTCGGCTCTAATTCTGCCTTCTGCTGCCAGTCTTCTCTCAATCACAAACTCAAGCAACTTCAGCTTCTTCCCACCCCTTCGCATAACTACGCTCCATTCATATTTGCTCATTCGTCTCACATAGGCTTCACATTCCTAAAGACAATTTTGATTTCACTTCTGAGACTCTGGGCAAATCATTGAATCTCTGAGCCTTGTCATTAGTTCTGATGCAAAAATGACGCAGATAAGTCAGTATAATGCCCAGGACATGGTAGGCACTCAATATGTTGTAGTTTTAATTTGATCATCATTGACTCTTTCATGACTACCCAAGTATCTCAAGTACTTCAGGAAGATTTTTACTGGGGAGGAAATATCATAGAATAGTCAAGGGTACAGCTTTGCAGAGAGTAGACCCAGGCTCAAATCCAAGTTCTGCCAACTCTCCAAAATGACTTGAGTGATTCTGTCCTTGTAGTTATGCCCTTGTGTTAGGGGTTTTGTCCACTGGATCATGGCAGGCTTGTGGGTCCAACAGAACACGGTGGAAATGCAAGTGTGTGACTTCTGGGGCTGGATAATAAAGACATCGAATTTTCCACCTTGCTCTCTCTTGAATGACCCACTCTGGAGAAAGCCATCTGCAATGTTGCCAGAACATTGGAGCATCCCCTGGAGATGCCCACATGGTTAAAAACCTGAGACTTCCTTGCCAAAACCAACACTAGCTCACCAGCCGTGCAGTGCGCCATCTTGGAAGCACTTCTTCCAGTCCCAGTCAAGCCTTCAGATGATGCAGCCCCAACTGACATCTTGACCATAACCTCATGAGAGGTCCTGTGTCAGAAGTGCCCACAAAGGTACTCATGAATTCCTAACCTGGAAATTGTGTGAGGTGGTAAATGTTTATTGTTATTGTAAGACCCTACTACTTCTGTTGGTAGTATGGGGAAGTTGCTTCTAAGCCTTAATTTCCTTATTTGCAAAATGAGAATAATAACAGTTCTGACTCTAAAGTGTTAAGAGGATGCAGTGAGCTAATACATGCATAGCAATTATAAAAGTGCCTCACACATTAGGAGTGCTCAGTAAGTAGCAGTACTGTTATTGAGGATAAATATTTCCTGATCCTATCGTGCATATGGCACTGGTCTCTTGAAGTACATTAAGAAGCTGACCTCCTATGTACAGCAGATTATGTCTACAACAGAATAAACATCATCACAAAAGACACATTACTAGCTGATCTGGGAATCATCTGGGTTCCAAGGACCAGAGATCTCCTGGATCAAGGAACTCTGGAAAGACATTAATTGAAGAGGCAAAATATTCAGCTGTCCTTTGACTTGTTAATGTACCTGTAGAGTTGGAACATGGTTAGACAACCAGGTGTAATTGGGGCCCTGTAGTGGTGGATTAATCCCCTGCCTTCTACCAGACAAAAGTCTCTGGCCGCCCAGCCCCAGAGTTAAATTTTCTTAAGGCTTAAAGAACCGCAGAGAGCAGAAATAATCCCACAGTCTTCCCTCACTTGTTAATAAAAAGGACAGTCGTTTGGTTGCATCACGGGCCCAGCTGAAATTTAACCTTCGCCTTTTGTACAGAGCAATTGCAAAGCGCAACAACATGTAACTAGCATCCATTCGGAACTTCTCTACAGGGTAATCTGTAATTTAGCTGATTAGCAAGAAGTGTTTGAAGGGCCCCCTTTGTCAACTCAGCTCGTGCAGGCAACTTAGCTCCAGCTGGTTCCTCGGTGCAGCTTGTCTGTGGCTGCCCTTCAGAAGCGCAGTGCTGATTATTTCATTAGCGCCGTCCCTCAGAATTCCTTCCGAATGTAAGAGCTCTTAAGATGTCTTGGGCTGCCGAGGCTCGCCCCGCTCCTCCTCTGTGCGGATAAATGCCGTACCATGGAGAAATGGACTTTTCATCTCCATCCCTGTTACAGACTATCTGAGGACTCCCTCCTTATTGCTCAAATGCTCCCCATAAAATTGGAACTCGGGACAACACACACACCGTTTGAACACCCTTGGTTTTACGAATATGTTATGGTAATGATAATACGCTTTCGTGGGTAGCTCCT
Source organism: Callorhinus ursinus (assembly GCF_003265705.2). Taxonomy (NCBI): domain Eukaryota; kingdom Metazoa; phylum Chordata; class Mammalia; order Carnivora; family Otariidae; genus Callorhinus; species Callorhinus ursinus. The sequence goes on along the minus strand of NW_027397105.1, from coordinate 5,174,120 downwards.
CCATAGCTGGGGAGTGGAGGTCTCCACTTGTGGTTGACTGGTGGGTTGACTGGTGGGTGCCAAGAAGGAAGGGAGGGTGGGACAGATAAATAAAGCCCATAGGCTGTAGGGTCACAGAGGTGGACCGCTCGTTGCAGACTTGGAGCCTGACCTTTCGTCAAGAAACATAATGACCTGTGCTTTGAGGCTCTCTGACCCCCTTGCTCTCCATGCCCCTCATAGAGCTCCCATCACAATACGGGCAGCTGGAGATGATTCGGTGTCCCCGCTTGTGGGCACCATGCAAGGAGCATCAACCGTGCTGTCAGGAGATCTGTGCTGTGGTCTGGCTTCTGCCTCGAGCAATCCAGTCCTGTGAGCAAGTCATTTCCCTCTGGATTGCTGTTGGTGTTCAACCGGGGAAGGATGGAAACCTCTATCTGGTGCAATTTCCCAGCTTCTCGTATGAGTCAGAGAATGGAGAAAAGCACTCAGATTTGAATGCCACTACATGCCAAGCTTTTTATAGATACGGTTTCATTTCATCTATATGCAACCTTGAGATAAGTGTTTAGTCACTCTGTGATAGATGGGAAAGCCACAGTTAGGGTCCAGCCACCTGACTCGTCCCTCCCTCTGCAGACGGCACAATTCCAGCCTCTCTGACCACCTGAGCAGGAATGCTTGCCACTCTCCCGGGGGCATAGTTAGGTGTCCCCTGTCACACCCTGTTCTCATTGCTCTCATTACATCACAATATTTTATAATATTCTTGTTGAATCTGTATACCTGAGTTGGAGATCCTTCAGGGCAGAAGCTCTTTTTTTTTTTAAGATTCTATTTATTTATCTGAGAGAGAGAGAGAGAGAGCACAAGCCAGAGTGGGGTGGGGGGGAGTGGCCAAGGGAGAGGGAGAAGCAGACTCCCTGCCGAGCAGGGAGCCCGATGTGGGGCTCGATCCCGGGACCCCGGGATCATGACCTGAGTCGAAGGCAGACACGCAACCAACTGAGCCACCCAGCCACCCCAGAAGCTCTTTTTGTTTTTAAGTTTGTTTTTTTAATTGCTACACCCAACGTGGGGCTCGAACCCATGACCCTGAGACCAAGTGTCGCACGCTCTTCTGAATGAGACAGCCAGACGCCCTGCAGAAACTACTATGTGCCTTTCCATGACTAGGTTTTGCATATTGCCTAGCATTACAATACGTAGTCAGTAAACATATTTAAGTAACATTTGTTAGGTGATGTGTGTGCGTGTGTGTGTGTGTGTGTGTGTTTTAACCTGGAAAATAGAAAGAAAACTTAATCCCACCACCCAAATGACATTGGCAACCTTAAAATCAGAATAAATATGTTACATGTACATTATTAAAAAATATTCAAATAACACCAAAATTGAAAAGTAAAAGTTTCTCTTTGTCTTCTTAGTACCTTTCTGTAAACATGTTAAGCTAAAAATAAGTTTTCTTTCCTGGATAGTCTTCTAAAAAATGTCTATGTATAATACATGTGTAAACATACATAAATTCATGGGTATATATATATGTGTGTATCTGTCTGTATATCCTTAGTCTATGTATGGTTATATATATATACACATATGTCTATGTATAAATATATTGATCCAGGGGTGCCTGGGTGGCTCAGTCGGTTAAGTGTCTGGTCATGATCCTGGGGTCCTGGGATCGAGCCCCGCATCGGGCTCCCTGCTCAGTGGGGAGTCTGCTTCTCTCTCTTCCTCTGTCCCTTCCCCTGCTCATGCTTGCTCTCTCTGTCTCTGTCTCTCTCTCCCAAATAAGTAAATAATAAAAATCTTTTAAAAATATATTGATTTGTACTTGGTTTTTTCACTTGATAGCATAATTTGGAATTCTCCCATCAGAAGAGAGAGAGCTACACCATATTTTTAACCTATGCATCACCTTTTAACTACGCATAGCGTCGTGCTTTGTGATATGGACAATTTCTTTAACCAGCCCCAGCTATACAGTGATTAGGTTTACGGTCCCACCAGAAGGTGAGAACACCCCCAGCTGTTCCTACAATATCCATCCTTCTCCAAGTACCTTGATGTTCTTCTGTATCTTTATCCATATCTTGACATTGACAGCACTGATGACATTTACCTTCCACCCTGTAAAAATATTGACAATCATTTGTCTAAAAGCTTATTCTGAAAGCCAAAAACAACCACGTGCACTTACAGTATTAGGACTCTGGAAGTCCCATTTATTGCAGAGCCGCAGAGTGGTCTAGGATTATAACACCTTCTTTACACACTGTGATAGTCAATTGGAGTGTCAACTTGGTTAGGCCCCCCAATTATTCAATCAAACACACAAATCCAGGAGTATTTGTGAAGGCAATTTGTAGATGTTGATTAAAGTCCTTAATCAGCTGACTTTAAGTAGAGATTGTGCTAGAAAATCAGGGTGGGCCTGAGGCAATTACTGGAAAGTGCTTATGTGGAGAGCTGGGGCTCCCTGTAAGGAAGAGAAATTGCACCCGTGGACAGAAGCTTCGGTTTGCACACAGGAGTCCCGCTGCCCTTCTCCATGCCCTGCCCTTTGGATTCTGGATTTGCCCAGCCAGCCCGCACGTTTGCAACATCCAATCCCTTGCAACAAATCTCTTCATATATATCTCTTACTGGTTTTGTGTCTCTGGTTGAACCCTGGCAGATAGGCCCAAAGTCACAAATCCTGTAGCACTCCATGTAGACTCATTTCAAGCACCCAGATCAAGTAGATCATCTATTTCTTATACTTCATCAAGAGCTTCCAACTAGGCTTCAGATTATTTTACTTCATATCTAGATTAACATATTTAAAAATATGTTTGCTTTTCCTTTTTAGTAAATCTCAATTTTCTTGCTGAGAAAAGAAATATAATCTTCCTTTACCATGTTGATATAATCATCCAGCCCCTCCATCTTTCTATTACTTGATTAATTTCCAGTTTCTTTCTCGAAGACATTCTTCTTGGACTTGGTTGTGTATTTTCTGGGGATCACAGGGGGTACATTTTACATTTTGCAAGTCAGGAAGTCTTTCCCTCTCCAACTCCTCTTGACCGATGGTCTAATTTATCATAGAATTTAGGTGCAAAATAACTGTCCCCTAAAACTTTGCCTTCTGCCATTGCATGTTGCTAATGAGAAGTCTGTTGACTGGCTAGTTTGGGTCTCTTTATCGATGACTCTTTTTCTCTTCTTTGAAGTCTTTGAGGATTACCTCTTTACCCGTAGTGTTCAGGAATTTCACAGGATGTGTGACGGTGTGGATCTTTCTGGAATGTCCCATGATGCATGTCAGCGTAGATCTTTCTTCATCCCAGGTTGTTTGCACTGGGAAGGCCCCTGAGAGCCCCAAACACACCTCTTTACAGCGTTGGAAATGCTTTTACTTCTGTATATATTGTGTTAGGGCTCCCCTCCACTTTCTCTATACCTTCTTTCTGGGACTCTACTTGAGAGGTAGGCTTCTTGAATCCTCGTAACACCCCATGCTCCTTGTCCTTTCACTCAGATGTCCCACCTCTGATTTCTTGCTCTGTCATCTGTGAGATATCCCTGATGGTCCCTTCCAGCCCTTTATTAAATTTGTAATTTGAGCCATCATAGGCTTACTTTCCAAGAGCTTTTTGTATATTTAAAATTGCTATTTTTTTATGACACATCTTTGTTATGGTTATAGTATCCTCCCCAAACACTCCGAGGTTACTAATTAGAGCTTCTTCTTCTTCTTTTTTTTTTTTTTTTCCAAGTTTTGTTGTTCCTTCTGTTTTTTTAAGTGACCTTGTGTCTGGTACTGATTGTTCTATCTGCTCACCTTGGTCTTTCTCTCTAGTGTCACTGTTTGACCTCATGTTTAGTAAATGAGGGACTGGGTTGATTTTTCTCAGGAGCTCTCTACTGCTGCTATTTATATCGTTCAATATTGCACTGGGTCTGTGCCATTGATGGTAAGGCTGACTGGGAGTCTGTACTGGGAGAGGCTTACAGGTGAGCAGGTGGCTGCAGTATGAGCAGATGGGAAGAGACTTGTTGGGGGGGCCAACCACCAACATTTAGATGACTTAACTCTGGTGTACTGTCAACCCTTTTACCTGCGCTCATTATTCTGAAGCAGTTTATTTCATTTATTTAGAGAAGAGTCCTCTACTCCATGTAAATTAACCAGATAGCATATTGAAATTTCCTATTTTATATCATTTTCATTTGTTAGTTGATACTTTAGCTTTTACAAAATGCCCAAACATATCTGCAGCCAGCGATAATTTTGCCTCCTCTGGTTTTATTCTCTTGTCTAATGGTTTTGTTTAGAACTTCCAGAAGAGTATTTTAAAACAATATTTGTGCTGGGAGTACCTTCCGTTCCTGACTCTAATGAGCATTTTTCTAGTGTCTCCTCCAGCAAGCAAGGTGCTGGCTTTTGATTCTGTCATTTTTTTTTTTTTGGCTTTGTTTTTATTGTTTTGTCAGGAATCAGTGTTGAGGGGCGCCTGGGTGGCTCAGTCATTAAGTGTCTGCCTTCAGCCCAGGTCATGATCCCAGGCTTCTGGGATCAAACCCCACATAGGAATCCCTTCTCAGCGGGGAGCCTGCTTCTGCCTCTCCCTCTGCCTGCCACTCCCCCTGCTTGTGCTCTCTCTCTCTGACAAATAAATAAATAAAATCTTAAAAAAAAAAACAAAAAACAAGAATCAACGTTGAGTTTTTTCAAATGACTTTTGGCCTCCCCTGGGATTATCATATAGTTTTTCTCTTCAAATCATCTGTATTAGTTTCCCAGGGCTGCCATAGCAAAGTTCCACAGACCCAGTGACTTAACAATATAATTTTATTGTCTCATAGGTCTAAAGGCTAGAAATCCGAGATCAAGGTGTCAGCACAGCTGGTTCTTCCAAGGGCTGTGAGGGAAAATCTGTTCCATGCCTCTCCTCTAGCTTCTGTGGTTTGCTAGAAATCTCTGGCCTTTCTTGACTCGTACATGCATCTCTCCAATCTCTGTTTTCATCTTCACATGTTGTTGTCCTTCTGGATGTATCTTTCCGTGCCCAAATTTTCCCTTGTTACATGGATACTGGTCATGTTAGATTAGGACCTACCCTAATGACTTCATTTTTATTTGACCAAGAACACTATTTCCAAACAAGGTTACATTTGCAGGAGCTGGGGTTAGGATTTGAGTACCTATTGTGGGGACATAGTTCAGCCCATAACACCATAGTTCAACCCAGAACAGCACAGTTCACCCCGTAACACCAAAGGGAGGGAAAAACCCACATTAGGGTATACCATTCATTCGACGTTTTGCATATTTATTTTTGTAATATTTTATTGAAGATTTTCTCCATTGATAATCATAGGTAAAGTTTTTTTTGTTTGTATCAGATCCTGAAATAAAATTTTGCATAATTTTGGCATTAGAGTTACCGTGACTCTCTCTATATATTTATAGAGAGTGTGCAAGTGAGGGGAGGGGCAGAAAGAGAAGGAGAGAGAGAATCTTAGGCAGTCTCCACATTCAGCACAGAGCTCGACGTGGGGCTTGAACTCATGACACTGAGATCATGACCTGAGCCAAAATCAAGAGTCAGATGTCCAATGGACTGACCCACCCAGGCGACCCCTGTACAAATTTTTTTTTTTTAATTCTCATTCAGCCCTATTATCAAGACAAGAATAAATAGTATTGGAACTATACATTCTTTGAGGGTTAGAATAATATCTGTGGAAATGTCTAAGCTTTTTGGGTGTTTGGTGTTGTTCCTCCGTTCTTCTAATAGTACCAGTGTATTTAGAATTTCTCTCTCTTCCAGAATCATTTTCAGCCATTTATATTTTTCTAGATAATTATCCATTTCCTCCATTTCTTTTTGATTTATTTGCATAAAAGTAAATTGCTTTGCAATGTTTTTATCTACAGTATTCTCTTTCTATGATGTTATTTTACCAAAATCATTGCTAATTATGTACATTTTCTTGATCAAGCTAATCAGTGATGTATATATTTGTTACTTAAAAAAACACAGTTCTTAAGTTTTTTATGTCTCTCTACTTTTAAAATTTGATATTTTTTTTTGCTTTTTATCTGTACTAATCCCTTCCTTCTATAGATTTGTTCCATTTTTAAACTTCTTGAGTTGAACATTTAATTTACTTATTTTCATTTGTTTTTATTTAGTAATGGAAAAATTTGCATCTTTAGGTATTCCTCGGAGTGCAGTTTGTCTTTTTTTAATGTTTCTGCCCCATTTAAAGCTTCATGCAGTCGAATTCAATCTATTCTGTAACAAAACTCATTATCATCATCAATCTGGGCATGACTTTGCTCATGTGCTGTTATTTCTCCTCTTCTTCCCTCAAAACCCATCATCCTCTCTTAGACACCCACTCCAGTATATTAAATTTATATCTTTACATAACAATGTAGCTCTAAAAATATTGTTTTCATCTTTTCCTTCTTTTTTTCATTAAGCCCTATATTTTAAAGAGCTATCTGTATTGCTGTTTGTAAATATTGTTTTTTTATAGCTGCAATACATTTTATACATATTCTACATTTTATTTTGTTCGCCTAGTGATGGGCACGTAGGCTCCCTCCAACCTTGTGCTCCTACAAACAATCTTGCAATGAACGCTGCCCAAGGAGTCTCTCCATGGACTTGTAGGCAGCTTCTTGTGAGTATGGACAGGGTGCTGGATCTTGGGATATAAGCTTACTTAAGTTTGCTAAGTGCAACCAATTCACTTTGGGGAATCACTGCACTTCATGCAGGGCATGAAGATTCCTATTAATTCATACCCTCACTAACACTTAGCATTATCTAAGAGTCTAGATTTTTATCAATTCAATGGGTGTAAAAGAGGATCTCCATAAAGTTAAGTTTCCATGTCGACAACCACTGCCTCCTATCTTTCCAGATCTTTCCCTTTAGTAAGTTTGAAAACCTTTTCTCCATGGAGATTGTCAGTCAGTCCATGTACCCTGTTTATTTTCATCATCCCTTACCTTTTTGATTCTTCCTGTCATCCTTACCTAGCTTGAATTCATGGTTTGTCATTAGATTACAATCCCTCCAGCTCCTTTCTTGCTCTCTTACCTCATCATACTGTCTTGGCTAATCCGTAGCCCTAATGAAATTCAGCTCTCCACACACTTCATGCCTGCATCTACTGAGCTGAATGTGGTTGAAATAAGGCACATTTCATTTTATTTTGTTATGTTATGTTAATCACCATACATTACATCATTAGTTTTTGATGTAACGTTCCATGATTCATTGTTTGCATATAACACCCAGTGCTCCATTCAATATGTGTCCTCTTAAATACCCATCACCAGGCTAACCCATCCCCCCACCCCACTCCCTTCTAGAATCCTCAGTTTGTTTCTCTTTGTTTCTCAGAATCCATAGTCTTTCATGGTCCATCTCCTCCTCCGATTCCCCCCCTTCATTTTTCCCTTCCTACTATCTTCTTTTTCTTTTTTTCTTTTTTAACACATAATGTATTATTTGTTTCAGAGGTACAGGTCTGTGATTCATCAGTCTTACACAATTCACAGCGCTCACCATAGCACACACCCTCCCCAATGTCTATCACCCAGCCACCCCATCCCTCCCACCCCCAGCGCTCCAGCAACCCTCAGTTTGTTTCCTGAGATTAAGAATTCTTCATATCAGTGAGGTCGTATGATACATGTCTTTCTCTGACTGACTTATTTTGCTTAGCATAATACCCTCTAGTTCCATCCACATCATGCCAATGGCAAGATTTCTTTTTTTTTTTTTTGATGGCTGCATAATATTCTGTTGTGTATATATACCACATCTTCTTTATCCATTCATCTGTCGATGGACATCTTCGCTCTTTCCACAGTTTGGCTATTGGCACATCTTATTTGAAATTAATGATCACTATCCTTCTGTGGACCTTTCTTGCTGACCAGCCACCATGCCATATTCTTCTAGTCCATCCATTGTCTCCATTCTCTTAGATGACTATTCCAAACATCTTCCTCTCTTCCCAGACCTCTAACAACTCCTTCTTCATCCTGGTGTTGGTTGGTGGTCTTGTTTTCTACTTCACTGAGCAAAGGTCATGCTCAGTAGGACTTCCATATGCTTCCAGCAACATTACTTCTACAGACCTATGGGCTCCTGTGCTTGTAACTTACTTTTTTCCCAGCTATTATGAATGTGTTGCCTATTCATCAGTGAAGACCAACTCTCCCACTTGTGAAAATCCTGTTGGCGCTAATGTCACTATATATTTAGAATCTGACTACTTCTCACCACCCCCACTGGCATCCTGGCCCAAGCCACCATAACGGTTTATTTCAAGAGCCTCCTCATCAGTTCATAGCTTCCTCCCTATTACTCAGAGCACATTCGCAACACAGCAGATGATGTGGCGCTATTCATATTGGATTACAGCATGGCATATTTCCATCACAAATCCTCTAGGGGCTTGCCATGTCATAGTAAAAGCCAAAATCTTCACTATTATGTATGATGATTTAACTTTCTGTCACCTCTCTGAGCTCACCTCCCCCCTTTCCCCCCCTCATTTACTCTGTTCCAGCAACCCTGGCCCCAGACTATTTCTGAAACACACCTGGCAGCCTCCTGCCTCAGAGTCCTGACACCTGTTCTTCCCCACATGCACAAATGGCATATTCCTTCACCTCTACTAGGTCTTCATTGAAAGTTTGCTTTTTTTAGATGAGTTTCTGGCATAATGTTGGGCGTCTGGATCCCCACAGTCTAATGTTTTTCTTTTCTTAGATAAACTTATACCATTAGCTTTTACTGATGGAAGATTTATATGATCTTAATTCTATCTTGTTGCATTTTCTTCTTTAAAAAGAAAAGACTTTAAAAAGTCTTCCTTGGGCACCTGGGTGGCTCAGTTGGTTAAGCGACTGCCTTCGGCTCAGGTCATGATCCTGGAGTCCCGGGATCGAGTCCCACATCGGGCTCCCTGCTCAGCAGGGAGTCTGCTTCTCCCTCTGACCCTCCCCCCTCTTGTGCTCTCTGTCTCTCTCTCTCAATCTCTCTCTCTCAAATAAATAAATAAAATCTTTAAAAAAAATAAAAAATAAAAAGTCTTCCTTTTTTTTCTGTTTAACTGTGTGAGCTCTATTTTCTCTGGTGGAGGCGGTGGGTGTCACCCCTCTGATTTAGAGGGTTTGTCGTCTTTTAGTCTTTCTATGATCTCTGCTTGTACTTTTCTTCCCTCTCATCCTCCCATTTTTTGGAGGATCTTAGCTTATGTATTTTCTTTTAGGCATTTTTCTTCTGTTTTTCTCTAAGTCCTTGCTTGTTCCTGAGGATAATTAGCCCCCAGTGATTATAATCATTCTGTTGTTCCTGTCTGTTTTTTTCCAGGCTCTGGTGGGATGGTGGGGGACGGGTGGTAGAGTCTCTTTCCTCTAGCCTCATGTGCCCGCACCCTGTGATGACTGCATACCTCTCCACCTACCTCTCACCAAGTTGGGGGCAGTGAATTGATTTTGTAGAATGGTTTCATTTATCCTTTCTTGCACCCCCTCTCAACCTCAAGCTGTATTTCTGGGGAAAGGGACATAAGCAATGGGGGTTCTAATACCATCCTAATGCACCAAGCTGTGCAGATTCTTGGGGTCTTCTGCCTCTCTCTCTTCTGTCTCTTTCTTTTTCCAAGATTATGGCTTGAAGTTCCTTTTCCTGTTGATGAGGAGATTTTGGTTTTCAAAAATTTTACCTGCTCATCTATTGTATTAAGTTTGGTAGAGGCAGAATTTATGATTCCCCCTTAATTTTGCTCTTGTGACCTGGAAGAAAATGAATGTCCTTTGGAGGAAATAGTGAGGTGAATTTGATGGGTGTGTCCTCTATCGATTTGCTCTGTGTAGCACCAGGCCTGTGATGATGACAGTTGCCACCAGGGGCAAATGGTGTCTGCTGAGTTTATTTTTCAGTCAGTTGTATTGTCTCTTGCAAGGAAAACATTTTCTCCCCCGTAAAGATAATTCTTCATTAAATCAATCTGTTGAGACATGAAAATGCTTGTCATTTCTCCCTAAAACTCACAAAATTAAGAAAAGCGAAGACCAAGGCCAAGTGAAGAGAAATGGGACTTGAACTGATTCAAGATGGCAGCCGTCTCAGTATTTCTCAGGGTGTGAAGACCACTGAGGGATGGAAACTTAGCTGTGGGGTCCAGTGGACGATCTCCAGTGTTCCCTGGGCTGACTGCAGGCTTGGGTCTGGCCTGCCTGTGACAGCCAAAATCAGAGGGCAGTCACTGTAGTTTTATAAGTATAGCCTCCAGCATGAGTCTGTGCCAATAGATGTTTAAGGCAGCACGGCTTCCAGAGCCCAACTACTCCCCTCTTGCTAATCCGGAATAAAATTTTAAATCTCCTTCATCATTCACTTTCTAATGCAGAATTTTTTTCTCTTCAATAATATGATTTCTCTCAGGACGCCTGGGTGGCTCAGTCAGTTAAGCACCTGCCTTTGGCTCAGATCATGGTCTCAGGGTCCTGGGATCAAGCCCCGCGTCGAGCTTCCCTGCTCGGTGGGGAGCCTGCTTCTCCCTCTCCCTCTGTTCTCCCCCACCTCATGGGTGCACTCTCTCTCTCTCTCTCTCTCTCTCAAACAAATAAATAAAATCTTAAAAAATATATGATTTCTTTCTAAAACTCCTTACAGTACACGTAAGATTACTTGTCCTCACCATGGATATTATACCAGCAAAGCGTTTTGTAAAGTGAAGGAGACGTGTACTCCATTATAATCTGGCCCATAAAAGCAGGAGTGGCCTATCACTTCCTTTATTTTCGAAACCATATTATTTGAATTTAACAAAAGCGGACATTTGGCCTTTAAAAACTGTTATTTTATTCAACAACGCTGACTGTACGGTCTAAATATTTGTGGCCCTCCACCCCTCAGATTCATATGTTGGAGCCCCCAAAGTGATGATATTAATGGTGGGGACTTTAGGAGGCAATTGAGTTTAGATGAGGCTGTGGAGGTGGGACCCTCACAGTGGGATTAATGCACTCACAGGAAGAGAAAGTCTCCCCCCATCAGCAACCCTCCTCCTCCTGCGGTCTCCCTCCCCACATGCAAGCCGTGAGGAAAGGCCATGGGAAGAGAGCAGGCAGCCATCTGCAAGCCAAGAAGAGAGCTCCCACCATAACCTGTCCATTCTGCTGCCCTGGTTTTGGCACTCACCCCTGTGAGAAGAAAAGAAGTGTGTGTGGTTTTAACCACTCCATCTATAGTAGTCTGTCATAGCAGCCCAAGCACACTAAGACGCTGGCTCACATAAGACTCATCAACAGAACTCCCAAATCTACAGTTGTTGAGACATCCCCGTTGCGATTTTCTTAAAACCAAAATGTGAAGATTTACATTGAGCATGATATTTTTTTAAAGATTTTATTTAATTATTTGACAGAGAGAGAGACACAGCGAGAGCGGGAACACAAGCAGGGGGAGTAGGAGAGGGAGAAGCAGGCTTCCCGCGGAGCAGGGAGCCCGATGTGGGGCTCGATCCCAGGACCCTGGGATCATGACCTGAGCCGAAGGCAGACGCTTTAACGACTGAGCCACCCAGGCGCCCCTACATCAAACATGATTTACATTTCATACTCTTCTTCAATCTTTTTATTTATATAAATCTTAAATCTTTTTACGATAACACTTTTTTTGAGGTTCCCAAGGGTAGATCTTGGAAGCTGGAGAGTCAAGGGGGAGGGGGTGCATTCCCCAGGAATCCCCATAGCCTGTAAGAAGTGCAGTCTTGCATTGGCCTTGAAAATGAAAACTTTCCTAACAGCCCAAATGTGGGGGATGAAACACAGATCAGAGCAGACAGAAACAGTTGATGCTAAGTCAAGTTCATTGAGTCCTGGGTGTACCTCTAAGTTCCAGGCTGTGCATACATTTTCACCCACCAAAACTCCGTTATGAAGGATTCAAGCCATTTGCAGCCTTAAGAGATGACTTGCTCACCCGACTGTACGTTCTCTATTGTAGTAAAGTAAGTAAAATGTGATTCAGGCTGCACAAAGGATGTGGAGAAAGGACATACCAAGCCTACGCAGATTCTGTTCCCGGTCCTGCCGCATGACCTTCTCTAGCGGTTAAACATCTCCAAGCCTGGGTTATTTTGATCTGCACAATGCAGGCCTTTGCTCTGAAGCCCCTTCCAGCACATGGGTCCTGGATTTCCAGGGTATAAATGTAAAGAGAGACGGTTAGTAGATGCTGGCGTGTCCCGCGTTATCCTACAGCTGGATGCGAAGGGGAGCTGGGCCCAGTGTACGGGAGCTGGTGCCCCACACCTCTCCTCTGCACAGGAATGAGAAGCAAGAGGAAGGAGGGAGTGACTTCGGAGAACAGCCCCACCTGCTCTCTACCCTGAGCCACCTGAGTCAGTTCCTGTCGCTGCCAACACATCTCAGCGGGTCCCCCCGATTTTCTGGGGGAATGTAAAAGAGATGTGCACACATTCCGGCCCCTTTCTGCTGACTCGGATGGCACAGCAAGCTGCAGGCATTCTTTTTTATTGCTGATGCCACTTCCTATCGAAACAATTTGGTGCTAATAAGCCCCTATAATAGTAAGCAATGGGTTGGCTGAGTAATTGTCACTAAATACCATTCAAGGCTTTGTTGCTTCTTGGGCATATTGCTAATTATTCTGCATCTGAAATAACACCCAGAGGCCCACTGAATGCCAGTAAATAGGGTTTCTTCATGCTCCTGAAGCCCGGAGGCTGGGTGTGATTGGGAATGCCAAGGCTTTAATCCAGTAAACAATGGCTACCTCACAGTCTCAACTCCTACAAAATCACAGCCTTTTGCAAATTGTACCGGGAGCTCAGACAAATAGGGGTGTCCGTCTGGTGCCGGAATTGGCGGAGGAGAGTGGTGTAGGTGAGGGTCTCCTTGGGGCTGCCCAGGAGGGCTTCTGGGGTGAACAGAGGGCTGGTGTTGGGGAGAGGGGTCGGGGAGGGCAGAGTGGAATCACCCGGTCCAGCCTGTCCACCTAAGAATGGGATGGGTGCTATGGTCCCAGATGGTCCCAGCTAGGAAAAGCAAATGTTGGTAATGCAAGGGGAGTAAATACTAGGGGCAGGGTGGAACAGGGAGCTGAGAATATCCGTATCAAGCTCCATGTCACAGAGCAGTGGATACAGATTCGGTTTTCGCCTGATCAGGGCAGCAGCTGGGTTTGACTTCCATTTCCCAGTTGGGTGCCACCCCAGTCCCTCAGTTTCCTGTGTGCACAGGGAGCATGGCACCTCTCTCCTCACCCCCAGGATGCTTCAGTTGGCCACAGGCCACGCTGGGACTCATGGAGAGCCAAGGCAAGAGGAGCATAGGGTTCTGGAATTAACACGTGTTACCACATGCATAGAATAGCTCGACAAAGACAGTGGTAGGAGGGAAGCTGGGTACTTGGAGACAGGGAAGGAAGGCAGGCATACAATTCCCTGAACATCCTTTCCTGCTGTTTTGTTTTGCTTGTTAAGTAGGCCCAATGCAGGGCTTGAAGTCACGACCCTGAGATCAAGACCTGAGCTAAGATGAAGAGTTGGGTGCTTAACTGACAGAGCCACCCAAGTGCCCCCTTTCCTACAGTTTAAAATGATGACCAATATATTCATGGTAAAAAATAATATTTAAAAATACAGCATGTGCATGATCCTGGCCTGGATCCATGACTGAGGCCGTCACTGGACCTGCATAGGTGGGAGTGCCCACAGCGCACTGGGACTGTTCATATTTCTGCAAAATTTCTACTCCATCCATCCATCCATCTATCCGATATTCTTCAATCAAGTTGTTATTAAGTACCTGTTCTTTGCAGACAAATTCTAGGCCCCCAAGATTATAAATTATTCTTAGAAGGAAGGCTTCTATTCACAAGGAATTAAAAACTTGATAGAGGAAAGGAAGACATGTTCATGAATCACTGTAATACAGTTTGATAAATCCACCCACTCAGGATACTCAAGGCGGCCCAAAGGAGGCAGGGCATGGAGGAAGGCTTCCTGGAGGAGGGGGTTTCAGGAGGAACCAGGAGCCGCTGCTAGAGGACAACCAGACTGAGAATGCTGCTACTTGGGACTTGGAAAGGCTCCTGTGTTCGGAAGAGATACCCCCCAACTTCAAAATGCAAGTCTTCTTGATTCTACGTCTTCCTCCAACTTCTACCCGAACTTTTCTCCTTCTCTAAACTGACAGTGTCTTGGAAAAGCTGGAAACGCTCATCACCTTCCCTCCTTCCCTTTACATTCACTCCACAGTTGGGTCCCTTCCTTTCCCGCCACTCCACGAAGGCTGTTCTCTCCCCGGTGTCCACTGCTGTCCTTGTGGCCAAAGCCATGGACACCCCACAGTCCTCACCCCTCGGCAGCCCATCATGGGACACTTGGGGCCTCGCCTCCCCCCCCACTCCTGGATCACGTCCTATCTCCCTGCTACTCCTCATTTTCTTAGTTCACTTTTCTCCTGCATCAAATGCCTCAAATGTCAGTGTCCCGAAGCGCTCTCTTTTTAGATTCTCTGCACATTTTACTTCTCGATTTACATATATATATATATTTTTTTCCCTTGAGTGGTCTCAAATACTTGTATTTCTTTAATGACCATCTGTATGCTAACAGCTTTCAAATCTCTGTCTCAAGCCCGGCTTTCTCTCCCGAACCACAGACTCATATATCTGAATTTCTACCCTGTGAGCAAAACTTAACATCCAGCGTTGTGGATGCTACAGGAATCTTCATGGAGAGGGAACGTAAAAATGTATAATTAATGTAAAAATGTGTAATTAATTTGGCTGGACTACCCAATCTAAATTATGCCTAGTACTTCTGCCTCACCTTCCTTTTTGTTTTGTTTTGTTTTTTTAATTTGTTTCTACTTTATTTTTTTTTATTAGGAAAGTTTCAGGGATAATTATGATAGAGGAATTTGGGAATTCACAGGCGAGTGGCTTAAAGCCTTACATTACTCAACGTAGGGTATAGTAAACTTTCTGATATAATTCAGTTATAACTCAGAACAATTGTATTGATTTACAGGTGCTGCAAATACATACATCAATGTTTATATCGTTATATATTTTATGTCCAAATATGTACCTTTTTTTAACCAGTGTTTTTGTTGTTGTTTAGAACAAACTTTCTTCCTTTCTTTCTCTTTTTCTCTTTCTTTCTTTTTCTTTCTTTCTTTCTTTTTTCTATTGAAGTAGAGTTAACATACAGTGTTATATCAGTTTCAGGTATATGATACAGTGATTCAGCAACTCTATACATTACTCCTCAGTGCTCGTCATGATAAGTGTGTTCTTGATTCCTATCACCTTCATCCCAACACTGAACTTCCCTCTGGCGACCATCTTTTCTCAATAGTTAAAGAGTCTGTCTGTTTCTTGGTTTGTCTCTCCCCACCCCTTTGTTCATTCCCTTTGTTTCTTAAATTCCACACATGAGTGAGATCCTATGGTGTTTGTCTTTCTCTGACTGACTTATTTCATCTATGCATGGACACTTGCTTGGCTGGCTTCCTTATCTTGGCTGCTGTAAATAATGTTGCAATAAACATAGGGTGCATATATCTTTTCAAATTAATGTTTTTGTTTTCCTTTGGGGTAAATACCCAGTAGTGGAATTACTGGATCATATGGTAATTCTATTTTTAATTTCTTGGGGAACCTCCATACTGTTTTCCATAGTGGCTGCACCAGTCTGCATTCCCACCAAAAGTGCACGAGGGTTCCTTTCTATTCACATCCTCACCAACACTGGCGTTTCTTGTGTTTTTGATTTTAGCCAGTCTGACAAGTCTGAGGTCATATCTTACTGTGGTTTTGATTTGCATTTACCTGATGATGAGAGAAGTGGAGCTTCTTTTCATGTGTCTGTTGGCTATCTGGATGTCTTCTTTGGAAAAAAGTCTGTGCAACCCTCTGTTTTGGGGACTGTTGGCTTGTATCAGTTCTTTATATATTATTTATATCAGCCCCTTATTGGATATATCATTTGCAAATATCCTCTCTCATTCAGTATATTGCCTTTTTATTTTATTTTGTTGATGGTTTCCTTTGCTGTGCAGAAGCTTTTTATTTTTATTTGGTCCCAGTAGTTTAATTTTGCTCTTGTTTCCCTTGCAGAGAAGATGTATCTAGAATAATGTTTCTGTGGCTGATGTTGAAGAAATCATTGCCTATTTTTTCTTCTTGGAGTTTTACTTTCCATGAGTTTTTTCTTCTAGGAGTTTATTTCCTGACCCACCCTTGCATCCCTGGAGTAAATCCCACTTGATAGTAGGGAATGATTTTTTTAAAAATGTATGTTGGATTTGGTCTGCTAATATTTTGTAGATAATTTTTGCATTTATGTTCATCAGAAATATTGGTCAGGGGATGGAGGCCAGGGGGAGCGGGATGGGGAGCTATTGTTTAACAGGTGTAAAGTTACAGTTGCTTAAGGTGAATGAGTTCTAGAGATCTGCTGTATAACATAGTGCTTATAGTTAACAATATGGTTGATATTGTGCATTTAAAAATTTATTAAGGTGATAGGTCTTATGTTAAGTGTCCTTAATACAGATACACACACACAACCAAAATAACACAGGGAAACTTTTGGAGATGATGCTTATGTTTATTACCGTGATCATGGTGCTGGTATTGCAGGTATATGCATATGTCCCAAATTATCAAATTGTATACATTAAATATGTGCAGTTCTTTGTATCTCAATTATATCTTAATAAAACCATTAAAAAAGACTGAAAAAGATATCCACAAAAGTGTGCAAAGACAGACATATAAGATTATCTTTTGTAGGATTTTCTACAAAGTGTAAAGGGAGGAACAATCCAAGTAACTACCAATGGGTAGTTAAAGTGGGTGGTTAAGTAAATTGTAGTACATGTCCACCATTTGCCCATTCATCCCACCTCAGCACTCACTGTTTGGGCAGATCCCAGTGGCATCCTATGTGCAAGCACTGAGACCCTCTAAAGTAGGAGGCAGCAAAAATTTTCCTGCAAAGGACCAGGTATGAGCCATTTTAGGCTTTGCGGGACAGACAGTTTCTTTCACAACTACTCTGCTTTGCCCTTGTAGTATAAAAGCAACCACAGGCAAAATGTAAGTGAATGGGCATGGCCATGGCCCAATAAAACCTTATTGACAAAAACAGGAGGTGGACTGGAATTAACCTATAGGCTACAGTTTGCTGACCCCTGACCTAAGGCTTTCTTTCAGCCCCCGTATAAGGCAGGACAAAAGTGCCAACAGCTAATGCTATCAGGAACAGCCATTACCTAATGAGAGAAAGGAGTTGGAGGGTAAATCCTGCAGGGTTCTTGCCCTTTGGTGGGCGAACAACTTGGAGATTCCTATCAGGATTAAGTCTGAGTTGTCCACAGCAGCAACCTGCTCATTGACATACCTCCGTTGGCTTTTTCCCTTCCCTGTCTCCTTCCACACTCTTCCAACAGGCTTCCTGGGAATCACCTCCCTAACAAATCAGTTGAACTAAAATTTGTCTCAAGATCTGTTTTGGGGGGGCAACCCAGCCCAAGATGGTTGGTAAAGAAGCGATACTAAGAAGCAGACCTCAGGATGGGTTTCTGAAATTGGATCCTTCTCCAACTGTAGCACTTCTGATGTTAAGGGGGTATCGTCAAAATCTTTATCATGCTGTTGATTCACGTGTACTAAGATCTTCACGTATGGTTTATGTGGATAGAATAATAAGTGGAAAGGCACAGGCTTACGCAGCAGCTCTGGTGCTTGAAAGATATGGGCACTGCAGTAAATGTAAGGCTTGTTGACTGCCATAGAACCTCTACAGGAAGAAAAGGACAGACTCAGGTCAACCAGTTATCAGCTTTAGGGCATGGTGCGAATGCCAGGAAGTATCCATTGTCATCCGTAAAGAGCTTCTTGTCTCCTTCATCCATCCTGCTAAAAATCAGGCCCAAGACTTCATTGTAAGAACGGCAGAATTACAACAGAGGCTGAATACACAGCCTGGTGTGTCTCCTCTGCTAATTATTGAGAACTTGAAACCATTCATTCCCTCCAAATGCTATGAATCTGCAGAAGTGGCCTTCTTCCTCTTGCTACTGGGCATCAACCTTACTGCCTGGAGATCAGCAAATGGGATTCCTAAGGAGCATGCCTTAAAAAAAGTCAGTTTGTCCTCCTCACAGTCTGCCTCTGCTGTCTCTCGTTATCTCAAGAGTGAGAATGAGGATCGAGATTTAGCATGACTCAAACAGGAAAGTGTTATTCCTAGGAAGAGAAGAAAGTGGTTGTTTTCAAAAAGAGCTGCAGGGCACAGCTGGTGTGTTCTGGAATGATGTGAGAGAATACATCTGGGCTTTGGAGGGTGGTGGACCAAAAAATCTGAAATATAAGCTTTGTAGTGGAAAGTTTATGGTACAGGCATACTCTCCAACGACTGTAGACTTCACATGGTGAGGATAGGAGAGGAGCAAGCCAGGTTGGAATGTTGGAATGGTTTCTTTTTTCCTTTTTTTTTTTTTAAAGTAGGCTCCACCCCCAGCATGGAGCCCAATGCAGGGCTTGACCTCACCACTCTGAGATCAAGAATTGAGTGGAGATCAAGAGTCAGATGCTCAACCGACGGAGCTACCCAGGTGCCTCGAAAATGGCTTCTTTTTGAAGCTTGGAAACAATGATAAGTTACAGAAAATGAACCAGAGATGCTGGAATGGCCTTGGCAGAATTTTGAGGAAGATGTCAAGATGTTAGAGATGGACATTTAATAGAGACCAGACAGCCAGGACGCCAGCTGACCAGGTTCCCTAGGAGGCCCCAAAGGAGAGTCCCTTTACTAAAGGAATAGAGAACATGCGAGTGAAGGGGACCCCAGCCTTGTGGAGAAGCTCCGTGGTAGCTTCCTCTACAGCCCAGGGTTGATAGTTGGAGATAGTGCGGTGAGGCTAGGCTCCCTAGTAGCAAATGTGAATGAGAGAATTCCAGAGCAAATGCAAGGTGGTGGCTTGTAAGCATCAGAGGCAAGGTGGATTTAATGATCATAATGGACAGCAATGCTGGAATAAATCAGGAGGCCTAGAGCTGCCCAGCTCGGTGGCAAGGCATAACAGATCATGGCATTGCTAGAAGCAGCTAGGTGGGGCACAAATAGGATACCACTTGGCTTGCATAACCAAAATAGACGAAGAGCAGATGATCACCATGCTGAAGTTGGTGGCCCAATGGAAGATAATCCAACATCTGGTTTCCAGATTTGAGCCAGTTCTCAGATCCAGAATCCTGTGATTGAGGGAGATACTAGATCCTCTTGCAGAAACTCTTACAGAGCCTCAGAGAGAATGCATAGTACTCATTCCCCCATTCCTTCTCCAGAGGGACCTCCAACTGCAGAGAAGGAAATGCCCAGAGAGTGTGCACTGCATGGTGCACCATGGAAGGGGACCCACCTACCTATTTCAAGGGCAATTGGATCTGGGGCTCGAGCTGACACTAATGCCAGAGAAACTAGAGCACCATCTTGATGACCTAGTCAGAGTGGGTTTGTGAAAACCAGGTGATAAATGGAGTCGTGGTCCAGGTCCATTTCATAAATGCCCAACGAGTCTGCCAACCCACACTGTGATAATGTTTATGGTTTCTGAGTGCTTAATTGGGTTGAATATGCTTAGCTGCTGGAAGAGCCCTCTCATTGGTTCCTGACTCGCAGAGTGGAAGCTATTAGGGTGGAACGGGCCAAGTGGAAGCCCCTGAAGCTACTCGGCATTCCAGCCAGGACAGTAAATTAAAAGCAGTAACTCATGCCAGCTGAAATAGCATAAACTAGTGCTCCACAAGACATTGAAAGGTGGCAGAGGTGGTGGTCCCCATATCTCTACTCAATGCATCTACTCGGCCCTTGCAAAAACCAAATGAATCATCCAGGGTGGCGCTAGCCCCCCCCCCCCCACCAAATGGAACCAAGCAGTAGAGCTGAGCACCACTGCTTTGTGAGGTGTTCAAGTATCCTCACGGGAACAGATCCACACAAATGTAGGTCTTTGGTGTGTTGCTATTGTATTGTGTTTTATCAAGGGATTGGCTCAACCTGCTGGTGTGGACAGAAGTTAGAAATGAGAGTGTTACCACACCTAAAATAGTGGTGGGGGAGATCCACGCAGAGGCCAGAGCTCAGAGTGGCCATCAGCTTTGCGTGGAAAGGGAAGTGGTCTGAGATAAGGATATATACAGATTTCTCGGTGCTGGCAAATGTCTTGGCTGACCATCAGAGGCCGGGGTGGGGGAGGCAGGGAGCCTAGAAGAATACAAACAAGCAATCTGGAGAATGAAAGGGGTATAGGGTAGACATGTGGAGTGGGCACAAAGTGTATGGGTCTTTGTGTCTCGTGTCAGTGATATCTAGAAAGCATTTACTACTGACAAGTCACTGAAGAACCAGGTGAATGGGATGACTTGTAGATTTCAACCCACCTCTGTCCTCAGCCACCCAATGCCTTCATCCATAATGAAGGGTATTTGTGGATCCAACAGCATGAGCTCCCGATAACCAGGGCTGGCCTACCTACTGCTGCTGATGACTGGCCTGGCCTAGGAGCCACATCGCCTGGCACTGAGCCTGGGGTTTTCAGGAGACCAACTAGCACTGAGATGTCAAGTTGATCACATTGGAACCATTCTTCCCTGGAAAGAACAGTGATTAATCCTGGTTAGGATTGGTACATATTCTGGGTATGGGTTTGCTTTCCTAACCATAGTGTGCCAATCAGTAACCACTATCCAAGGGCCCACAGAGCCTAATTATGGGATCCTAAGCAGAAGGGACCTGTCTTCTGGCAAACGAGTTGTGACAGTGAGCACATGATCGTGGTATCCAGTGGCCTTTTCATATACTGTTTCCTCCAAAAGTGGCTTATGTAATAAAATTGGAATGACCTCTTAATGTTTAACTAATGCACCAGCCTAAGGATGATACTCTCGAGAGTTTGGGTGCTATCCTTCAAGAGATAACATATGCTTGGATCCAAAAGCTGAGGTCCAAAGTAGGAATGGCTTTTCTCCACACCACTGGGAGGGACTCAGCTGGGGAAATTGTGCTTTTCTGCCCCATAATGTTCAGCTTTTCTGGGGTGGAAGGACTGGTTACTTGTGTGGAGGAGACAGGTGTACGGGGCGGGAGGCAGCAAAAAGTGTTCCACTGAACCCAAAGCTATGGCTGATGGCTGACTATTTGGGGTTCCTCCGTTCAGTGAATTACCAGGCAAACAGGATTTACTCTGTGGCAAGGGTAATTAATTATGATTGTCATGAGCAAATGGAAGGATAAAATGGTTAAGACTCATGGATTCACTGGGCCACCTCGTGGTGCCCCTATGTCTGGTGACAGTCAGAATTGGGCAACTGCAGCAACCCAGGTTTTACAAGCATTCAGGAAATCAAGAGCTTAGACTCGTTGGGGATGAAGCCTTGGCTGAGGGTTCTACCTTCTATCTGGAATAAAAGCCGCAGGAAGGAGATGCTGAATTGGGACCAACCACAGCAGTAGTGATTGGAGTCTGTCTGGCCAATCCTCTTGTTATAAGTCCTTTTTTTAGAAATCATGATTGCAACCTCCTTGAAGCGGGGGGCAGTGTTGGGAGAGCATGAACATAGGGATGTGAGCAGTGCCAAGGGTCAACTGTAGCACATAGTATGGGTTCCCTGCTCATAGCTTCTTAGCACGCATGTGTCAACAGCTTCCAACAGCAAGCCCTGGTAATTCTCCACCTATGAGCTCTCTCTTAACCTAATCAGGGTGCACCAGAGTATAGGGAGTTTCCGGGAGCAGCCCTCACCAATAACAGAAGGGAGTTGGAGGATAAATACCCTTGCTTCCTTGCTTCTAGGTGGGATATCCTGGTGCATGTTCCATACTGTTTCCCAGATGTCCCCAGGGGACTGGGTTCTAGCTGCCCACAGTGGTAACCTGCTCATGAGTGCACCTTGTACCATCACCTCCTCCTACTGTCTCCATCTACCCTTACTTTTGCTTTGGGGACTACCTGCTAGAGAAGCCACTGGTATTCAAGCCCTTGTCTCAGGATCTGATTCTGCAAGCACCTATTTAAGCACTGCCTTGGGGAGCACTGATTCATTAAAGTAATGTTCATCTCAGAATTATTTAGTCTCTAGGGGCACCTGGGTGGTGCAATCTGTTGGGCATCTGACTCTTGGTTTCCGCTCAGGCTGTGATCTCACGTTCATGAGATTGAGCCCCGCATCAGGCTCCGTGCTCAGCACAGAGTCTGCTTAAGATTCTCTCCCTCGATCCTTGAGCTCGCATGGTAGACACCATGAGCAAAGCTCACCCTCCCGCGTTGAAAAAATTTATGGACAAGAAATTGTCATTGAAATTAAATGGTGGCAGACATGTCCAAGGAATATTGCGGGGGTTCAATCTGTTTATGAATCTTGTGATAGATTAATGTGTGGAGATGTCAACTAGTGGGCAACAGAACAATATTGGAATGGTGGTAATACGAGGAAATAGTATCATCATGTTAGAAGCCTTGGAGCGAGTATAAACAATGGGTGTGTTCATCAGAAATCAACTGCTTCCACATGTCCCCTCCATAGTACCTGTTTTACTACAATATAAAAATCAGGTCGTGTGCATTTTCATATTGAACTTTTTTGTTAAATCAACTTTTATAATAGTCAAAAAAAAAAAAAGATTCTCTCCCTCTCCCTCTGCCCCTCCTGCTTGTGCTCTCTCTCTCTCTCAGAATAGAGAAATGAATAAATAAATCTTAAAAAAGAATTCTTTAATATCTAAGACATAGATATGTGTCCATTAAAAGTTCTTAGTAATGCTGAATTACTTTCCCATAGCATATCAATCACAAGAGCAAACCACTCTATCATGTGTGTTAGCCCGATGTGCTAAAGGGAGATACGGGTTTTCTCAGGTTGAGGGCTGCTGGCCAGTCTGTCTGCTTTGCAAAACCTCTCTCACTGCTGCTCCCATGTAACCATAAATAGTTTTGACCATGGTGGCCGGCAAAAGACATGCAGGACGGCATGTCAGGAGCTCTGCACCAGAGCTAGGAAGTACGTCGGAGTGTAGGTTTTATGCAAACACCCAGGTGTCCCCAGGTGCCCTGAAGACAATTGAGGGGGAACAGAGTGGTATAAAACTCAGAGGCTGGTGGGAATGCTTTCAGTTTATGAAGGTATTATAACCATCAATATGTACTCCAGGCATCTGCAGCCAAACTCCTGTCCTGACCTCAGGGACAGGGAAAGGGAAAGGGAAAAGGAAGCCTTTGCTAATGGATTCAATATTGGGAATTCATTTCTTAATGCCTTATACCATAGTGATCCCAAGTGCTGACGACGAGTCTATATGGGCTGACATGGAAGGATGTACAAGATAAGTTTTAATGCGTGTGTGTTTATAAAAAGCAAATTTTGTTAAAAAATAATTATTATTTCTATACACAAGGAAATAGTACAATACTGGCATAGATTTATTGGACATTTTACTTTTACTCTCTGTATTTCAGGATAGTTTGAATTTGTCATAATAAGTTTGCATTTATAATCTGAAAAAAAGAATCTCTGCTCCTCTTTTCTCCTGGAAGCTCCCTAAAAAAAAACAACAAAGAGAATGAGGAACAGAAACGTTACATATTTGATGATGCGGAGACATGTTCATTACTTCAAACTACAACTTGTGAGTGAGGGTTAACACACACAGTTAAAATCCTTCAGAGTGAGCGAAGATGCTGAGAGAGGACTCTTGTCCCTGAGGTTTTTGGATGGAGTGGTCAGAGCCCAAAGTTCTCAAGTGGAACTCTTTTTTTTTTTTTAATATTTAATTTATTTATTTGAGAGAGAGAGCACAAGCAGGGGGCAGGGGCAGAAGGAGATGGAGAAGCAGGGTCCCCACTGCACAGGAAGCCCAAAGCTGGGGCTCAGTCTCAGAACCCTGGGATCATGACCTGAGCCAAAGGCAGATGCTTAACCAAGTAGGCCACCCAGGTGCCCAAGACTCTTTCTGGAGAAAAGTAAGTTTGGGATACATGGGTAGCAGAGGGAGTTTTTCTGAAAGCTGATGCCATGGAATAGCGGAGAAGCAGAGCTGACCAGGAACTTATGAAGACCTGACACCTTTGTGAAAAGTAGGATATTTGTAAAGGAGAAACCAAAAGGTAAGAAGCATAATTAAAACTGCAACTCTGACCTGCTGGAGAAAATTAAAGGCTAAGTCACCCCCATCAAAACAACTGAGACATTCGGAGTTTCCCTGTGACCAAGGAGATTTTCTGCCAGCTTATGGCAGGAGCAAACTTGGGTGAAGGAGTGTTTGGACACAGTAGACTCCAGGCTACTTGCTCCCCCAGCTCAGCCCTGCAAACTTTCTCTCTCTGTCCAGCATCAGAAGAATGGAGCCCATGCTAGGAAAAGCAACGATCACAGAGAAGACAAACAAACCAATGTGAGTGTGGAGCGGGGAACCTAAAAAGGACACATCTCAAGAATATTCTAGAACAAAGCAGGTAAAAATTACCAGCAGAGTTCTATGTGAAATAAAAGATATAATATTCTACTTGAAATGAAAGTGCAAAGAAGAGATACAAGGGCTCAAGAAGGAAACGATCAAACGATAGAAGGGGATGAAAAGTGGGTTGGTTACGGTCAAGGGAAACATGGCAAGGCAAAGTGAAGACATCTGGGAAATGATGGGCAACCCCAGAAGCAGTGAAAAAGAGAAAAGGAAATGCAGAAACACAGTCAGGAATATGAAAGACGGGATTGAGGAAATGGAGCAAAAAATGAATTTGACAAGGATAAAGAGTTTTAAAAACGCAGAGAGAAAATGAGAAAAGAGTTCAGGAAAGCTATTCAAAGAGAAGATGGGGAAACTTTGGTGCGTCTGGAGAGTTTTCCCGGGGAGATGAAAAGGGACTGATGAAGGCCAGCAGCCCAGGGTACCCTAATAAAGTTAGGGGAGTTCAGTGAAGCATTCTAGTAGAGAAAGAATTCAATTCAGACTCCCTTATTAGTTCTTTATTGACAAGTCACACACTGCGCCCAAACTCAATGGCTTATGAAACCAAACATGTATTGTCACGTAGTTTCTGTAGGTCAGGGATCCAAGCGTGCCTTACTGGGTTCTCTGGCTCAGGGTCACTTACAAGGCAGCCACCATGGGGTTGGTCTGAGCTGTGGCCATCTCAAGGGTGGGCTGCGAGGACCCGCTCCCAAGCTCACTCATGTGATCGCGTTCATAGGATTCAGTTGCTCAAGGCCTGTTGGAGTGAGCACCTTGGTTTTTCTCTGGCTGTTGGCTGGAAGCTGACCCCAATCTTTGCCATGTGGCATTTCCAAAAGGCTCCTCAACAATATGACCGTTGGCTTCCCTTTGGACCACAAGTGCCAGATAAAGTACAACTGTTTGACTCTCAGAAAACCATGAATAATTTTTGAGTATAAGTGTGTCCCAAATACTGCGTGAGACACACACGAAAAGATTATTCGTTGCTTGTCTGAACATTTAAATTCACCTGGGCATCTCTATGTTGATTTGCTACATTAGGCAACCCTGTTCAGATGAGCCAGTAAGAGAGCTGAGGGGGACGAGAAAGGCAGAAGTCATGGTCTTTTGGTAACTTAATATTGGAAATGATATCCCATCGCTTTTATGATATCTTATCCATTAGGAGCAAGTCACTAAGTACAGCCCACTCTCAAGGGAAGAGGATTTCATAAGGGCATGAACAGTAGGGGGAAGAGATTGTGGTGGGGATCTTAGGGAGTCCCCAATGTACACCCTACACCCACACCCACCCACACACACACACACACACACTCACATACACGCGTGTGTGCACACACACACACACACACAAAGCAAATCATACACACGGATGAATCAAAATCAGGTGTTGGAGACCCTTACATATAGGAAGACTCAAGGCTACAAAATGGAAGCAATGTCTAGAAAATTCTCAGGGCAGTGCATGCCACTACGTGCCACTAGGAGAACAAAAAAGAAAGTGTTGAACATTCCAATTACCAGAAGGGAAGGAAGGTCAAAAAAGGACAACAAATACTATAGAGTGAAAGGTTTTGTTTTTGTTTTGAAAGTATTAAAAATAGAAAGGATTAAAAAAAAACCCAAGATGATAAAAATATGGTAATTTGGTTCATCAATAAATTTAACTCAGATAGACTCACCTTTTAAAACATTTTATTTTATTGAATATTAGCAGACTGTACCAAAAAGCAGAACCTAGGAGAGGTATCTAAAGCAAAATGATCTGAAAAATTGAAGACAAATCAGCAGTGAGCAACATAACTAACAAGTGCGTTTTACTGACAGACGAATGTGAAAAATCATTATTTTGGACTGGAAACGTTGTTCACGGTAAAAAGGATATATAGGTGACAATATAATGAGCATCCCTCATGAATCGTGATACATCAAACAGAGAAGCATCAGTATGTATATGGTAAAATTGGAGATTTTATTTTTTGTTTTATTTCATTTTTTTATACTGGAGAGTTTAACACACCTTTCTCAGTGTCTGACAGATGAAGTAGAAGGAAACCACGTAGAGACACCCAAGGAGCATGATAAACAAGCTGCACATGACATCGAAAAATAGGTCAGAGTAAAAAAGGAAAAAAATCCACTGACCGAGGAACACTTCCGAGTAGAAATGGCAGAGAGTACGCTTCCTGCTCATGAAGCAATAAACACATAAAATAACAGTGAAGTAAAAAACAAGAACAAAGCAAAAAACAAAAACAAAAAAGCTCTACTATCTAGAAAATGTAAATTCTCTTAAAAAACTCTTGTGCCAACGAGAAAAGCAAAACCAAAGTTGCACGCTTTTTATAAACAAGGAAAATTTTAAAAGATGACATTGATCTTGATCAGTAGAAATGAAGTCTGTTTCTTCAAAGGAATACACATCTGATCATGCCGGTCCCTTATTTAAAACTGCTTAACGGCTGCCCATTGCTTTTTGAATGAAGTCGAAACTCTGAGGCCTTTATGTTCGGTGATGTGTGGTGGTGGGGGGGGGGGTCTCTCAGATGGTCCCCCATGGTGGCACTTCCTGCTAGCCAAGTGATGGATGTCACTTTTGAGATTAGGTTTTTAAAAGGCTCTGGTTTCTCTCTGTGTGTCTCTGTCTCTCTCTGAGAGTAGAATAGGAGATACCCAGACACGTCTGACCCGAGAAGACAGGTCTTGCAGTGGTTTGTTTATCAAACAGACAGAGTGAGCAGGGGCAGAAGGAAGGTGGGAAGAATTTGAACACAGTAGCCATTCCCACTAATACCCTGGACCAAAAAGTGTCTCTGGATACTGTCCAGTTAGATTCGGGACTCCGTCCCCTCTGAGTGTGAGGAAAAGTGGAGTGGATGTAGGCATAGAAACCCCTGCAACTTCCATGGCTGTTATTATCTTCTCTAATCCAGTGGCTCAAGAAAGAGGCAAGCCCGGGATCTACAGGGATACGGCTGTTCCCTCAGGGAAGGGGGCAGTTCTGTTCCCACTTCCTGAGTCCCCCCTCCCCATGGGGCCACCACAGCTCCTTTGTGTTGTTTTGGAACGTGAGAGGGACAGCATACTTAGGATTCATGATAGCATCTAAAAGAGGTCCACGTATACTTGGATCATACGTATTCCAAGTCTGTAGAGCACAGAATCCCAAATAGTCACCTTCTGGTCTCCTTTCCGCCTCAGAGTGTGTAGAACTCCTTCAATCCATACAGCCCACCAGAGACTGTACAACGAACCCACGTCACAAAAGAAGAATGCCTAAATTTTAAGAGGAAACAGAAAGAAATCAAGACCTGAACATGAAAAGTGCTTTATCTTCTAGAAAGAAAAATCTCCCCAAATTACACTGCAACCATTCTCCCCTCCCTAATTTCCCATGATGCTTTTAGGGTCACCTAGGCCAAAGGGTCTCATTTTAATTTTTTGGCCACACGCTGAGCTTCTTTGGCGTTGTCTACAGTCAAATTATCCAACTCTGGGCTCTGGCATGGGAGCCTTTTCAAATGCATGAAGCGTCAGCATGGAAGAAATGCATTCCTTTCCATGCTCCTTGTACCCCTTCCTCTTGGTAACCGACTCCTCTCCCACTGTGAGTCGGGTGGGGATAGTCCATCGAGCGTCTTCACCTCCCCTACTGTAGGGTTAAGCATGTCACCAAGAGAGGCCATCAGTGACCGCGTTCCCGCAACACGTGGACACGCTGATTGGATTTGATCTGGACACAAGACCCGAGTAAGACCCATCAGGGCCCTTTGGGTTGGAGGAACAAAAAACACGGCTTCTCTCCAAAAAGCAAGAGTTCTAGAGGCAATGTAAGCCTGAGGATGCAGCCATGGGATTGCAGGCACAGGATGAGGGCAAAATGCTGGGCGCCTGGGTGGCTCAGTCAGTTAAGCATCCGCCTTAGGCTCAGGTCATGATCCCAGGGTCCTGGGATCGAGTCCCGCATCGGGCTTCTTGCTCAGCGGGGAGCCTGCTTCTCCCTCTCCCCTCCCCCACTCATGCTCGCTCTCTTCCTCTCTCTCTCTCTCACACACAAAAATAAATGAGTAAAATCTTTATGAGGACAAAATGCTATTATCACACGAACAAAGCCTAACTGAAAATAAGAACAAGCAGAGACAAACAGCTGAGTGGTGGGGAGTGTCAGATGGTCAGAAAAAGAGAGACTTGCGACAATATTATTTGAACCTCTGTAGTCATCCCAACCCGAAGCTAGATCCACTCCAGATGCCTTAATTACATGAATCAATTACTTGCCTTTTATTGCTGAAACGGGTTGAGTGAGTTTCTGGCTCTTTCAGTTCAAAAAGTTTTGAGTAGCCCAGGCAATGAGACATGCGTCGTTTCTATGGCGAGAGACGTCTCTTCCCCCAACACACATACGATGCATGACTCCTGCAGATGGCAAAACACAAAAGTGGTGCCATCATCATGCTAGCCTGGAACCACGCCAGGGACGGTGGTATCTCCAGTTAAGAGACCTGCCTTCCCACCACGCACACACTCTGAAGTTGAGGACTGAAGAAACCACCTCCCTTAACTCCATGAAAAATCTATCTTGGACCTAAACTGGGAGCCTGTGATTTCAGCGTGAGGTCCAGGACCCTTCCCATCTGGCTCCAGTCATTCCTCCTTCTTGCTACATCTGGTTATTGGTGCCGGTGGCCACACAGCCCCCAGCCTGGCCAGAGCTGTCTCCTAGAACTGGGTCCAGAGCTTAGATCTCCCCCCCAGGTTGTGCTTTGGTCCCAAATACTCATCTTTGTGCATTTCCCAACTTGGCTCCAGATCGGGCACGAATACATTACTGATTCAGTGTAGGGTTTTGTTAATATGATATTATTATGTCCAAGGCCCATAAATGCCTGGATATTACTGAGATACCTATACATTAGGAACAACGAAAGAATTACAATGAAAGTAATCCTTACTTCGCAGATGGTGAGCACCTGGTATGCTGCTGTAGGGCTTCCTGGCAAAGTTGAATAGGAAATGCAGCGTAGGCCTCTTGCGAAGGTTTTTTCACGCTCTGAATTTAACACAATCAGGTCTCCAAAGCAGGCCCCGCCCTATTCTCCCAACCACAGGTACAAAGGAAGAAGATAAGGAGAAATTTTATCAGTCAGCCCTGCCTTATCTGCTCACTACGCCCATACCGGAAGAGATGGCTCATAGATGCTCAGTCTTTTAACTCACAGTGCCTCGTAGTAACTCTGGCCTAATATTCTGCATTCATTTATCAATTATTTACTAAGCACTTAACATATATGAAGTGCTGTTCTAGGCATCAAAGATAAAACAGGACGGAAAAAGTGCTACCCTCACTGAGCTTATGTAATTATAGGAGAAACAGACTAAAATCAGATAAGCAAATAAAGAGGTATTTAAAATGTGGAAAGTGACTTCAAAGAAATTAACGTGGCACTGCGCTGGTGAGTAACTGACAGAGGGCTGTAGTGGCTTGGGTGGCTCATGAAGGCCTTCCAAAGGTGATATTTGAGCTAGCTCTGATGAACGCAGAGTTGTCTGTTGTGCGAAGAGCCAGGAGAGGCACATTAGAGCTGAAGTATCATGTGCAAAGGCCCTGAGGCAAGGAAGACTTTAGGACATTCTCAGAACGGCCAGCAGGGCCACAACATGGAGGAGGAGAAGAAAGGTGCAGTGAATGAGGTTGGAGAAGGGGTTAAAGCCAGACCCTGTGGTGCTGACAAGGTCATGATGAATACTGTCAGGACTTCAGAGTTTATTCCAAGAGCACTGGGAGGTCATTGGAGGGTATTAAGCAAGAAAGAGAGAGAGAGATGTGATTCATCATTTAGGAGGATTTCTCTAGCTGCTATGTAGACATCATTAGACTCTAGGAAGGCAAAGCAGGACACGTGGCAGAAAATTAAAGCAGAGGTCTAGTTGTTCCAGACGCTGAGCAACAGAATCATCAATTCTTCCTCCCTTGGGGGTGAAGGGGTTGAAACAAACTGGTTGCCAGAGAAGAAAGCATGAGGAGAGGGGGACGAAATGCACCTTCCACTGACCTATAAGATTAAACGTAGACCCCTTACCTGGATACACAATGAAGAGACGTTATATGCTTTAAGCTCATAATTTAGCTTAATCTTTACAAAAGCCCTTGGAAAGAGATATCTCCCCATTTTACAGACAGGAATACAAGTGTCGAGAGTTTAATTAAGGAGTGATGTCTTCAAGATGGGAGAAGAGGAAGTCCCTCATTTCTCCACAAGAATACTGATTTAATAATAATATATGGATCAAAATACTTTTATGAGAAGTCCAGAATCCAGTGAGGAGGTTGCAGTATTCCAGATGAGAAACACACACACACACACACACACACAAAACATGAACACCCATATTGAAATGAGTAAGAAGAGCAATTTCACTATCTGCGCCAGCCCCTCCCCCAAGCTGGTATAGGTCAGCACCAGCAGAGATTGCCTAGCCCACAACTACTCTTTTGAGGGAAATCGACCGGAGCGCACCTCCAACATTCTAGTTTTTTTTGGCACACTGCCTGAGGGGCCAGTTTCTGTCTTGCTTCACACAGAACACTGAAAGAACCAGCATAATTCAGATACCTGAGGGCAGTTTAAGAACAAAGGAAAGGGGGTGGTAACTTGGTGCATCCAACACAGCTCCATAGGATTCAGAGAAGGAAGAAACTGAAGACTTCATTCCCAGGAGAAAGGAAGAGGTGTGGAATGTGCTTCCAAGGTCCCAGCCTCTTGATGCACTGCCTGAGAGGCTGGGGTGTCTGTCATGCTTCACCCAGGCACCAGTGGAACCTGCATAGTTTGGTAGGGGTGGCTATGAAAAGTTCCTGGCGATTTGGTGCATCTAACGCACCTTTGTGAGAAGGAATTTATCTCAGTGTAATAAGAATACAACTAACATCATACTTAATGGTGAAAAACTGAAAGCTTTTCCTCTAAAACCTGGAACAAGGCAAGGATCTCCACTATCACCACTACTATTCAACATAGTATTAGACAAGAAAAAGAAATAAAAGACACCTAAATCAGAAAGGAAGAAGTAGAATGATCTATTTGCTGATGACATGATTTTATATGGAGAAAAACTTAAAGACCACACCGCCCCAACACACACACAGTTAGAATGAACAAATTCAATAAAATTGCAGAATATAAACCCAATATACAAAAATCAGTTGCATTTCTGTACACTAACACTGGATTACCCCAAAAGGAAATTAAGAAAACAATCTCATTTTCAATAGCATCAAAAATAATAAAATGCTTAGAAATAAACTCAACCAAGGAAGCAAAAGACTTGTACAATTATATAATCTGAAAATTATATAAAATTGATGCAAGAAATTAAAGAAGACACAGACAAATGGGAAGACGCCCTGTGTTTATGGATTGAAAGGTTTAATGTTGTTACAGTGTCTAGCCAGGGCTGATGGACGCATCACCTGGGTGCATAATGTCAGAGGATAGAGTATGATGTCACAAACTTGCTTTAGTTGCATTTCTGAAATAATTCATGCTGATTCCACAGAAAATATGCTCTCCCTCCTCTCAGCCCACAAGCAGATCCCAATACACCAGAGAAGGAAGAAAGAGCGAAGAGAAGTCTCCTTATTCCCCCCACACTAAGGTCTGATCAGTGCTGGGGGAAGGAGAGGGGAGCACAGATGGGAGTGGAACTGAAGGCCCCTGGGATGTTCAATATCAGAAAGTGTCCAGAAAATTAAAGGGTCTGACAGAGACATTAGTGAGGCACACGAAGGGGAAAATTGTCACAGCATTCTGAAGGAAACGATTGGACAGAAAAAACAAATTTGTGTTTTATCCCACACCCAGCCCAAATGTGGCTAAAATTCGAGTAATAATCAAGACAATGGCAGTTCATACTGATGGAGAACTAACCGTGTGCCTGGGGCTGCACCAAGCACAGAAACCGTCACTGGCTTTGATATGGATGCCATGTTGAGAACACAACAGGGACTTGCTGAGGTCCCCCTGCTGAGACTCCGTGTTCCAGTGCAGGCAGCCCTGCTTCCATGACCATGCTCCTCCCCAGGGTTAAGATACACCACTGCCATTTCCCCAGAAGGTGTGTTCTGGCACATGGGAGGGCCTCAGGTGGCTGCAGGTACATGGTACAAGCTGTAGTCTGGGGGCCTTGGAACCTCTGGCTTCAACAGGCTTATCTCTCTATGCCAAGGTGCTGTGGCATCACTACTTCTCTGGGACCCATGGTGTGAAAACAGTATGGTAAGCATTGCTACGGGGGAAAGGCAGGGACCGAACTCACAATTTGTAAGCAACTGCTCTGAACCAGGTTGTCCACTTGCCAGGCACAGTTTTGGGAGGACCCCAGAGGTTCTCTTTTTGATCATTCTAATAACCCTGGGAGGGAGAGACAAGTAGCTTCATCTTGCAATAAGGATGTTAGGTTCAGAGAGCTTCTGTAACATGCCCACAGCCTGTGTTTTGTACCCCGGTCTTAATTTATAAAGGTGACTGTGTGATGATACCAAGAGGTCAATGCCACTGAAAGAGAAGTTGAATGTCACAGTACCCCCGGAAATGAGAGACGTGATTCACCATGCAGGCCCATAGGAGGAAGACCCCAGGCTTAGGTCAAGAAATGGAAGCAGGAGTGAGGGAAGGTTTAGACCACCCTGTTTAGGGGGGGCAGAGAAAGACGGGACAAGGTGAACAAATTAGAACTGGCTAGTCTGGACAATTTCAGCAGGGCTTTGGGCTACATGGGGTGTTCCCTAGTTGCCCAGCACGTAGCCCTGTCTGATTCGGGCGACTATTGACCCCTGGGTTGTTCTGGCCAGGTAGAGGAGGTGTGGCTCTGGGTTGGTTAGTCTGCATATCAAAGGCATGCTCCTGGCTGACACTTAGCCATCTCTAAGAGTTGGCTAACCCAGGGAAGGCCAGTCTCTCCCTGGCAAGAAAGATTTTCCAAGATGTCAAAACACCATAATACACGGAAAATTTAAAAACACGATTAATACACTACAAAGCCAGAAAGGGCTAGAGCTGGGATTCAAACCTGGATCTTCTCACTCTACCTTTATACCACGATACCTTCTTTATATACTGCCCATGGCAGTACTGGCCCCCGGAGCTGACTTTTATGAGGTTTAGCACCAGTCGCAGTGGGTCTGAAGAGCAGGAGGTCAGGGCTGGACAGGGCACAGCACGTGCTTGTCAATCCAAGTCCTTTTCCAAAGGAAGTGACGGTGCATAAGCAGTGTGGGAACTTGAAGGTGGTAATATCCAGGCCCCGTGTCTATTGAGAACACTCTATCTTGTGTCTGGGATTGTGGGTGCTTTCCATGGCGAGAAGCCTGGCTTCTGATGAGAGTCCCTAAGGAGGGAACCAGGTAACAGTGGCTCCCACAAGCGATCTGAAGCAGTTTCTGGTGAGCAAACCCTGTCATCCTGCAGGAGGGGAGAATGGGGTGGGCAAATTAAGCCAGCTTGGGGAGACCTACAAAGGTTACATTGTTGGGCTCTTCTTTTATGTTCTGACTCTAATAAGGATCAGGAGTGGGGAGTCACATGGAAGAGGGGAAGCAGAACCTGCTGCCACCCCCTTCAACGTTTCAGAGGACCAGAGATTAGCCCTAGCAAGGGAAAGATTGAACTGAGTTTCGAGGGAGCAATTAGTAGATTCTATCTACTAATATGGGTGACAGGTCAGGAAGGACCTTCAACGTTGATTTTTGTGATGTGAGACGCAAGTAGAAGAGGTCCAGACAGACAGCTTACATTAATTTAATGGCGTGGGCATTCACGCTCACATGCACATGCGCGCACACACACACCAATTACAGTCACACCATGATTCTTACCACCCCAGATCCTCGGGTTGCTGTGGAGAGCCAATCAATGTGAGATCCGCAATGGTTGACCAATTTACACAAGCAGCTTGAGAATAATACAGATTTCCACCCATCTTCTCTCTGATAATCTTCTCTTATATATTCCTTTTTGATTTTGATTCTCACCTTCCACAGACAGCTTTTATGTGTTCTGTCCTCTGTTCATTCATTCATCTGTTCATGCACTCATTCATGTATTCTTTAGACACCCAATGAGTTTCTTTTGATGTTCCAGGTTGGAAGTGATAAAACAGCTAAAATGCAGTACTTCTCTGTGGTTGGGACACTGGTGTTTGGCTCCAGGAACACTCTATTTTTCTGCCAGGCAAACACGACTCTAATTGGTAGATGTTGTGTTGTTTGTCATGCAAATGTGATTTCACTTCGAACGGGGTTTTAAATTGATGACTGAATTCATTATTTTTTTAATCATAAAAGCCTTACACTTACACACACACACACACTATATTTTCTTCATCCTCAAACACAGGCATTCTGCCAAACATTGATGGGCATGGCCATTCTCCTTTGAAATTAATTAAAAACACTTATAATTAAATAAATTTGATTTACAGCAATACTTGTTCTAATGCCAGTATTAACTTTCATGGTCTGGCTCTTCTTCCTTTCCATTCCTTTCATTTCATTTCAGCATCATTTTATGCTGTGAGGTTCTGAAGTGACAGAAAAGCCAGAGCATCGACAGCCAACATTTGAGAAGCCTCCATTTTCTGCCAGGCACTGTTCTGAACACTTTCCACGCATTGCTTCCACTAATCCGTACTGCTGTACACCTCGTGGGTATATACTGTATCATCTCTGATTGTGGATGTGGAAACTGAGGCACAGAGCAGTTAACTTTCTCAAGGTCATGCCAAACTAGTAATTTGGCAGAGCTGAGATTCATACCCACCCCACCTGGCCCCAGATCCCATTTCTTGTCTCGTATTCTGCACTATGTCCCAAAGCAGAAATGCACCACCACCAATGGAAGGATGGAAGGTAAAGCAGTCCCCAGACAGGAAGAATTGACAGATTTCTCTTTAACGTGAGCAGAAAACAGAAATTAGAATAACATGACAGATAGGGCTGATGCTTAGTGGGAAGTTATTCTTGCTTGTCCACAAAGAAAATGCTTCCCCCTGCAGGCACATGCTTCCTGCAATTACACACACCTCATAAACCTTCCATGTTTATAGGCTTTTAAAATTATAAAATTTAGAAATCAAGTAAGAGCCAACTATAAAATTAACCTCAAATGACCAATGTAAGTGTCATGGGCTAGGTGATGCCTTGCTGAAACTAGATCTTTAAACCCAGGGTGACAGTGGTCCCACCTGTCACAAGTGGTCCTTTTGAGGACATCTAGACTGCTGTGTGATCTCTGTGTCCTCCTACTCGTTTTCCCCACTAGGGCTTTGGCAAAACCTTTGTTCACGCAGAGAGCCAGGGCAGTACATGGCCTCACTTGCTGGGAATGCCTCCATGTTGTATAGAAGTATATTTAGTAACCTACACAATAAAAGAGACTACTCACTGGGGGCGGGCGGGGGGTGGGCACTGAAATCGCATTGCTCCTGAAAAACGGAAAACAAAGCCAACAAAATGAGTTTTTCTCAGGTTCTCATCAGGGCTTATTTGATTGTGCTTGGCATACAGTTTGAACAAGCTTAGTTATCTGGTTTCTCAATCTATAGCAGATTGCAAGCAGCAAATTAAAAAGAAGGGAGAGATACCGCCGTACGCTAGGATAATGAAAAGATTGAGGCATGCCAGCTGAGAGCCAGAGAGAAGAGTATCAATCATGGGGCCATTTAGCATCACCCTTAAATTGCCCCCAATACAACTGGTCCCATTATAGAACAACACCGCAACTGACACTCCCAGTGATGACTCATAGAGTCATAAAGGAAGGCTAAGTGGTTTCCTTCACGCTCCGTAAGATGTCAGAAAATGTAAAATTCACTTGTCAAAGATGTTCATTGAAAATGATTAAAGTAAGAAAGGGTTTCAGTGTTTAAAGGGCAAGCCCCCTTTGGAACTGGCCAGGTCCTGAGGCGTGATGGTGGAGAATTGTTAAAACGATAATGTCTCATCTGCATGTGCTCTTTCTTAAGTTAGAATGTAAAGAAACTGAGAGCAGGGGCTGGAGACATATTTCTGGCCTTTGTGGCCCCCAAAATAGACTGTTGCTCATGCCATCATCATCATAATCACTGCATATTGTCCCAGGCTTCACACTTAATGACTCATCATGACATGTATACATATGATCTGGTAACCCGCACCTCGTGGCTTTGCGATATGGCCACTACATTTCCCAGAATCCCCGTTGCAGTGTGTTTCTGGTTAGGGTGGGCCATAAGAGATATTTTTTATGCCAGATTTTGAGGATGCATATGAAGCGGCTGCCATTTTGTTTTATACTCCTCCACCTTGCCGCTGATCTGTGGACTCACCTTGTTGGCCTGGGGCAGCTGCCATGGAATGGGCTCCACCTTCGCCTGGATCCTCCTTCATCTTCACCATCTCCTGGGCCTGGTGTGTGTGGCTGTGTGATGTAGGATGCCGGCCTCTCTTGCAGGACCCAGCTTCACTGAAGTTGGAGGCAGTGAGGAATGACACTGGTTCAAGTTGGTCCCGCCAGGCTCCTATTCATGTCCATGGATTCCAACTTGTTCTTGTTCCTCTCCACCTTACATCCATCTGCCTGTTCTGAAGATTTCAAGTACCAGCATCAGGCAGGGAGAGAAGAGCCTCCCAGAGATGGTTTAACTACTGCCACAATTGAATAAAGCCAAACCCTTGACATATATATATTCTAGTATGGCTCTGCTTCTGTGATTGAATTCTAATTGACTGATAGACCTTTCACGGATGCGGAGAGGGAACTCAGGAAGGGCAACTAATTCGAGTCCTCAAAGCAAGTATAGGGGTGGAACTCAATTTGGTTCCATCACTTGTGTTCCTATTCATTAAGTCACATGGTTTCTTGAATAAAAATTCAGCAAATGGATGAATTCAAATAAATATAACATCTGATATGGTAGGAGCTGCAAAGTAAGGAAGTCATTTCATTTTCTTGAGTACCTCCTTAGTGCCCAGAGAGCCTGGTCCTGGCATTGGGCAAACCAGCTGCTCCAGAATCTACTTTAGAACTATCACAATGGGATCCTTTCATTCTCATCTATGACTAAACAACCACCAGTCAAATCTAGGTAGACCTATCAACAGAGCTCTCTCCTCCTTTGAAAACATTTCCAGAAGTCTCTTCACTGACACAGCTGTCTAGTAGAAATGGAAGATAAAGATAAACATGTATACATTCGTGTCGGAAAGGGCTCTGGGGCAGTGGTTTTATTTTCCATTCAATGTGCTTCTGTTAGTGAAATACGTGGCTAGTCATTTCTACTTAAAGTAACAATAGAGAACATTAATCCAGACGCATCATATCTTCTGAATAGAGGCATGCAATTTGCATACACCAGTGTTGCTAAACTCTAAAAAAAAAACTTGACGTTTACTTCCATTTAGGATTTTTTTGTGTGTGTGCGTGACAAAGTCTTTACTTTTAAATGATTATCGGTACACTGAGGAATAACATGTAGCAAGTTCTTAAATTCTGTCATCTAGTAATTTTGATTAAGAGAAACTAAAAGCAGCCCAAACATTTATACTAGGATCTGTTGTTCTAACACTTAGCCGGAAAGGACTATTTGAAGGCTGGCTCTTCCAAGATGTCCATCGACAGATGAATGGAT
>NW_027397105.1:5058261-5135791 GCF_003265705.2 Callorhinus ursinus | reverse complement strand
AGAAGGAGGGGAAGAATGAAGGGGGGAAATCGGAGGGGGAGACGAACCATGAGAGTCGATGGACTTTGAAAAACAAACTGAGGGTTCTAGAGGGGAGGGGAGTGGGGGGATGGGTCAGCCTGGTGATGGGTATTAACGAGGGCACATTCTGCGTGGAGCCCTGGGTGTTATGCACAAACAATGAATCATGGAACACTACATCACAAACTAATGATGTAATGTATGGTGATTAACATAACAATAAAAAATTTAAAGGAAAAAAAAAGAAAGCTGGCTCTTGCTTCGCACAAGTTACAAATAGCTGTTACTGCTTTTTCATAGACAAAGCCCCTGACCTTCAAGAAAGTGATAGGGGAAAAAAATATTTCATCTTGTTTACTTTAAAAAAAAATTTTTTTTTTTACTATATCTAAGAAAGAAAAAGTATTGATATATATGTTGCCTAAGCTACAAGGTATAGGAAAACAGACAACATCTACACATTAAATTTTTTTTGAAAGATTTTATTTGTGAGAGAGCATGAGCATCGGGGAGGGGCAGAGGGAGAAGCAGAGTCCTGGCTGAGCAAGGAGCCCAATGCAGGGCTTGATCCCAGGACCCCGGGATCATGACCTGAGCCAAAGGCAGACGCTGAACCGACTGAGCAACCTAGGCACCCTACACATTACATTTCTAAGAAACACGAGGTAAAAGAAAATCTCTGGGTAAGCTCTAAGTTTGTACGAAGAAGCTAGATTTGCTATTCTCCAAAAAGCAAAAAGACCCTACTGTGAATATACAGAAATAATTTAATGCCTTTTCCCAAGAATGAAACTCAAGCTTGGTGCATCATACTCCATGAAGGCATTTAAAATGCCAATCCATGCATGGAACCACTCCTTCCTCCCTTATCCATTTTCATGCATTTCTGGCCAGGTGTCAAAGACAAAGGCCAAGAGGTGCTGCAGGACTTCATCCCTGTTCTGCTGGAAGAGGATCTGGAGGATGGTCATCTTCTCGTGGGTCTCCTTCTCCACTTCCATGCTGCAGCTGCCTGGGGATCCCAGAGCCACATCTTCCATGGCCTTGAACTCCTTTTCTCTTTGCAGGCAGTATTGTTCAATTTCAGTCTGAGCTGCTTCTTTGGCCTGCTTCAGCCTCTGGTTCTTTTGCTTGTGGGCCGTGGACACCTTCTCAGAGGCCCACTTCATGGCATGCAGCAAACTGCTGGATGGACTGGCTATAGCCATGGCTATATATGCTCTGACCTGGATGTCAGAAGATCTGGGGTCTAATCTTGGATGCACCATTAACAGCTGGGCAACCCCGAGCAAAGGACGTCACTTCTCTGGGCCTCGGTTGGCACATCTGTGAAAGGAAGGGCCTCTAAATTACCTCCATGGGTCATTAGCGTTCGCCATCTAGGTATAGGACAATCAAATGAGAACTTACAGTTTCATAACATGTGTTCCTTCCAGGAAATATGTAAAAGTGGAAAACAATTTGATCATATGTAAATCCAATCCCAAGATGAGAAGAGTACTAACTCTTCACAGGGACCTGTTCATCCACCAGCTTTGCAAGATTCCCTTTGGGGAAAACTGAATAAGATTCTATCTGATTAATTCTTGAACCTCAAGGAAGGCTCAGGAAAGGCGGAAAATAGAATGGAATAGAGCCTCCACGTCAAGCACTAGGGAGGGATTAGACAAAGATGAGCAAGAGACAGACTGCCTTGATCTTTACGGGGCTCACATTATCATGGGGAAAAAAATGAATATGTTTTACACTGTCCTTGACCTTTCATTTCTCTCTTGCTGAACATATTCCATTTTTCTATATACTTTGTCATCTTAAAATTCAATTCCTCCCAACATCTTAGCATTACCTTACCTGGAAGATTCAGGCTATGTAATGTGAGTGTCCTCATTTACTTATTCAGGACCGAATTATTAAAATATGTTGAGATTCACTCAGGAGGGAAGCAGAAATACATGTTAAGAGCCCTGGAGGAATCCTTCAAGGTGGTCGGTGAGGTAGACAACAAAATCGTGATGGTTTAAAAGATTCTTTGACACCTCTTGCAGCAAAAGGTGGGGTTCTGCTCCCCCTCCCCTTGAATTTTGACTCATACATGACAGCTCTGGCCAAAAGAGTACAGCAGGAGAGCTGTTCTGGGTCCTCCAAAGCTGTGTTATCAAAATCAACACAACTACCTTGTTTGCTGGAACATTTGTGCTGGAAACCATGAGTCCCACACAAGAAGTCGGACTGTTGTGAGGCTGCCATATTGTGAGGAGGTCCACACTGTGTGTAAAGTACGCACAGGTAATCCAGTGGAGGTCTCCCAGCTGAGATCCTAGTTTGTAGCCAACATCAACTGCCGGACTTGTAAGTGAAGACAGTTCCAGATGGTTACAGCCTTCAGCGATTGAGTCTTCCCAGCTAAGTCCCTAGACATCTCGGAACAAAGACAAGCCATTCCCGTGGGGGACTGGACCCATAGAATCTGTAAGTATAATACAAGTCGTTTTAGACCACTAACTTTCGTACCGTTTATCATGCAATAATCGAAATAAAAACACACAACCATGTCTGTTTTCATTGATCTTCCTTGTCAACTAGAATCAGAGCTTTCCCACGTCTTTTCTGAATCTTTATCCCAATCCTTTTCTACTTCCTATAATCTACTATCCCAAAATCTGCTATCCTGTCTCTTCTCTTCTTGCCTCTCTCTCTTCCTCCTCCTCTTCTCTCTTTTTTCTCTCTCTCTTTCTCCAACCACCCTCATCTTCAAATATACCTAATTCTCCTCAAACTTTGTTAGACCCTTTCACCTCTTTTGGCCTTTG
Source organism: Callorhinus ursinus (assembly GCF_003265705.2). Taxonomy (NCBI): domain Eukaryota; kingdom Metazoa; phylum Chordata; class Mammalia; order Carnivora; family Otariidae; genus Callorhinus; species Callorhinus ursinus. The sequence continues at coordinate 5,132,960 of NW_027397105.1, read as the reverse complement.
CCAGACCTGGCAGTGAATATGCCATAGAAACAAAACACAGTAAACCACATTATAATTTTCACACCTATAAGAGTCTACCCATGGTAAAAAAAAAAAAAAAAAAAAAAAAGATTCCCAAGCCCCAATGGATGAGTTGCTTATTTCAAAATTAGTTGTAAAACCACCTTAATTTTTCCATGGAGAAATGACTGCCCTATTCGTCAAATTATCACAGGTAATTTAGAGGCCCTGTGCTTCTTACTTAACTTCTAGTATTCTGTGTGGGAAAACTGAAATGAATTATTCCTTGTGAGGCAGGAAATCTGAGCCACACTCTTAGTCTAAGTTAGGATGCTTTCAATTCGGCCCTCAGATTAAGCCCGTATGATGATCTAATTATCATTCAAACTCCCATACCTTTCCTTTGCTTTCCAAGCATTCAGTGCTTACCACCTTAGTGCTCACTGGAAGAAGAGAAAGCTTACATTAAAACAAGACCACCTCTAGAAGCTTGTTAGCATGCGAGCTGAAACCCGACCCCCTACAGTTACCACTGGCCAGTGAATGAAGGAAGAGCAATTAAGAGGAAGGCAGAATCAATCATCTGCATGTGCCAAGGTCATGATGCAGTGAGAGAGAAGAGGGGGTGGAAATACTGACCTGCATTCACTTGGTTGGAATCATGGTAGAATGTAGAGAGAGGACCCCAGGAGTTCTGCTGCCCAGAGAACTATGTTCCTATGAGAAGGTAGGCAGGACCCCAGTGGCTGAGGTTCCTCCCCCCAACAGACATGCAATGCCAGTGGCCACAGGCTAACCAGCATCAGTCTCAAGGCACAGCAAAAGAGCTGAAAGGGTCAAGGGACAAAAAGTTTTTTAAAAATCCCACCAAGTCTGCAACAGGCAAAAAAATTGACAAAATTCATTAGCTCTTCGGGATATAGAACCCTTGGTCCTGTAGGCATATAAACCCACAAGGTTGTACATATCTGTGCATATTATTTGGATCATGCTGTTGGTTTCACAGGTGTATACATATGCCAAATTTGTCAAATGGTACACTTTAAATAAGGGCAGTTTGTCATATAACAATTATAGCTCAGTAAAGCTGTGAGAAAGAAAGAAAGAAGAAAGAAAGAAAGAAAGAAAGAAAAGGAAGGAAGGAAGGAAGATGTCACAGAAAAAAAAATGACTTCTTTTATTTATTGGAGGCACTTTCTGCATCTAAAAGTATAAATGCAGTCAGGATAGCTCCTGAGTGTACAATTCAGTTCTAGGAAAAACTAGAATATAATTAGTACCCAGCCTCATCTCCATCTTTCCTCTGAAACCATGAGACAGGATTTTCTTAAAGGAAAGAAATTCTCCTGTCTCTTGACATTTGGTTGAGATATTGAAAATAAAGTGTACCTTGCATAGAGGGCTTGGCATATTCAATTCTCCATCTCTGTCAGGAGAGAAAGACAGGCATCTCGCTATATAATGTGATTTATAGCAACAAGCACATGAGAAAGGGTGTTGTCTTCTTTTTCAGGCTAAAGGCCTCTTCTAATTAACAGAGAACAGGGCTTGCTTTTTGCAGAGTTGGGGATGGGAGGGGATGTTTGCAAACACCCATGTACCCATGAGGAGTGGGAGACAGTGTGATCAGAGTTGTGGCTGTTCTGTGTGGTTTTACACACCAGAGGGACCCTCACAGACAAGATACACAGTACAGAAAAGCATGCATACAAGAATTACAGTTACCACATGAAGTCGAAACTGAGCATCCGAGCCACCACCATGCTCTTTATCAAACCAAAGATAAAGAAAGTACCTTAAGATTGAAAATCCTGGGGGTGGGAGTTAGTGTGTATGCCTCCTGACTCAATTAGTTTGTTTACAAACATTTACTGAACTGTCTGTTAGATTCCAAGGATGTAGACAGGATAATAAGGATATATTAAACACATCCTTGACAACATAGAACTCATGCTAACTGGGGAAATGAAAGAATAAGCAATTAAAACACAACTTACCAATTGCTGACATAGAGATATTTCTAAGACACAATAGGAAACAAAACCCTAGCTGGAGAAATCCAAAAGTGCTTGGCATAGAAGAGGACCAGTGGGCTGGGTGTTAAAGGAGGAGTTGAAGATGGGAGTATAAAGGCACCTGGGTGGCCCAGTCGGTGTAGCGTCTGCCTTCAGCTCAGGTCATGATCTCAGGGTCCTGGAATGGAGCTCTGCATCAGGTTCCCTGCTCAGCGGGGAGCCTGCTTTTCTCTCTGCCCCTTTCCTGGCTCATGCTCTTTCTCTCAAATAAATAAAATCTTTACAAAAAATAAATAAAATAAAATTGAAGAATAAAGAAGATGCACTGATATGTTCCAGGCATAGGGAAGCGTTAACACATGAAGGGTTACATGTGAGTTCCGTGTATGTGTGGATTAACACTTCACAAATGAAAATTTGATGAACACTAGGGAGTTCTGTGTGTCAGGTATGAGACAGCTGGTGGCAATTATGGGGTTGGGAAGTCTCCTCTTGATGTGGAGGGTAACAGTGCAGAAAGAGCAATGGGGAATTTGAAGGACAACCACATGATACACCAGGACATGGCAACTACACCAAACAGCGGGCTGGAGACTGCCGAAAATGCCCCACCATCCCACAGAACAATGGCTCAACCAGGTGTGGTGGGCTGGGAACGGGACCATTTGCCAACCAGGTACCCGACTCAGTGGCTTTACCTAGAAAAGACACTGCCCCATCATGCAGTTGACCCGAACTTATCTGCAGCTGTAGGTCTCTCTCAAGTCCTCAGGCTACCCTCAGGCTTAAGACCTCAATGAGATGATTTCAGAAGGACCTACTCATCCAGTTTGGTGAGCAAATTCCAGACACAGATAGAAGCTTTATTGTTCCAAGATGAAAAAATAGAAACAAGATAATAGGGGACCTATGAAAAGATCCTAAACACAGATGGATAGTATAATACTTATGAAGTAAAAGGAGGACATTCTTTTAAAGGATTTACTGCATAAATTTTAGACATTTGTCTTGTATTGTCAACAATGTTAAAACAAAAGACAACACAGTGAGATCAAAAGGCAGCTGCTAAGAAGGAACTATAAAAAGGGAACTAGATGAGATAAGCAGAGAATGTTACTATTAAATGTGTGAAAAGATTTTTTAAATGCATAAAAAAGTAAAAGAATCAACAGTGCAAAAGAAAATCACATCAGCAATGTGGAAGACAATTTTGAGGAATTCACCCAAAATCAAGAGGAAAAGGAAAAATAAAATAAAATCATGAAAGGGATGATGCTGAAAATAGAAAACAGAAAGGAGAGATTCAAACAATGGATTAATGGGGTATTTGACGGGAAAAATAAGGCAAATAGAGCAGAAGCAAATACCAACAATTTAATAAAAGAAAAATCTTAAACTGACGACCTGAGCTGTGAATCCCAAAGCTTCCATGAATATTAGAGTCCCTTCTAGATACAGTTGTATCTTGAACTTAAGTGGGTGATGTCCCAGAAAAAGTTAGGAACTAGCTCTTGCGTAGTTTTTATTAAAGCATCGTAAGCTCTATCATCCCTATGGTGTTGCTGGTTCTTATAACTGAGTAAAGGGTTGGGATCTTTCCCCCTTTATAATCCTTAATGTTCTTCAAAGAGTTCATATCATATGAAGGGTAAGAGCTTTTTCCTCAGGCCCTCAGTGGGTTTCTGCAGGCAAGTTTGGGGATAGAAGCCGAGACCTTCCTCTAGTCCGACAGTTGGGTGATGTCAGGGTGGCAAAGCGAAGGGGAAGGTGCTCCATACAGAAAGGGAAGAATGTGGAGTTTTTGGAGGTGAGGAGACTGAAGAGACCATCCAGAAAGGGGGAGAGGGAAGAAAAGAAATGGGGAAAAATAAAGACAGTAGGGCTACCTCTGACGTGACTCATCTACAAGACCCTTACATTGTGTTAAAATATCCAACATGGCTGGTGTGAGTGGATTTTTTGCAGAGACCTGAAAAGAGCTGAATGTACGATTACAGGGATGTAGATCCAACAGAAATAGCACCTGCAGATGAAGTCACTGGACTCGGAGTCTAGCCAGGACCTGCAGAAGCACTTCGGGAGGAGACTAAAACTAACTGGTGTCCATGACAATTGCGCTTGGGTCTCCAACAACAGTGGGTTCTCAAGTGACAACTGCTTCTACCTTGTTTCTTCTCCGAATAGACTCACTTGGGTTCTTGACAGCTCCCTTCACACTGTTATTCATTCTTTCATGTGACAGCTACTGAGATGGGGCTGGGGACAGAGTGGAAAGCAAAAAACAGACATGTCATGGGGCTTAATGTCCAGTGTTGAGGACAGATCTTAAGTCATCATGGTGTTAAGTTCATAATTACAAGTTGACGTAAGTGCTAAGAAGGGAAGGAATGTGGGTCTCTGAGAGCAGATAACAAAGGACTCCATGATGGACAAGGGGGTCAGAGAAGGTTTTCATGAAAGAATGATGCTCTAGTTGAGATCAGAGTGGTGGGAAGGGCATGCTTGGCATTTGGGCTTCATCATGAGACCAATGGGAAGCCACCGAACATTTCTAAGTGGAGATTGAATACATGACTCTGTGCTGTGAAGAGGTTGGAGGGCTTAGAATAGATGTGGTAAGACCAATTAGGAGTCTGTAGGAGTCCAGCCAAGAGTGATGATGGCTTGGGTCCCAGTAATGGCGGTGGAGATGGGAAGACATGATCCGGGTACTTAGAAGGTAAAACTGGCAAAGCCTGGGGTAGATCCAGTGTGAGGCACGAGGGAGGATAGGTTTCCTGAGTTTCTGTGCGGCTCCATGTAGAGGTTCAGAGTAAGCAAACCAGCAAGTTAGATAGAGAAAGGAACCCTCATGAGCCATAGTTTTGTCCTTTCTCCGCATCTCCTATCTCCCGGTCCCTGAACCACATCTCCCAACTCCTGCCATTAAATAAAGAGAAGGGAACAGGAATCTTCTTTCTGGAAATTCCTCAGAACTTCTAGCTAACCAGAGAGAGACCCTCATTCTGCTCAGTCACAACTTGGTTGTGGGCCAGCTCAACATCCTCTGGGAAACTACACATACTTGCTTATGGGGTACATTGTTTTAGCCTGTAAACTGCATAATTGCCCTCTTGCCCTCTGGAAGACAGTCCAGCAGAGAAAGAAAAGCCATTATGCAAGTCTCTCTGTCTCATTTCTAAGGGCATTAAACCCCCACTCTGGCCACCAGAGGAAAGCAGCATTGTCCCAGCTCTGCTTCCTGAAGTTTCTACGGTGGACCCTCATGGGACTCTCCCCAACTTGGTGATGCAAATGAGAAGTTGTGTGGTGTTATAAGGTGCAGAGGGTTGACCCCATTAATCATGCTCTCCTTCCTGAAATACTTCCCTCACTTGGCTTCTGGGAGCCATTACTCTGCTGATTCTCCTCCTATGTCGCTGGCTGCTATTTCTAAATGTTTTCTGCTCGTCCCCATGCTTCTTCTTAACCTTTATAATTTCAAGTTTCCTAAGGCTAAGTTCCTGGACTGCTTTTCTTCTCCCTCCTCATTCCTTCCTTGGTGATCCCAGCCAGTCCTATGGCTTTACACATAACTTATACCCTGATGCTTCCCCAGTCCACATCTCTAGGCTCAACATCTCCCTTAGTTATCCAGCTGCTTTCTTCCCACATCTCCATTTTTATATTCAGCCTAATGTCTAAACCTGAATGCCTGATGTCCTGCCTTTCCCCATCCATTGTTCCTCCACTAGTCTTCCCATCTCAGTTCATGATAACACCACTTACCCACTTTTACCGACACAAAAGCATCCTCATTCTCTAAGTGTAGTCTACGAGCAATCACTATCAGCTCCACCTTCCAGGTATATCTTGAATCTTGTCACTTCTCTCCAGATATCCACCAGATATCCACCAGCACCATTCTGTCCACCATTGTCTTTCTTGGACTTCTGCCGTGTTTTCCTAAGTGGACTCTCTGTTTCTGTTCCTGTATGTTCTCCGTTCTTCACCCAGAAGTCAGAGTGATCCATCTAAAACATGAACCAGAGTATGTCACTCCTTGCTCTTCACTCTCTAGTGGGTCTCATCCTATTTAGACAAACTTCAAAGTCTGACCGTGACCTAGGAGGCACTCAGCCCACCTCTCCAGCCTCACCTCCGACTGCTCTCCCCATCACTCACCAGGCTCAGCCACACTGGCCTCCTTGGTGTGCCATGAACACACCAAGCACCCTCCAACCTTAGGGCTTTCACATGTGGTGCTTCTTCCTCCTGTAGGAAGCATGGCTTCTTCCTCCTGTAGGGCATGGCTACTTCACTGCTTCATTCAGGTGTCTGCTTTACCTTCACTTCATCAAAGAGACCTCCTTAATAATTTTTAAAAAGCACCCAGACCCTATCAGTCTATAAATTTACTCTGGTGTATTTTCCTTCAGAGCATATATCACTCTCTGACCTAATAACTTTCAATTATTTACATCTTTGTTAGTTTCTTCTATAAAAATATAAGGCCAGGAAGTCAGGGACTATGCCTACCTCATTTGCTGCTGAATCTCCAGTGCCTGGTACAGAGTTTGGCTCATAGTAAGAGCTCAATAAACATGTGTTGAATAGTTGAATAAATGGATGCCTGGTTCTATTTTAAGAAGGTTAAGTAAAGAAACACCTATGGGATGCAAAGAGCATACACAGGGAAACACTGGCCATCTGAAAGTGTTACATGAGTTTTGGAACAGGTTGAGGAATGTTAGGGGGAAGCAGACTGGAGGTGGGGGAAAGCAAGCTGCAATTAAAAAAAAAGGATTTACGGTAACTTGTTGAAAGGAAGGAGGGTAAAACAAAAACAGAGAGTAAGGGTATTGAACTTAAATACTTCCTGAGACTTCAGAAACCCTGAAGTGGGAAAGCACATAATATAACCAGGAGAACGACATTCTAAAAGGGTCAGGCACATTATGGAAAAGCAGAGGGAGAAAGAAGAGATGGGAAAGAATGAAAATGTGACTGTATTAGGTTTACAAAAAGCCATGATGTCCTTCACCGAATGTTTGTGTAAATCGTTTTGGTTTTCCTGGTGGTGGGAAAGGAAGTACAAATGCCGTGTGGACACTATGGAAATTCATTTCGCAGTTTTTGAAGGATGTTGTCATGAAAAGAATAAAAGGCAACACTGCTAGGATGTGAGAGTAAACTTTGAAGAGCCTGCTCAGAATCCCAAGTGGTGGGGTTGCCTGGGTGGCTCAGTAAGTTAAGCATTGGACTTTTGATTTTGGCTCCGGTCTTGATCTCAGGATCATGAGATCAAGCTCCATGTCAGGCTCTGGGAGTGGAGTTTGCTTGAGATTCTCTCTTTCTCCCTCTCCCTCTGCCCCCACCCCCCAATCACTCTCAATCTCTAAGAAGAAGAAGAAGAAGAAGAGGAAGAAGAAGAAGAGAAGAAGAAGAATCCCAAGTGGCCCAAAATCTAGGGCAGTGAATAAACCCAGAACTCCAGCTGCTGGAAGAGTAAGGCAGCTAGGGATGACCTATGGAGGGAGCCCCCGCTTGCAGGAGGTATGTGAAAGAAGGAAAGAGAGAGAGAACACTCCAGAGTGCTCAGAGAGTCTAGCTTACAATAGGAATATATTTCTCATGCCAACTTGCCTATCCAGGAGCCATCCCTTTGGCTATATTGATTGTGAGCTGTGCAGGTAAGCAGACGCAGACAAGTAGAGGTGAGGATGTGACTCAGAAAGTGTCTAAACAAAGATAGAGTTCCTGAACGATCAGCAGGTGATAACTGCCACCATCCTTCTCCTGGATAATAGGAGAATCCGTCCTTCCCACCTTCTCCCTCAAGTTTTGGCACTGAACTCTGGAAGGCCCAGCCTGCAGCTCTGCTGGAAATGTGGCTTGAGAGCTCCACAGCCGTGGTTAGCACACTTTGTGGAGGGTTCCTTGAGTCCAGCTCTGCAATCCCACAATGCCCAAGTCAGTGGTCCATCCTGTGCATCTTTAAAGTGATCTGGAGACAGAGCTGATCCAGAAGCACCAGTCTTGATGCTTTCCATGCTGGAGGGAAGGAGCCACCCTTTCACCCAACAAAGGATGCTCCCTGCGAGGGGTCAGGGATCAGAACAACCAGAGCGGGCCCAGCTTCTGTCATGTGTTGGCACTTTCCTTCTCCTCGTGCCTTGGAAGCAGTGTCCTGAGCAGACATGGGGTGATGCCCCACCTCCTCGTTGATCCCTCCCACATCCCAGATGCACATGCCTACTACTTCCCACCTGCAGCTCATGCAGGCTCAGCCATCCAACTACCAACCAAGGCTTGGACTTAGAAACTGAAGCTGCTCTCTGGAAGAACACTGGAAGACCTTGTATCTTCATTCAAACTCTCTGGGCCAATGCTACAGGCACAGCCCCACCACATGTCACTTTCCCAAGCCTGACACCTTTTCTAGACACATTTCCAGGATGAGCAAATGAAATAGCAGTCACACCTCCACTTGGGTCCCAAGACAATGTGGACAACTTTCTCTGCGCTTTCTACTCCAAGAGCAGATACTTCCCCCAGCATGCTCTGCTTGGGAGGAGAACACTGATAGACTCAGGAAGATGCCTCCTTTCTCTGTGTGTGACGACTCTCCTGGAGATCTACCAGAATCTCTCCGGTGCTGCAAAAACAGCCACTCTTAGATGAAAAGAGCAGCTTTTATTCCTGCTGCGAAGTTTGGAGAAATGCCCGGGGCAGGCAAGAGGAAGGATCAGGTTAATATCTACTCCTTTCTCTTAGTATCTGAGCAATTTGGAAACTGTATCAGTCAGAAGAGGTTAAGTCATGCTGCGGTAACAAAAGACTCCCCAAATCTCACTAGGTTCAAATAATAAAAAGAATTTATTTCTTGCTCGTCCTGCACGTCCACATTGGCAGAGGGCTCAGCTCCTTGGAGCCACATAGGAATGCAGACTGATGGAGGAGCCACTATATCCAATGTTATAAGTTACTGTATCAGAAAGAAAGGCGATCTGGAGAGGGTCTTTTATCGGCAATGAAACAGTCCAGTCTAAAAGTGACAACGTGTCACTATATTCACAGTGCACTGGTCAGAACTAGCCATTTAGATGCATCCAATCACGGGGGGGCCAGGACATGCAATCCTCTCCTGCTCCAGAAATGAAGAGAATCAGAAATGCTTGGCAAATTGCATTAATGATGGCCACAGAGTATTTGTGATAAGGAAGCCAGCTCCTGGAGAAAGACCACCCTTTGCATCAAGCTCAGAAACAGCCCTTCACCCTTTGAAGCCAGGAGAGGCCCTGTGATGATCCCAATGGGTGGGTCAAGAGAGGAAGTGGTGGCCAGAGGGTGTTCTGCAAGAGAGATTTTGTTACCCTCTAGTGACATTTATTGAACAACAACATTTACTATGATGGATGGCTCCTGGAAGCATGACATTTAAATGTTTATTGATCCCCTTGTAAGCTGAACAGGACCCAGGAGATGCTCAGAACCAGGCCCAGAGCCAAGCGGGCCAGCTGCACTGTGTAAAGTGGGGCTGACAGATGCCCCAGCATCTAGCCCACTAAGGGCATGTCTTCCTCACCCCGGGGGGGACACACAAGAAGGCTTAAAGTTCAGTTCTCCCCTCATAAAGGCCAGGCTGCATCAGTCCAGAAGGGTGAGCCCGGCAACTAGCTCACTCTTTTCTTGTTTTTCTTCAAATTCACACTGAGGATTTCTTGTCTTACTCACTCTTCAACTGTGTGATGACTGTCAGTGGTAACAGGTACAAAGCCTTCTAGACTGTCCCTCCCCGGCATACTTTCGCAGAAGCGCAAGCCACCTGCCGTCCCACCCCTCTCCGAGGTCTCCCTCCTGTCTCTCTCAGGGCCTTCTGGGAACCAGAACCTCCATCCCAGCAAACGGGGTATGGAATTCTCCCTTCCTTCTGAGGGATGCCGAAGATGGGGGAAAGCTGGAGTATGAATACCGTGGTTAAACAGGCACAGTGGAGTGTGGAGTTCTGAGGCTGGCTTGTTTTTGGGAGGGAAAAATCAGGAACTCTTCGGAACATAGGCTGCAGTGGGAAGGGTTATTTGAAATCTGGTTTGAGGCAGGAGCGTGGGACTCTTGGTAGAGGAGGCTGCAACAGGACAGGGGTAGCCAAGGACTCTGAGGAGACTGGTGGGGGGGGGCAGTGGCGGGGGGGTGTCACGAATCTCTCTCTCTCTCTCTCCTCCTCTCCCTCCTCTGCTTTCCTTCCTTTTTCCTTCATTCTCATGAAAATCTCTCTTCTAACAAAGTGACAGCATTGCCACTGGTAGGACATTCTTACAGCCTACCACCACCAGGAGAAAGAGGGCTGCTCTTGCCCCATGGTTCCAGAAAATGTCCCATAACTGCCTCTCCTTTAGCCTGGCCTTGGTCATTTGCCCATCACAAGCCAACACCTGTGACCTGACCACGCAGGACGGTCGACCAGCCGCCCCTGCACGGAGCCAGGTGTGGAGGGCTCAGCTTCCCTCAAATAGCAAGGATGCCCATTTCTGGAGGGAGAATGGATGCCAGCAGAAACAAGAGCATCCTCTCTGAACACCAGCTAACCTTCCATGGGACTAGTCCGTGTAGGGCTCTGCTTGCATTTTACTATTACTGCTAATAAACAGCTGTTTAGCTTAATTCCGTGAGTTTTTTGATGGGTCTGAAGAAGTGGAACCCCAACGAAACACGGACTGTCCCCCTCCCTCAGCTCCTCTTCTGTGAGTTTCCCTCCAGGGCTATCCAAGGGTCTGCTCCCTGGGAGCATGATTCTAGGGATTTTAGAAGGAGTCACAGGCCCTGATACTCAACTATAGGACTCAGCTGAGATTTTTTTAAAGCCTTGGAGTTATTTGTAAAAAACAGTGGCCTCATCCGATTCACTTCATTCAAATTAAAAGTCTCTGCTTACCTAATTGTTTACAGAAACCCTCATAAATGAGATTAACATTGAAAAAAAAAAAAAAGCAAAGACAACAAGATAATTAAGTCTGATTGCTCCAGAGCAGGTTGGTGACAGCCCTGGAAACATGCCAACACTAATTGACTGGAGATATTTCCTGTACAGTTAATTGCAAATGGTCATTGAAAGCCCTTGAAATGATCTCAGGTTCCCCTCAGCTGGAGTGTGGAGAACGGATTTAGAAGTGTGAAGGAGACAGGGATTGGAAAGGGGACACACCACGGACGTCAGGTCCTTCCTGTCCCAGAGCATACTTTGACCATGTGCTGGGAAAGGAAAGGACACAAAGATTCCCAAGGCTTCAAGTCACCCGAGAAGACACGCAGTGGCGACCTTTAAAAATGGCAGAATGAGATGCAGAGGGCTTCCGGGAACAGGGTGGTGCCTCTGAGGGAAAGGTGGGCTAACCTGGGAAGGAGGAAGAGCAGGAAAATCGAGGGGAACTTCGTTGGGAAGACTGCCTTGAAGTGAGGTCTTGGAGGGTAAGATTTAGGTACAAGAAGGCGGGCAGGTGGGAGAGAGAAAGACCTATGTTCGTGATGTGTTAAGGAAAGCCTCAACACGCTAGTGGGGCCCAAGTGTTCTGTCTACTCCTTTGGTGCCAAGGAACAGACACTCCATTCCTCTTTGCTGGCGGGACTCACATGGGACCAGAAATCTTACAGCAACCTAGGACTCCCCAGGCTCAGGCGGCAGACTACTCATGTTTCAGGGTACAAGGCAGCTTAGTGGCCAGGTTTCTCTGCTGCCCCTTTCATGGAGATGTCTTCTGGCGTCACCCAGGGCTTGGCTGTTAATGGAACTCAGCTCCTCTCTCTCCTCTAGACCCTTTTCTGTAACGATGAGTTTCAGCTGGTTGCCTCCTCTCACGCCTGTTTCCTCACGGCTCCTAGCCCTCACATCTTCTGCCCCATGAAAGCTCTGTACTGTCTTCCATCTGCATTTTGAGTTTTTACTTTGGAGCTCCATAGCAATGAATGATTAACTACCTACATAGCCAGTTAAAATGCTCACAAAGGTGAATCCAATTCGCTTTGATGGTAGATACCTGTCACTGACCAGATTTTGATCATGTGTCTGGTACTAGGCAAGTCAGACCCATGTGGCCCAGAACGTGGACCCCTGCCAGGAATATTCTGGAGCCATTTGCCTCAATAAGCAGCTATGGGGCAGGACTTCCCAGAAGCGGTTTCAGATGTCAGGTCAACTGGCTTGTCTAATGCAAAAGAGATACAGACACAAGGTGGGAAAATTGGCTTGGCATAAAGGCACGGAAGAACTCGCATTGTAGACCAGCGATTCTCAAGCCTGACCGTGTATGGGAATCACCACAGGGGTCACCCCCAGTTTGTGATCCAGTAAACATGGGTTGGGCCTGAGAGATCCCATTTCTGACAGGTTACCGGGGAGATGCTGATGCTGCTTGTCCAGAGACCACACTTGGAAAAACCACTGTTGAGGACTGACTAAGACTATTTCCCATGCGCCAGTCTGGCCTGCTGCCCATTTGTGCAAGGCCCCCAAACTCGGAATGGTTTTTGCATGTTTAAGTGGTTGGAAAAAAAGAAACAAATCTAAATATATAAATCTAGCTATATTCTGGTATGAATATTCTATGACATTCACATTTTTGTGTCCATGAATAAACATAGGACGCAGCAATGCTCACTTGTTTACGTGTTGTCCGTGGCTTTTAGGATACCATGGCGGCGCTGAGAAGCTGCAACAGAGACCAGAGGGGCCCATAACATGTTTGCTCTCTGGATTTTTACAGATGAATTCTGCTGACTCCTGTTCTGAGCAAAGGGGTATGGTGTTATTTTATATAATTCTGGAGATTTATCTGAAGAGAAGAAATCTGCGTAAGTGTAGAAATTCTTGTGAGGGATTCTTTGAGGCACTAAGTGATCCGGGCCTCGGGTCTCGACTTCATGGGCCCAGGGTCCAGTGCCCACTCTCCCACAGGACCCATTCTGGGAAAACCGTCTCAGCCCTCCGAGGAGGATCTTAGCTCTCGGAAGCTGGGATTGTCAGCAGAGCTGATTCCTCCCCATGCAACAACTGCTCTTTATAGTCACTGTTTCTTCCCCTCCACCGCCTCCAGGATTTGGGATACACTGATGGCCCACTCCTGCCCCTCCTCGTCACCCTCCCCCCCTTAGCTCGTTCAGTCAAGACCAGCAATGATCACCAACCCTTAGAGAATGTCTGTGTCAGAGACTGTTCTCAGTAATTAACAGAATTAGTCCTCACCAGAAAACCATGAGGAAGGCAGGATTATTACCCCTGAAGAACTGAGGCACAGAGGGGTCAAGCAGCTGCCTAATATCAAGCAGTGGTGATTGGAAAGTCTGGAGATCGGGGTTCAGATCCCTGCTCCTGGTCTGAGTTCAGATCCTAGCTCCTGCCCACATGTGGTAGAACTGCTCGGCCATGCCACTGGGCCTGGGAGAAGTTATCTCGAGGAGACAGAAAGAAGCTTCCTTCAATCTCCATTTGAAATGTGGAAGGTAAAACTTAATAAAGCTTTTCAAGGAAATATCTTTGTGACCTTGAGTAGACAAAGATTTCTTAAACAGGACACAAAAGAGCCAACTGTAAAGACAAAAAAAAGAATGATAAATGGGTGAACGTTAAAGTTAAAAACTTCTACTTATCAAAAGACCCCATTAAGAGAGTGAAAAGATAACCTTTTTTTTTTTTGAATGGGCAAAAGATTTGAACAGACTTTTCATAGAAAAAGATATCCAAATGGCCATTCAATATACCAAAAAAAAAAAAAAAGTGCTCAGCTTTCTTAGTTATCAGGAAAACACAAATGAAAATATAGGGGTGTGATAGACTACACCTCCACTAAATGAAAAACAAAACTGAGCTATTCTCTTTCAACAATCAAGTGTTGGCAGGGATATGGAACAATCAGAACACTCATGCACTGTTGGCAGGAATGTACACTGATACAATCATTTTGATTAAGCCCTGGCAGCATCTACTAGAGCTTAAGATATGCGTAACCTATGGTCCAGCAATTCCAATCCTAGGTATATATCCCGAAAAAATACACACATGTGGTCGTCCAAAGAAATGTACCGGAAATCTCATAGCTGTACCATTTGTAATAACCCCCAAGATGTGCATCAATAGTGGAATGGATAAATAGTGTTACAGACACACAGTGGAATACTCTCCAGCAATGGTACGCCACAGCAACACACCTCCACAGAACGATGAATTAATCTTACAAGCAATGTAGAGCAAAAGAAGCCAGAGGCGATATGTCTACAAAGAAAGATGATCTGTGTGTGAAAAGACAGGAGAGCGGTCATCCTGGTGGGATTGGGGATGGGGGTGAGTAACTGGAAAACAAGACTTAAGAGGTATGTGGGGTGCTGATCATATTCTTTCTTGATTTGGGTACTGGTTATTCAAGTATGTTCAGTTTGTGACAATTCATTGTATGGTATTTTTTTTTAATGGAAGAATAGTTGACACACAGTGTTACATTAGTTTCAGGTACAGTATACTGATCCGACAAGTCTATACATTGTGCTCTGCTCACCACAAGTGTAGCTGCCACATTGTGTGATATTCTTCTGTGCCCTTTCCTGTACTTAGATCATGTGCACATTTCCTGTATGTATGTTGATTGAACATTTACAAAATATTTCTACTGGACAGACATGCACACTACAGTTTGTACCTCCTCCAGCATCCCTGCGGACACAATACGCTCAGTGTGTAGGTAGATGTGGGAACCCGTTTACGGACTGCTCATTAAGCGAGCAGTTAAGCTCAGAAAAATCCCCAGTCAGCTGCCTTAGAGTACCAGACACCCATCCTTAAGACGATTTCCAAGCATGTTCCAAGCTGAGTTAAATCCCTCAAACACCTTATTCTGGTTACACGGAGAGAGACTTCTACAGTCTGATCCATCACCTACATCCTGTCAGCAAACTTCCCTTCTGTATTTAGGAAAGACACTCTCTTTCTGACTAACCTAGCAGGGAAAGTATTTCCTGAGCCTCGGCTCTGTGTTGTGACATCCAAACAGACGTGTGAACGAAAATCACTTTTCAATCCCTGACATCCTTGGAGATCAGAGGCTGAGAGCAAGCAGGTGTATCTGCTTTGGTAACTTATCTTATTTAGGCTATGTAGTATTCTTTTTTTTAATATATTTTATTTATTTATTTGAGAGAGGGAGCAAGGGCAGTGTTGGGGGAGCAGAAGGAGGAGAGAAAATCTGAAGCAGACTCCAAGCTCAGCACAGAGCATGACACAGAGCTTAATCTCACAACCCTGAGATCACAACCTGAGCCGAAACCAAGAGTTGGATGCTTAACCCACTGTGCCACCCAGCCGCCCTGGCTACATAATATTCTATTTTAAATTTGAATTAGCTACCAATATTTAAAAATCAGATTTTTGCCCCAAACTCTAAGTTTCTGGCTTCTCGGGAAAAATCGAGCGACATCCACCTTCCTGAGGCCCACACCAGTTCACTCCTCTCAGCCACCTTAGATCCTTGGCTCCTGGAGACGTGGGGTTGCAACTCCTAATGTAGAAAGCTGAAAAGCAACTACCAAGGCCCCTTGTGCTGATGGACTTTATAAGGTAGGACACTGGGCATTTCATCAATTGGGTCAACCAATATTGATGGCCCTGGCCCTGTGTTAGGGGCCAAGCCAGTAAAGTTAGCCCTTGGGTCCAAGTTTCATCATCTTTAAAATAAGGGAACCAAAATACAGATTTTCTGCAGTCCCCTCCAGCTTTAAATTTTGATCCATCTGTGATTTCAATTAAATCCAGAGAATTGGGATGTAATTATGTTTCGTGAATAGGGCCAGTCATTCCAAGCTAGTGTGCATGAATCATGCATGCATAACAAGTCCCTGTCACAGTCACTGGGGTCCAGCATGGCCCTTCTCTTTGAGGCCTTGGTTTCGGGGGACTTTGAGTAGCCCCAGGAAAAGAGACCACATGGGAAAACACCCCACCTCCAGACTCTATTTACAGAAGGCACTGGGTGGCTTTAGCCTAGAAGCTTCAACACATTTTCCCATTTTTTCACACCAGTGTCTGGAAATCCCCAGCTACCCCCGCTCCAGACCCACTGAATCAAAGTCTGCCTTTTAACAAGATCCTTTGGTGATTTATATGGCATTCGCGTTCCAGACAGAGGATCTCCTCGGTTGGATGTTCTAATCCTGGGCTCCTTAAGAAGATGCATGGCATCCCAGCTTCATCTCTGCCTGTCCCAGCCAACAGTCAGCAGTCCTGGTCTCAACTTCCCTCCCCGGCAATGTTACGGGTGACATTCACACTCACGCTCCCAGGGACAAGCTCATGGCACCTTAGCCCTGCTCTTGGTGACTCCACCTTGTCCTCTCCCGCTCAAGAGAGCATCTTGGAATTCTAGGGAGTGGAAATGACTGCTTCAACTTGTTGTGAATTTTCAAAAGCAAATCACGCATGTGCCTCCCTCCCGTTACTACTATTAAACAACAAATTACTCTGACCTTCCTCACAAAGGCTCATGACACACAGCTGAGAGCCTGCTAGAAACAGGGCCTGGGAAGGAGGGGGTGGCTCGGGAGAGGAGTAAGAGCCTCTGGTCCCCTTCCAGGCAGATGCTAATGAGCCTCACCAGCCCTTCACCTTCCTGCCAGAGAAGCCAGCCGGTAATGTGATGAGCTGTCATTGTTCATTACAGGGACAGCTGATGGGCCCAGAGGTGTCCATGGGCACAGACCAGCCTGTGGGGGCAACATACGAGGGGGGCTATGCTAGGGGCAGAGGGCCTGAGGAAGGGGGGCAGGGGACAAAGAAGAGCCCACCCCAGGGTCAGCTTCTGTCCTGCATGCCCACTGGGCAGCTTTTCCTCGCTCAGGCTGCAAGGAAAGGCTGCTCAATACAGAGTTTGCTTCCTGAACACTGCTAGCTTGTCATGGTCCGGCACACTGGCCAACCAGAAGAATGAATCTGGGGGTCTCTCTGTCCCTGCAGCTGCAGGACTGGGGCTGTTGGAGAGAAGAGAAAATAAAATGAGAATGTGGACTGGGGCGGAAGGACCAAGCTTTTCTGTTGGTCCTGAAGAGAATGCCACTTCCCTCCAGGTAAATCAGCCCCCACCCATCCCATCCCAACCCAGGTAGGTTATTGGGTCCTGGGTCTGAAAGCAGGATGGAATCATCACAAGATTTGATGCGTCCCAGATCCCTCATCCAGAAGTCATATCAGTATCCTCTTGTCACAGGTGAGACCACCAAGTCCCCAGATGGTCAAATGACTCAGCCAAGGTCAGTGGGCCAAGATCGTGTGGAAGAGGAAGGAAGCAAAGATCTATCTGCATTCCTGCCTTCTGACGTGGGATGTTTCAACAGCCCCGAGGTTGATGATGGTGGCAGCTTTGGGGCAAGAGGCAGGAGGGAGATTTGGGCACACACCTAAGTTTGCAGCCTATTCCTCTTTCATGACCAGGCCAAGCCTCTTTCCCCTGGAAGCCTGCCCTGACCCGCTTACTCCCATGGCACCTCCTTCCCCATCTGCCCTACTTACAGACTTTAGGAAGTCAGTCCACCCACTTGTTGCAATTAAGATTTTGTTCACCATGCCATGCGCTCTAAGCGTCTCCCCACTACATCGTAAGGTTCTCATGGTCATTTTTCTGCTCACTGCTCCTAGTTCAGTCCGATGTATATATATAGATTCTCAGCATGTGTCCTTTGACAGAGCTAACTGGCCAGAGATCACCCTGCAATTTTTAAACAGATAGTACCCAACTAAGGAAAAGTGGAGGGAACTTGGAAGGATCCATTTCCAGAAGCAATTCTTGATCTTCTAAAAAACAAACAAGCAAGCAAATAAACAAACAAAACAGGTGTGTGCCTGTGTGTTGGTGGGGTGGAATTCTGCTCTTTAAGCACCTTGGGGACAGGTGGATATCTTTCTATTTCTGAATCCACTTCCCTCACCCCTACCACCCCATTCTAGCATAATTCCTAGCACACAGTAGATGCTCATGAATGCTCGTCAAATAAATGCAGTGAGAGAAGAAAAAGGAAAAAGGAAAAGAAGGATTTCAAGAAAGCAGGCTAAGAGGCAGAAGGAGTGAGGGGGGTACTGGTCATTGCGTCTTGGGTCTAAATGCCCTTTCCACCCTCTCTTGCTGCACTCTGTCCCTGCAGCTCTAGGGGTAGGTGATGTGGCCGGGGGTGGATGCCTGAGTGGCCAGCACCTGCAGGTGTCCGGGGTGGTCCCAGGGCCAGCAGCAGCGTTGGCTGTTGGGTCCAGTGGCCCTCTTGTTGCTTTCTGCAGCACATCAGTGATTTCTCTGAATCACAACAGTGGCCTCCCTTGGTGCCAGCCACCATCACACCCCTGGGCTCTGGGATCTCCGGACTTTGATTCCTCCATCCCCAGGGGCAGTGGTGGCTTCCTGCCATTTCTAATCTCCGGAAGAGCCGGACCTCCTCTCTGGGGCGCTTTCGGCCTGTCCAATGCTTTTTTTTTTTGAAACACAACGTTTTATTACTTTTATGTACAGAAAATTCAACAGCGTCCACTCAGCCCAGTTTCGTTGCCAGTTCTTTAGCCTTTGCCTTTTCCAGCTTGGCGATGCGAGCCACAGACTTTGGGCCCAGGACGTTGCCTCCCCAGTGGCAGCGGATCTCGTCGTATCTGTCATTGTAGTTGGTCCTGATGGCCTCCGCCAGCTTTGCCAGGGCTCCTTTGTCTTCCGAGTTGACCTGTGTGAAGGCGACAGTGGTGCAGGTCTTCCTGTGGACCAGACGGCCCAGCCTGGCCTTACCCTTGATAATGCAGTAGGGAACCCCCATCTTACGGCACAGGGCAGGCAGGAAAACCACCAGCTCAGTGGGATCCACATCATGTGCAATCACTACCAGCTGAGCCTTCTTGTTTTCCACCAAGGTGGTGACAGTGTTAACCCCAGCTTGAAGGACAGGTGGCCTCTTAGTGGGGACATCCCCTTTGCCTGCAGCTTTCTTCTCAGCCTGGGCCAACAATCTCTGCTTCTTCTCCTGCTTTGTCTCTGGTCTGTACTTGTGGGCCAGCTTAAGGAGTTGAGTAGCTGTCTGGCGGTCCAAGGCCTGGGTGAACTGGTTAATTGCAGGAGGCACTTTTAGACGTTTATAGAGAATAGCCCTTTGCCGTTGCAGCCGGATGTAGCGGGGCCATTTGACAAAGCGGGTGAGGTCCCTTTGGGGCTGGATGTCCTGTCCGATGCCAAAATTCTTGGGCCTCTTCTCAAACAGGGGATTGACCACCTTCTTGGCCTCCTGCTTCTTCACGACAGCAGGGGCCAGGGCCACCTTCTTCCCCTTCGCCTTCTTCCCTTTCGGCATCTTGGGTTGCTGGAGGAGAGAGACCGTCCAATGCTTTTATAACATGTTCCACCCAGGGCTTCCCTGACGTTTGACATATTTAGCATGGTTTATTTTTTTTTTTTCTGGGTGGATTTTGTCCCCTAAAACCAAGAAAGAAAGCAAAACGGACGGAGGGGTGAAGCAAAAGAGAAATATGTGGTAAGACCGGAAGCAAAGGTCAGTTCTGATTGAAAACGGGAATGAACGCTGAAGGCAATTGTGTCCCATCGAAGGACACATCCAGAGCATGCTTGACACAAACAAGACAAATCAATCCTTCCGTGAGTGATGCCTCGGGGTTTGGACTTTCTATTTCCCCTCCCACCTTTCCTCGATGATCCTATAATCTCACGCACAGTCCAGCCACAGTTCCCTCGGGCGCCACCTCAAACTCTTGCATCTGTTCTTCCCATTGGAAGGGAGTGCTCGGCGGCCGCCTTGAGCTCATTCGACTCTGAAGCCAGAACTTCAAGGCTTGACAGGTGACATGCCAAGAACTCCCAGAGACTTCCTCAGCCTTGTTATGGTTGATGTCATCTGCTCCTCCAAATAACAGTTAATGAAGAAACAAGAGTGTCTTTCACGTGCAAATTCCAGCTTCTGCTGGAGGAGTCTTGTCCATTTCCAACCAAAACCTTGGGTCATGGATGGTGGGAAGGCAGGGGGAGGAGGGACCTAGTGAGGGGCTGCTGAAAATTCCAAGAGGCCGGTCAGGTAGCTGCTGGGCCTCGAGGAGCACCTGGCATGTTCTCCCCTCTTCCACGCTCTGCGATGGGAAGGTCATTCTTAGCCACTTCCATCCAGCCAAACCCTCTCCCTCTCAGCCTATCCCATGTCCTCACTACAGTCTTTCTCGATTCTTCCCCACTTGTGTTCTCCAGCATTTTCCCTCTTCCCTACTCTGCACGACTTCATCTTTGTAAAGCAGGGAGGGAAGGTCATCAGCTGAGAATGTGCAAGTGGGAATAAAGTCAGGGGCTCAAGGGGCATGAGGAGCGAGACCCCCGCCACATGGTGAAGGGAAGCTTTATTAAGTGTCAGTGAAGCCCCACCAAGATCCGATAACAGAGAGCCTTGCTGATCTATCATGACTGTTTGATAACCATCTCTAGAAAGACCCTGTAGCCGAGAAACAGGACAGTGCAATTTATTCGGAGCAGGGGTTCGGCAGAGCAAATGGTCAAGGAGATGAGCCTTCTATGGGAGTTTTGCAATCAGTGTCAAAATGGCTGAGCTTCAGTTTAGGCTCTGTGAGGAAACAAACTGACCACAACTGACAACTTCTGGAAACTCCCCTTCCTGGCTCCCCCCACCCCCAAGTCCTCCCCTGATGCAGTTGTAAGCTAACAGCAGAGTTTTCTCCTGTGATTTGCCACAGTTTGGGAAGTTACCATGTTTGGTTGTATCCAGTAAAAAAGAACCTAGACTAACAAAGACTAAAATCTAAACTCATGACTCTTTTGGTCCTATATTTGGGCCAGTTCCTTTGTTGTTTTAATGTAGAACATTGTGCTGATTCCCAAATCTTCAACGGAGCTGTCTACAGAAGAGAGATTGGCCCACGTTCTTCTCCCTACATCTATCCCTCAATCCCGAGCTAAAAGTTTGCTGGTTCACCATAATAGGTCTTGTGGGCTTGCTCATGGGATTGTCATTAACAGGATTCCTTGCACTCCCCATGCCCCTTGGCTCCATCGGGCTCCATCTGGGGAGTGTCATAGGGCTTAGGACCAAGTCCCTGGTAGGGTCTTAGCTGGAGAAAGAAGTCCATGTTTTGGATTTACACAGAAGTTTGGGTCCTGCCAGGCCCTGAACCAGAGCAGGACAGGGCTTGCCAGGAGGGACAGCATAAAGAGTGGACATCCAGCTGGACAGGAGAATGCTGGTAAATATTCATGCAGCTGTCTAAATGCAAGAAGGTGCATTTCCAGAGGACCTGAGGGGCCCAGGAGACTCTAGGAGCCCTGTAGGTCCAGGATTAAAGGCAGACACAACTGCAGATGTTAGCTGGGCACCACAGGGCATGATGTGTCTGGGCCAGCAAGATGCCAAGTCCCCGAAATCAGATATGGCAAGAGCAGCAATGAGGGGGGACCGCTGAGTCAGAACCAAAAGATGTGGGTCTTTTCCCCACGAGCTCAAGGAGGATCGGGGAGGGGAGAGCAGTCTCTGCTAAGGTCACACAGCTGAGCTTTCTTGGCATGTGTGACCCAGGATTCAGGGGAGGCGCCTGAGAAAATGAAACTAGAAAGGGAAGGAAGGCAGCTAGGGTGCTGACTAGACTAGCAGCATCTCCGGCTCAGCGGTCCAGACATAGAGTCCAGGCTGGGGGCAGAGGCTGGGGAGGGGTGGAGTGGGTGGTGGGGTAGAAGAGGACAGTGTCACGGATGGATATTTTGTTTCTGATGGAACAAAACACAACTTTCGATAATAAAGTACTGGACCCTCCTGAGGGCTAAAGCACTTCACGGGGATGAAGTCAGAAAAAAAGCCTTAGATGTTCCCCATCCCTGATTTCCTTGTGTAGCTTTTGAATAGACTTGCATGGATGGTGTAGTAAGTACAGGGATGCAGTCCAAAGACTAATTTTCTCAAAGCACTCTGGTGGACAGAATTGAAGGAAGAGGGTTTGGCTAGATTAGGGGAAAGACAGATGAGTATAAATTACGTGTGGGGTAGTTTATCAGTTTGAGTGGGAGAATTAATCTATGATACGCATGTCTCTGGATGTGCGTGGCGACATAATTCAGAAATGGCAGTGGGGCAGCATTAAGGTTGAGAAATGGCGCAATTAAAAGAGCCAAGAATCACCTCTGTGAAGGCTCCTGTATCATCATTAATTCAGCCACATTACCTTCCACAAACATGGCACAAGGTCCCGTGTGCCGCCTCCAATGACCCACAGAGGAAGACCAGGGGCCAGCAGTGTCTTTGGGGCTCCTTGGGGAAATTACCGATTTTCCTACTTGACCAGCCTCTAAAGTTAACCAAGTCCTGCCCAGAGCAGCCGCAACCGTTTATGTCCTGTGACCCTGGGTGAGCTGGCAGGCGAAAAAAACAAAGAGACAAACAAAAACAAAACAAGAAGGTGGTTAGCTGCCTCATGGTGGCCAAAGTTTCTGTTCCTGTAGGTCTGGGATGGGGCTTGAGATTTTGCATCTTTAGCCAGATTCCCAGGGGTGCTGATGCGACAGGTCCCAGGACCACTTTTGAGTGGCGAGGATCTAGATGCTCTGGATGACACACACAGGCATCACCTGGTAGCCTGTTAAAAATGCCGATCGCAAGTCCCACCCCAGACCTCCTGAATCAGGGTCTGCATTCGAACAAGACCCCCTGGATGATTTACATGCTTATTTATGTTTGAGAAGCGCTGCTTTAGAGGATCTGGGTATGCATAATTGCCCCGGCATGCTGGTGCGTGTTTAGGACACAGATGGCGCTCCGGTCCTTGAACCGTGCAGTGCATTTCTCCAACCTTCTGGGTTCTCGACTGAAGGAAAAATCGCCAACTAGAGAACTCAATACAGAAAAAAAGATTGTAAACCAGAGCCTCTGAGCCAGTGTCTGATGCATCCCAACGCAGAACTTCTCTACTAGTGCAGGCTGGTGCACAAGCCCAGAGAGACCAGCAGGATTTTCTTTTCTTCTAGGAATGCCTGGGTCTGTGGAGCAAACCAAGCTCTCGTGTACCCGCCCCCCCAACGCCACAGGAGCAAGGATGGCCAGTCTGTTTTCCCCTCCCAGTGCAGCTGGAGATGCTGGGAAAAACATGCAGGGCGTGGCCAGAAAGGCAGGTGGGAACTTAATATATGCTTGATCTCACAGGGATGGGGCATGGGGTATGGCTGTGTGTGTGTGTGTGTGTGTGTGTGTGTGTGTGTGTGTACCATGGGTAGAGGAAACAGAATTCTCCGTTCCCTGTGGGGCAAAGAAGAAACACTGGGAGGGAAGTTCCCACTGTAAAAATGGAGAAGAGTCTATATACCCATGTAGGAGAAATGCTTCAGATGCTCTAATCCGGAGACTGCCTTGGCTACCACTTGAAGCCTGGAACGAAGAGATACCAGGGTCCTGAGATGCCCTCAACCGGTTCAGACTGCTGGAGGGTTCCCCAGACTCCTGAGCAGAGGTGTCCAACCCATTCAATATGTGATCAGTTGTGGGGGGAAATTTCCACCACAGCTTCCTCCCCATGGCCCAGAGATATTCCCGATGTGGGAAGAAGGGTTATTAACCCCCCTGACATGCCCTCATCCCTGCAAACCACTGTTAGACACCTCACGAATGCCTGTAAATTTCCTAAGAAGCCAATGGCTGCTTAGGATCCCTGACCTCTCCCCTCCAGAGACCCCATAATGCTGGGAGCCACTGAGGGTTGCAGGGTACTCCAGGAGGAGTGGGGACACCAGCTTGTCATCAGAACATGTTTCTATTCAAGCTGCTGGGTTTTGGTTTTTGAGGGTTTGGGGGCAAGGTAAGGGGATTGTTTGTTTGTTTTGTAAAATATTTGAAGAGATTTCAAAAGATTTCAGGGCTCTAGAAATTCATTTCGGCTGCTTTCTCATTCTAAGTAAATATTTGTTCTATTAGCTTTTTTTTTCTTTTCCTTAAAATGGCCTTCAACCCTGCACCTGAGCTCTAACTATGCTGCGATCATGAATAATGGGAAGTGGCCGCTCTCCCCAAAAAGCTGAGAAGGTCAACTCCAGATTCCTCCCCCTTCATTCTTGTTTAAGTCAGAAGGAGCTTTGTCAAGGCACCTTCACTTCTCAGCCATGATAAGAAGGATGGAAGCCAACAGTGTTCTTAAAGGGCTTTGGCAGATGGTTGAAATTCAAATTCTCCTAGAAGCAATGCAGGTTCACTCCACCCCCTTGGAAAATGTCTAATTAAAAACAAATCAAAAGGAAAAAAAATCAGCACCATCCTCTTCGTGCTGCTCATGCTTTGAAGACCTCAAGCTTGTTCTGTGCTCTTTAAAGCATGCAGCCTTCTCCCACCACTGTCAAAGTCACCCATAAGTCTGCTCCCTCTTCCCCACCTCTTGTAAAGACCCATCTTTCTGCCTTGGCTCCAGATCACAATTTATCTTTAGGAAATGGGGAAAAGCAATGGGCTAGGACTCACTCAGGGCAGTAAGGGCGGTAAGCCTATGATCCCATGATGAGCTGCCTGGATCTGAGATGGGGAGAGAAATTGAGATGGACAAAAGTTGGGTATTTGGGTCAAAGGTCCAGGCTAGAGGTCTACCAGTAGACTAGAGGTAGTCATTAATGCCAGGGTTTTCACCTGGGGGTTGAATAATGCACTAAATTTGAGCAGGAAACCTGCTTTTAAGCCCTCTCTCTGGGCAGCTTTTATCTATCTATCTATCTATCTATCTATCTATCTATCTATCTATCCATCTATCTATATCATCTAGCCATCTATCATCTATCTTAACTATAACTAATTCACAGCAGTGATGTGAAGATTAAGTGAGATTACTTACATAGAGACTGTATAAACCCAAATGGTTTTATATTTGGAGATGTAGCATTCCTTACAATTTTTGGTCTTCCTCAATGATAGAGTGAACTTGGTAGAGAGATTCTGTGTTATTTTCAATGTATTTTTTTTCTCATACTTAACTTCACCATTGAGTCAGCTAGACATTCTACATAGTTGTCTTAGGAGAAGAGTGACAAAATGGTGAAGTCTTGTTTTGAGATTTGTAATACAAGGTCTCTGGGGGAAGGGGAGCAATGAGGGGTTCCAGCCATAGATTTCATACAGGCTGGGCCAAAGCAAGGCTTCTCTCTACCTCGCCCCTACCATCAAAGGAAGGAAAGAAAGAAGAGAGAGTGTGGATGAGACCCAGAGGGACCAGACAGAAAGATACGGAGTCAACATGAAGAACCCCCAGACTCCACCCTGTGTCAGAAAGAAAGCTCTGAATATTGCCAGGACTCAGGAACAATGTGGGAGCTGGGTGAGCCCTTGCAGGCCACTCTGTGTTCATTTGCATGAGTACTCCAGAGAAACTCTGGAGTTTCTGTGGTTGCCCCCATTTTGATGTCAGCAGATACCAACAGATCATTTGATGACCATCCTATAGAAGTGACATCTGCTATGCATGTTTCTTTCTGGTTGCCATCTAACTTACTCCATTGTAAGCCCTCCTTTGAACATTGCAAGACATGTCTAAGACTCCCTACTCAGAGGATGGGGCACGGACAGACCAGTGAGGTGGGCAGAGGCATGAAAAGGCATGCCCTTGCGCCTGTGCTTCCGTAAGACTTCCTGAAATGGTTTGAGATCTTCTTTGGAGTGAGTTCAATGGCAAGACAAGTACCACCACCCCACTTCAGTGAAAAGAAGAATTAGAGAGCCCCCCACCCCAAAGAATGAGTCCTGGGGAAATACAAAACCTAGCAATAGCCTGAATTGTCCTGGTTACCAATGTGAGTGTGTTTGGTGATTGATCCCTGCTCCCTGTATTTCTCTGAAGAAGGAAGGAAAATTTTTTTCATCTTATTCCTTTTTTTTTTCAGATACAACATATGGCACATACTTCAGTCATCCCTGATCCCATCCATTTTCAACACCTCCACCACTAACGACTCTTCAAAACAGATAAATTTTGGAGGTAGAGCTGACAGACCTTGCTAATGGATTACAAAGAGAAGTTGAGGGAAAGGCAAGAATGACTTCAAGCATTTTGGCCTCAGCAACTAGCAAATGATGGCGTCAACTACTGAGATGTAGAGGAAGGAACCAGTATGCGTACCTGAGATTATATTATTTACTCAGCGAATTACTGGTTATTTTCTGGCTCTCCTACTAGTGTATAAGCTTCAT
Organism: Callorhinus ursinus; assembly: GCF_003265705.2. Taxonomy (NCBI): domain Eukaryota; kingdom Metazoa; phylum Chordata; class Mammalia; order Carnivora; family Otariidae; genus Callorhinus; species Callorhinus ursinus. The sequence continues at coordinate 5,106,750 of NW_027397105.1, read as the reverse complement.
GAAAACAGGGACTTAGTCTTGTTTATTGTTTTTCCCACTGACTAGAATAGTGTTTGCAATAATGACGACACTCAGTAAACATGTATTGAATGGATAAACTGTGGGAGTGAAAGGTAAGGCCAACAGCAGCTGCGGAGAGAGTTGGGTTTCAGACGGGGGAAGTATGGTTCAGTTTGGGAAATGTTAAGTTCAAGAATCCTAGGAATGATTGAACAGAAAATGTCACATAGGCTGTTGGATGTTGGAGCTTAGAGCTTAGGAAGGGGTCAAGGCTGAAGAGAAAAATGTCAGGGTCATCATCAATGTCATTGAGTATGGTTGGTACTCAACATCATGCAACTGATGAGGTCACCTAGGATAAGATCTCTTTGGAGATGAGAGGGAAGGTCCCTGAGGGCTGCCAACATTTAGAGATTGAGGAGAGTATCAAGAGTCATCAAAGGAGTTCACGGTTGTGTAGGAAGTAAACAGATGGTACTGTCTCAGAAACCAGGAGAGGAAAGGGCTTTAAGAAGGCAGAATCACACAGCTGTGTCATATTCTGCTGAGAAGATGCACAAGATGGTGTTGTTCTTGCATCTCACACTGAATTGCAAGCTTGCTGAGGGCCACGATTTTGTTGTTGCATCCTTCTGTGCCCCAAATTGTGCCATCCCTGCCCCTATTGTGATATGGTGCACTAGGGAGGCAGAGGTACATAGTACAAAGGGCTGTGCTGGGAAACAGGAGAGAGGCATCGGTCCTGGTCCCTGCTGATGACACTGGCTACCTTTGATGGAGAGTCTCCTCCCTGCTTGGCACTGTGCTAGGCAGGTAATAGATTATGTCCCACTTTGTATTCACAACTCTACATTGTACTTGTAGCATGTCCATTTTACAGACTTCCCAGAGCCAGGGTGTTGGTCAATACCAGAGAGCAGCATGCTTTTTTTCTGGGTCTGTTACAATCAAATTGGATTAGAAAAATCACCATTGTCCCTTTAAATACCACATCCTATGATCGTGGGGTTTGTTCTTTGAGGGCACAGTGCAGAAGGAGAGGTGAGTTTCTGAGGACTTCAACCCATGCTTGACAATTAGTCAATACCCAAAGGTGTATCCTGTCTGTTACCACATCGTCTGTCACCAAATTGTCTTCCCGAAGACTGCACCAAGACAGATGACTTTTTGTTGCTCTCGCTGACATGACTCTTGGGACCAGGGGACCAAGTTCAGCCTCATAGTTGTTTCTCGCTCAGTGGGTGCCAGGCAGTGCATAAGCTGATGGTGTGGAGGGACAGGTGTCCCATTTCTGCTGGCCTAATGCTTGGTTATCGGAAGAGGTGGTTGGAGGAGCAGCAATCAAGTGTTGTCTGCCCTTTTGTGGCATGACTGAGATAAATGTATTTGTTTGTAGGGAATAATGACCAGGAACTCTTGTCATCCATTTTAAGGGAAGACAAAGATGTTTAGTCTGGAGTGAAAGGGACAAAAAGGAGGTACAGTGCTGCTTTCTGAGTATAACCATTCCTTACAACTGCCCGTGGTGCTTCCAGTTCACTGAAGGGTGTCATGCAGGTTCTCTCCAAGGTACATTGTGGTGAAATGGAAGGGGAAGTGTTCTCTACTGCTCCAGAGAATGAAATGAGGATCTAGAAGTCACTGGGGAGATTAGTTTCTACTTAGCATGAGAGACAGGCTAGCAAAGTAGTTGAGTGCATGAGCTTTGGAGTCAAGCAGCTATATGATCTTCGGGATGAAATTTGAGTTTCCATACCTCAATTGTCTCATATATAAAATGGGGGGATAGAGTATTTAAAGTGTTTAACATTGTGTCCAGAACATATTCTCTTTGGTTTCATTAGGATTAGAAAGAGTATTTAAAAAAAATCTTTTCTAAGATTTATTTATTTGAGAGAGAGAGGAGGAAGGGGCAGAGAAAGAGGGAGAGAGAAGGCTTAGCAGACTCCACACTAAGCATGGAGCCCGACCTGGGGCTTGATCTCACAACCCTGAGATCATGACCCTGAGATCACAACCTGAGTCAAAACCAAGAGTCGGACGCTCAACCAACTGTGCCACCCAGATGCCCCAGAAAGAGCATTTTCACAGAGTGCTCTGACAGTGGGCAAGCCCACCCAGTCAGGGGCCAGCCTCTGAGACTGGAGGGTCTGGGTAAAGGATCACCTGACAAGGAGGGAAGATCTCAGCACAGAGATAGGCCCTGTCTCATTCTGGGACCCAAAGTCTGAGCAATGATTCTATGTGCGGCTCATCAACTACAGGTCCCTTCTGATTCTTACTTCCAAAACAGAAGTCTTGTTTTGCTTTGCTTTGCTTTGCTTTGCTTTGCAGAAGAGGGCAAGAAAGCTGAACAATGTACAAGGAGTACTTTTACAAGGATTCTCAGGGCAGCAGTTTCCGAGGTATCTGAACAGGAAAAGAAAAGGGCAGAATACACTATCTCCAGCAACATACCTGTTTTAGACTGAGTGAAGGGGAGACTCCTGGTGCAGTTGCCTGTACTACCAAGTATCTTGTGACTGTCACTATGGCAACCTATGGCTGAGAGGCCCTGGCTGCTGGATCACAGATGGGCAGTTAACCTTTCCCTCACTGATGACAAAGACCCAGCCATCCCAATGGATGCAAAACCTTGGTCTCCACTCCTTTTGAAACAAAGTAGCTGAAGAGATACCACAGCCCATTAAAAGAACTTTTGTTATAGCAGCAGAACCTGTCCTTTGTTTATGGAAGCCCACGAAATAGGCTAGTTGTCCTAGCTGTTCTGGTCAAAGACAGAATGGGGACACATCCTCCCTCCTCTGAGAGAGTTCACAAGGTATTTCTGGAGGACAGAGGGCTCCAGGACCCCACAAGGAAGAAATCCCACTGGTCTTTACTCTAAGTGCTATAGGAATTGGAAGAAGAAGAAGACCCCTGAAAACTGGAGAAGTCAAGGAAGGCTTCATGGAAGAAGTAGAATCTGAATTAGTCCTTGGAGGATGGATAGGAGGTGGTGGACAAGAAGGTTTCCAAGGCATCCGTGTCAGTTGGGTCCTCAGAAAGTTCTCTACCCTGGACTTCCCCATCTACTTCCTGTGTCCATTTCCTGCATCTCGTTTCTCCTTGACACCTCACACTGTCTCCACCCCTGCTCTGAGGTGATGCTTTTCTGAGCTTCTCTGACAGGTAAGGAGGAGAGAGCCTCCATCTATATCATTCATTCATTTAACGCATATTTCTTTGAGCACCATCTACATGAGACAAATCTGCATGAGAGAAGCAGAAAGCAAAACTCAGGACTTCAAGGACTGGCAGCCTATCATACGGCTCACTCAGGGAGGCACAAGGGCAAGAGCAAGTGCTAACGATTTGTTAAAAATAGCACTTTCGTCTCTATAAGAATAACATATATTCATTGTGGAAAAAATAGTAAAATGATGAAAGAGGTAATCTTACTATCCAAAAAATTGTGTATGTTATTTCTATGTAAATATTATATATAGATTTAGAATTTGCATATAAATGCATGTTTTAAAAAAACACCAAAATCTCCGTGGCTTAACCCAACAAGAATCTATTGTCCATGCTGCAAGCCCCACTGGTTTGGGAGGTGGCTCTGCTCCAAATAACCACTCCACACTATTTTAATTATGCCTCTATCTGAACATAATGCTTTAGGCTTTCTGAGAGGAGGAGAAAGGAATGGAATGTTGGCCATGGGCAATTAAATGCTCCCACCTTTATGGAAATCACATTGGCTCACATTTCAAAGGCCAAAGGTAGTCAAAAATCTGATTTAACATCAAGGTTGGCAGCGAGATCCAATGCTTCCTTGTGCCTGAAAAGGGAGAGGGGGGGCCCATCCTGGTGAATAGACTGCCAAGCAGAGTGTTCCAACATGTAAATGTGCCATATTTGTCCTACCAATTCTCCTGCCCTTGAAATAGCTGATGATAACTGTTCACAATCTGGGCCAGACCTTAGGGCGGACATCACACTAGAGGCCACCTTGGGTCTGAAATGCCAGAATTGAAACCAGGGTCCATAACTGAAGATGGGAGAGCTGGAGTATTACTAGAGGACCAGAGTTCTCAGGTACATCCATACGTTCAGGAAACTGTGCAGGGACAGTGTGTTACCAGGAGGGAAACATTTCACCATCAGATGACCATGAAGTCTACACAGAGTAGAGATGGTCCAAAACAAACTTGTCTATTGAGTCTCACTTTTGTCCCTAGTGTCTTCATGGAAGGATGTCAGGGGTCCCTTCTTCCCCTAATCTCCCCCAGCCTCATTTTCTTTCCTCCCTCAATGATCCCCTTACTTTTTGTACACTCTACATGACCTCTCCTTCCCTACCAGTGTCCCGGCTCCATCCTGGAGAAACTCTACAGGCTTCTGAAGTCCTGAAAATGTTCCCCTGAGACACTCCTGAAGTGTCAGATGGGCTGTTCTTATGGCAGATGAGCCCACCATAGAAGAACTTAGACATTTTTGATTCTTTACTATGGAGTACCTATACCCTTCTTCCCGCTGATTTTGCCCACCTGTGAGAAGGCACAGTGGGCATTGTTAAGCAGTGCCTGAAAACAGAACTTGCCAGGATCTTGGATCGACATCAGAGCGTAGATGTTGAGTGTAGCGTAGTCACTTTAAAAATCCTTGATTCCGTGGATGTATGGTCAGTAGTTAAAAGGTTAAAGTTACATTAAAAAGAAAGGTTGTCCTCCTTCCCTTTGCTAATATAAGTGGTCAGAGCCCAAGCCATTGGCCAAGCCATATCTGTACATGAGGGGGGCCACCTGATTTGAAAAAAGATAGGTAATAATCTCTCCCCTCTCCCACCCACCCTTCCCACGGGGTAGGATTGATGTGTGAACTCAGAGCCAACCTCATCAGGCCAGGACTGACAAAGTCTCTCCTCCCTCCTACATGCATGAACACAATCATCCTTGCCGTGTTGAAAGGGGCTAAGACCCCAGGACTTGGAGTCTGGCTTTAGGAGGAGATAGAAGCCCAATTTGGGCTTCAGGCTAAGTTTCATAACCTAGTTCTGCTCTTTCCAAGAGCTCTGCATTGAGGTGTTGAGTACAAATGGGTTCTTTGTTCCCCATATAGGCTCTCTTCGTGTGTACCTCTTTCGGGGGAAAGGTGATGGATCAGGATATCAGAATTTGGGCAGGACACAGACCTTGCCCAGAACAACATTAAAATCTACTCTTGACCTAACAATGTGCAGCTCAGAGATGGGTGAAGGCATCACAGTGGAGGTGGCTTTGGAGCTGAGTCTTGAAGGATGAACAGAAATCTGACAGGCAGATGAGGGTACTTATTCCTCAGGTTCCCTGAAAGGTGGGGAGGGGAGAACCTGGGGCAAAGTTGCCTGGGAGCTTTCCTGTAGCCATAAAGGCAGACTCTGCTTCTTTGATGTTCTCACCATCTAATTCCAGTTGTCTGAGTGATGGATGGGCTGGAAGGGCTGTTTCTTGGCGGGTAAGGGATTCTGAGTCTGCTGGGTTGGCATGTTTTTGGCAGGCTGTCTATCTTGATTTGTGGCTTTGAAGGGCCATTGCTCAGAAAGCCTTTGTTATCAGCAGAGCCTGGGGAGGCTGGGTCATGTCCGTTTCTGTGCTCTAGCAGGTCTGCCATGCTTTGTTATCTTTATCATCCAGCCTTTAGTATCTCCAAGCCTGGAGGAAGGATGGATCCAGCTTTTTGCAGGGCAACTCTCTGCATTCAGTGTTTGGTGCGCTGGAGATCCTGAGATGGGTTGGGATCTTTGTGTTCACCACTGAGGACTTGGTGAGTAGCCTGTGAACTCAGGTGGAGAATGAGGCACTTGGTGGAGACAGTGATGGCAAATAGGATCGCCATGCATTGTATTCCACCAGTGCATTCAATCACTCATGCAGCAAACATTTACCAAGCTTGGGGCCCTTTGAAGCACGGAGGAGGATTTCTGCCTTAGCCTCAGGTGTGATGGGGTCAAGGAGGACTCAGCCTCTAAGTACGCAGCACACCAGATACGATTGTCCTAAGGATCCAATGACTATTTCAAGGATGCATCATTTCATAAAAGGTAAAGCGAAAGAGATGAACAGAATTATCTTTATCATCACTCTCTTGTCATGCAGCACAAGAGTCCTTCAAACAACTGTGGTACCTAAAGATTTGATTCAGGTTGCCTGTGATTCACATTCCCCACATTGCTTCAGCTTTCTAGAATGCTTTTTCCCCAATCTTCTTCTTTACCCATCCCCAAACCACACTTTGTCAACAGCAGCCTTGATCTGGCTTCATTTAGAAAACTTTTCTGAGGGGTGCCTGGGTGGCTTAGCTGGTTGAGCGTCTGATTCTTGATCTCAGCTCAGGTCTTGATCTCAGGGTTGTGAATTCAAGCCCCACATTAGGTTCCACGCTGCGTGTGGAGTCTACTTTAAAAAAAAAAAGAAAAAAGAAGATGCCTTTTCTGAGCCTGCTGAGTGCAGTGTCTCCTGCTCCCCTCCCACACTGGATTCCAAATGACTATACCTTCCAACCATACTGTTGGGAGGGAGCAGATGGTGGGCTGTGAGGGAGGGATCTGCCCCAGGCACTTCAGATGCCTGCTAAACTCACATGGCTTTGAAACATTCTTAATGTTGTCCTCAATTTGTTTTGTGAATGGAAATCTTATCTTTCCTACTCTATTATAATCTACTCAAGGGCAGGGCCAATGCCCTTGGATGCTTTTCTTTGCTCTACATTGGCTGGCATTGTGAGAAGCTCTCAGTGTTTGTCATCACTTTATCAGCGAGGCTGATAGAAATGAGGCTGTTAATTTCATCTTTGGGACTTCATTTACAATTAAATGGATGATGATGCCTTGGTTATGGCTTAATTAATAAATTCAATAAACATGAATTAAGAATCTATGATGAGTCAGACACTGTGCTAAGCACTAGCTCCACAGAGATGAATGGCAGTCTCCGCTCTCAAGAATTTCATAGTTTAGTAAGAGACGAACATACACAAACAGATATTTATACTACCAGGGGTAATTGCTAGAGAATAGGTTTGCTTCAAGGACTGTGAAAACCCAAAGGAGAGAGCAGGAATTCGTGCTTGCTGATTTGAAGGATGCAAACAAAACTTCCAGAGAGGCAGGGGAAAGCATTCCAGGCAGAGGTATTAGGGGCACAAAGACACAGAAGCATGATGAGGCAGGAAGCCATACCAGAGCAATGTGAACATCTCAGTGTGTGTAGGACATGGGCTACATGGTGGGGAGTGGGGTCAGATTATGAAAGCCTTTTTATACCAGCTCAGGAATTTGGACTTGATGAGGTACTCACAAGGGCTGAAGGAGTTTTGTTTTTGTTTTGAAGATTTTATTTATTTATTTGAGAGAGAACATGAGCAGGGGGAAGGACAGAGAGAGAAGGAGAAGCAGGCTCCCCACTGAGCAGGGAGCCTGATGTGGGGCTGGATCCCAGGACCCTGAGATCATGACCTGAGCCGAAGGCAGATGCCCGACTGACTGAGCCACCCAGGCGCCCCCCGAAGGAGATCTTTAACAGGTGTTGTACCATGATCCTATTTGCCTTTCGAGAAGATAGCCTTTGGCCTCTGTCTGTGTGGGGTGCCAAGAAGGACTACATTGAGGCCAGGAGGGCTTTGAGGATCAAACGGATGGAAGAAGAGAAGCTGGGATGCTTTTACTGAGTTTTAAAAAGCTCTTTCCTCTGAAAACAAAACAAAAACCCAGATATTTTAAATAGCTACACATGAATATTAATTAGATTGGCTAGAGAGACAAGCAGAAAATAATTCAGAGGGCAAATGGCTAAGGGCCACTTCGTGCCTTCTCCATCAACGTGTAACTATACTGGATCATTGCATATTTAGCCTGGTCTTCCCCTAGGCAAGTGTAGAATTAATCCACGTCAAAACTTTCTTGCACCAAAACCTGAAGGTTTGTCCTCAGCTCCCCTGGCGTGCCCACATTTTACCAAGGAGCATCCCTTCTGTCTTGGACAGCCTTCCTATAGCATTCATGGCAGTGACCATTGGCAGAGGTGAGATGGGTGGCGTCACAAGGGTAAAGCATGTCAGGTGGCTTCACAGTGTGTGTCAAATACCCCTTTTGGGTCACCAGAATCCAAAATCTCATCCCTGGTTTCGCAGATACCCAAACCCAGTTTCCTTAGTGTTCCAAAGTGAACTGAGTTCAGAAAGGCTGAGCTAACAAAATTTTGTCCATTCTTTAATTGACCCTGAGAAACGTGACTGCTGGGGTGGGATGGGGGGCAGTTACTCATATCCTCTCACCCAGTTGGTACATTGATTCCGTTTTGACATTTCCATCAAGTTCAATGACAGCTTGAAAGCTGCCCGCTGAGCAAGGATCACAGCAATGGTGGATAAAGGTATGGGTACATAACGGATGCCACCAGGTATGGGTGTCTGATGCCTCCATGTCCCTCAAAGGAATTTTCCTACCCATATTCCCCAGGTGGCCCTGGTCTCCTGGTTGCAGTTCATCCCCAGTTGTAGACAAAGTGTTAGGAGAAAATATCTGAGATGCTCATAGTATTCGCTGTAGAACAAAAGAGTAGTGGGCAATATCAAGCCTCAGAACTAAATTTGATTACATTGGTCTAGTTGCAACAGAGACTGTTCCACCACTTAGGTCAACATGATTCTGGCATGTTCCAAGTGCTGGGCATTGTGTGCTACATCTATAAACATGGACTCTGCTGTCAGGAGACTCAGAATTCTGTAGGAAGTGGACACGTTGGCCCTTGATGGCAATGCAGGGTGATGTTTGCTGTCATGGAAGCTTGTTCTAGATATGGCGGGAGCTGGGGCGTGTGCCCTAGTCCTGCCCAGAGGTCCAAAAGAGCAGAGGCCAACAAGCTTCAGCTAATCCTACTTTAGTATCTGATTTTCACAGTGAAAGAAAATGCCATTTTTATGACCATATATTACCAATATGCAATTATATAGAAAATTGCTGTTAGCCTTGTGGTGTGTTTCTTTTTACATGGATGCATTAAGATTTGTATGAATAAATTTGGAATCCTACAGTGTCACACTGTTTCCATTTAGCATGATAACGAAATGTTGGGTACATCTTTTTATTTTTTTTTAAATTTTTTTGAGAGCGAGAGTGAGAGCCGGGGAGAAGCAGAGGGAGAGAGAATCTCAAGCAGACTTTGTGCTGAGCCCGGAGCCTGACGCCGGGCTTGATCCCAAGATGCCAGGATCGTGACCTGAGCCAAAGGCAGATGCTTAACCAACTGAGCCACCCAGGCACCCCCAAACCGTGTTGTTAGACATTTTGGTTATTTTTAATTATTCACTAGTATAAATAAAACCTAAACTGATGGGACGTTACAGATGATGTGGTAAGATCCTCTCACTTTGCCACTGGGGGAACTGGTTCTCCAGTGGATTTAAGGCATTTTCCCCAAGTCCTATAAGAGTTGGGCTTGGACTTCTGTTGAAACACATTTTAGGGGGAAGGAGGAAGAGAGGTAGGTTATCTGAGAGTCAGTGAACAGGAGAGGCACCAGGAGGACACCACGGGCAGGCAGCATGGAGGACTCCAAAGTACAGAGGAGGGGGGAATGTCAAGGTTTTCAGGATGCCAGTGCACTCATGTAAATCTGTGGGTGCATGGATACTAACACCAGCCTCTCAGCATTCCGGAGTGTGAGCTGGGTGGCCCTTCTGAAGGCAACCTGACAGCGTGTATCAAGAATGCTGAGAAAACCCTCCAACAGCGGGACCTGGCAAGTTCGCTCCTGGGAGGCTGCCATCCTAGGGAGCCGGCATGCACGTGGGTGGTCACTGAAACGTGGTTTATAGGACAAAAAGAGAAAGATGCTCAATAGGATAGATAGATAGATAGATAGATAGATAGATAGATAGATAGATAGATGATAGATAATAGAGATATAATACATATTTTTCTTTATTATATATAAAATTTCTTTGTATATTGTACATATTCTTTTTATAGATGATACATTCTTTTAACATATAAAGGGATTTATTACAAGGAATTGGCTCACACAGGTATGGTGGCAAAGTCCCACCACTGCCACCTGCAAGCTTAGGGACCCAGGGAAGCCAGCAGTGTTCCGAGAACCAGCGGGCTGATGGTCTAAGTCCCATTCCTAGGGCAAAAGACCGAGGCCAGTTCAAGCTGTCAGGCAAAGACAATAAATTCTTCTTTCCTCTACCTTTTGTTCTATTCAGACCCTCAACAGATCACATGATGTCTACCCACTTTGGGGAGGGCAATCTGCTTTACTCAGTGGGTCAAAAAAGCTACCCAGTCCTCCTCCTGAGTTAGAAAAAACAATCTTCCTCCCGCATGGCTACTCTACTCATCCAGAACACTCACACTCAGGGTCACCAAATAGGTATGGGTTTCGCCCCACACCAAGCAATTCTCCACAATGCCAGCTTGTCCTACAAGACTGATGCCAATCACAAGTCCAAGCTGTTACCTGTGCTTCTGACTGATCAGCTGCAAATCGGAGCTTCCCACACTCCTCCCCTGGGGTTGGACTAATTTGTTAGTGACCCTCACAGAACTCAGGGAAACACTTAGGTTCACCAGTTTTTTGAAAAGACACAGATGAACGGCTAGATCAAGAGATACCTGGGGAGAGGTGTGGGAGGGTCCTGAGCATAGGCACTTCTGTCCCCACTGTGGAGTTGGAGGGCTCCACCCTCCCAGTGTGGATGTGTTCACCAATGTGGAAGCTTCAGAAACCCCCTACTGTTGGGATTTTACAGAGGCTTCCTTACAGAAGCATGATTAATTATGAAGTCAATTTCTAACCCCTCTCCCCTTTCTGGAGGATGGTGGGTGGGCCTGAAAATTCCAAGCTCCCAACCATGGTTTGGTCTCTCCGGTAACCAGCCCCAACCCCGGGAACCATGTAAGAGCCCGCCAGATTCACTCACTGGAACAGGATGTTCCTAGCGCTCTTATCATTTAGGAAATTATCAGGGTTGGACCTCTGTGCCGGGGGCCAGGGGCAGAGCCCGATTTATATATATTCTATTATTTTCTGTTATCTTACAGCCAGTCTACTGATTCAAATGTAATCGCTTCCAGATAAACCTTCCCAGACACACCCAGAAGTAATGTTTCGCCAAATATCTGGGTACCCCATGATCCAGTCAAGCTGACACATAAAATTAACCATCACCACATTCAGGGTTGGAGAAAGGTGAAGTAGACTCTGGTACATTCACAGCTGGCTGAGTTGTGTTCTAGGATTACCTCTTTTTTTTTTCTTTTCACTCTTCTGGTTTTTCTGGCTCAGCAGGCCCCTCCTCTCTGCTTGCATCCCCAGGACCTCACCCACAGTCTCTCCACTGGGCTGCACCTCACCTCTCCGTTCAGTCCCTACCTCAGGACCTCCAAATATGTATGGTGCTCTTTTCCCTCTGCCCGTTTAGCGGGATTTGGGGAGAACAATGACACAAACACATATGACCACTCTGTAATGTTTACTGGAAAGAGTGTTGCTTCTTATTTAAGTGAAAAAACAAGTGAAGAGTAATAAAAGTATCCATCCCCTTTCAGCCAGGAATCCCGCTTAATGGGAGTAAATAAAAGAATCAAGAAGAAGCTAAAACTATCAATATTACTACAGTCCAAAACTGGTAGCAGCTTAATTAAAGTGCAGGAGTCTGTGATTGGCAATTTAAAGTACAATTAGGGCATATAAGACAGCATGGGGTAGCTTCGGAAGAAAGAAAGAAAGGAAGAAAGAAAGAAAGAGAGAAAAAGAAAGAAAAAGAAATTAAATGAAGGGTGCCTGGGTGGCCCAGTCAGTTAGGTGTCTGCCTTCGGTCCCGGGATCAAGTCCCATGTAGGGCTCCCTGCTCAGCGGGGTGTCTACTTCTGCCCCTAACTCCCCCCCCACTCGTTCTCTCTCTCAAATAAATAAAATCTTCAAAAAAATTTTAAAAATAAAAATAATTAAGTAATAAGACCAAGACAACACTTAGCAAAATTCTTATGTTGTAACGTGAAGCCCAAAGCCTGGTTACAACTGTGTGAAGACATGTAAGCACAGGGAAAAATGACCCAGGGTAAAGACAAATCCTAGAGATTGTACAGGAGCAGTGACATTTCATGTGGCGTATCCCCCACCAAAGGAAATGCAAGGCTTTGGAGCCCACCGCTCACAGCTGGCCAGTACATTTTCCCGTCTGCAGGCAGCTGGGGTGCGTGAGAGATGGAGCCCGGCAGACAGTCTGGGTTTGTGCCTGTGAGTCGGTTGTGTCAAAATACATCGTACTTCACGCGTTTATGCCTCCTCGAACCGAGAGACACACTGTTCCTTCCCGCACAGCTTGCTCAATGCTTTGTTTTTGTTGATTTCTTTCTATGGGTTTCATCCCAAGATGTGGAGTTTCTCAGACCCAGAGGACTCCAGCAAGCTCTGCTCTGAGTGTGCACGAAAGGAAAGACACTGTTCCTATTTCCATTCCAGAGTCTGCATTCTGTAAGGCAGATGAAGCCCCCTGGGGACTGGGTCACACTATGGCCTTGCACGTGAGATGTAGCTCCAGGTGACACTCTGAGACTAAGTGGCTCTGAGCCCAGGACAGACTGAAAGCCGGCACTCCACACCCAGCTAACCAGCTTACGACCACGTGGCTCAGATGGGAGTGCCTCAAGTAGAAGTGGAAAAGAGTGGAAAGGAAGCCATTCAGCCAGCTTCCGCTTCATCCCTGCAATGACTACTAAGTGTTCAGAGAGCATATTATTACCCCAATTGATAGATGAGGACGCTGGAGTCCAGATAGGTTAAGAACTTGCCCAAGGTCAAAGTCACACAGCTCGTAATGCCGGTCCTCAATCCCAGGCTGTCTGACTCCAGAGAACCAGGCTCATACCTACACTATTCTGCCCATTGAGCATAGGTCCACCCATAACACCTGCTTCTGCCTTCTGGAGCCAGAACGAACAAGAGGGCTTGACTCCCCCCTCTGCTGAGAACATTATCAGGTCTTTCTACCATTCTTCTTCCGTGGTGCCCTTCCTCCACAGAGCTGTGCACCCGCCTTTCCTACCATTATCCTTCAGTCCCTTCCCTTGGCCACCTAAGCACCCCCACACACCACTTCACAGCTCAGCTGAGCTTGACCAAACAGACTCTCATTTGTTTTCATAGATACAGTTACTTCACATGGTGTCGCTGATGGCCAAATTCTCCCAAGGATAAACCAGATGCGCAATTCTCTGCCTCAAACCTTCAGCAGGAGATCGGAGGTTCTGAAATCATCAGAAAGGGAGGGGGAGAGCTGTTTGTGCATTAGAACAAAATTTCTCAATCTGATTTTCATAGAAGACTGACATTTCATTTCCCCAGAGGGGAGAAAGGAGAGGAGGAGCAATAATTTGTAAAGTTCCCCAGCAGGAAAGAAACCACTGTTGTCTCTGGCTTCTGCACCACCACTGTAAACCCTGGTGCTTGACAGAAATGGGAGGGGGGTTGTTTGACTGTATAAGTTACCAGATGACGCTGATAAACTCTGACCTGTTAGTGGGAGCCCCTCCGCTAGAACTGAGTTTATATTAACCTTGCCAAGATCATGAAGGAAAACAAAGGGCTCCAGACTAGCCACTAATCAGAACAGACTTGGCCCATCAGAAAGGAGGCTGGCTGATAGGATACAGTGTTTCTACCAACTAAATGTTAGCCAGCATGGACCTTCCAATGGGTAAGCTTGGTCTTTGGACTAATGGATCTCTAGTGAAATTTTAAATTTACCACATTTTCTTTCATGCAATTAAAAAAGAATTTCATATCAACAACAATATTGTTTCGTATCATGGTGTGAGATAATATTATTGACAATCTTGTGCTTAGCTGGTGGTACCCAGCTCAATGATGTCAAGTTCTTCATTCTATCAGTTTTTTGTGCACCTGATTTCTCCCAAATTGGAAAGCTCTAATTCTCAGTGGCGGGTCATCATGAATGTCAGAGGCAAGTGTTTGCTTGTTTTTAAGAGAATTGGGAATAACTGGATCAAAGGTGGACTGGAAAGATTTCTCACAGGCTCAGTTGGTTAAGCATCTGACGCTTTTTAAATTTTTTTTAAAAGATTGTATTTACTTATTTGACACAGAGAGGAAGAGCACAAGCAGAGGGAGTGGGAGCGGGAGAAGTAGTCTCCCTGCTGAGCAGGGAGCCAGACGCGGGGCTCAGTCCCAAGACCCTGAGATCATGACCTGAGCCAAAGGCAGACGCTTAACTGACTGAGCCACCCAGGTGCCCCTTGTCTGACTCTTGATTTCAGCTCAGGTCATGCTCTCAGGGTGGTGAGATCGAGCCCCATGTTGGACTCAGTGGTGGGTATAGAGCCTGCTAAAGATTCTCTCTCTCTTTCCCCCTGTCCCTCCCTCCTCTTTCCCTCTCTCCAAAAAAACAATAACAATGAAACAAAACAACAACAACAACAACAAACTTCTCGCTGAAAATTACTTCCAGCACCCTGCCAGACATGAAGACAACAAAGTCCAAACTAGAAGCCTGAGTGCCTCAACTCAGGGGATGTTGGTAAATGAGCTCCTAATCTACTCTTCAACTGTTCAGCTGGACCCAGTGATCCCTCTTGGTTTACATTTGTGGCAGCCTTCGTATATGATTTTAAATAATATGCCACTGAGTCACTTCTTGACAAGCGAAAAGAAACTCAGCAAGTTATGGAAAAGAAAACTTCCAACAGTTGAACCATTTGTACCAAGTTAGGTCTTCCTGCCAAATCCTGAGGTTTGATTTTTCACCCTTAAAATTATGACATTTTATCCCTAAGGTGATATTTCAAGCTACACTGAAGATACTAAATAAATCTTTGAGAAACACTTTAGGCAAACCTCTTGAAGTTACCAAAAGATACCAATTTTCCATTAGTCAATTTCTCTCACTGTATTTATTTGTTTATTTAATAATTGTTGAGAAAGTCAGATGGTTCTATATGGCTTAAAACAAAACAAACAAACAAAAAGAACTATCCTTTACCTACCCCTCAACATCCCTAATTCCCATTTTCTAGAGGCAACAACTTCCAGTTTCTTTCATGCCATTTTTTTTCCTGGTGTTTACTTCTACCTTGCTCAGGAACATATAGTCGTTGTTTTGTTTTTGTTTTTTTTCCTCAGTTTTTAAATATTGTCTCCTGAACTGCCATTGCAGGTGATGAGAATCTGGCTCTCTGATGCAAGTCTCCCCGTCCCTAAAGATACAGAGATGACCCCTCTCTCATTCTTCGAAGTGTAGATTCATCTTGCTTTGGGTATATGCATATTTATTAGTTACCATATTTTTACTATATGACTGTTACTCATAGTTGAGCTAGATGTTCCTTTCTTGAATATAATTTTTTTTTCCTGAATCTCTTGTTGGCCTCATCTTCTGAGCATCCATCACCAACTTATTCCCGAGTTCTCTACCAGCTGTGTGCATCTTCTCATGGTACATTTCAACACATTAGGAACTCACATGGTTTATCCTCGCCTGCTCTGGAGCCTTCCCCCCACCTGCTCCGACCTGAACTGGTTGTTCTCCATCCCTAACGCCCCTGGGAGCTCTATTGACCATCATCCTACAGGATTGCTTGTATTTCTTATCTGTATTGGATTCCCTGCTTTCTGGGATCATGCTTTTTGTTTGCTGCTTTGTTTCTATAGGATTCATCTTCCTGAGCAAGTGGGCCAGTGGGCACAGGAGATAAAATGTGCCAGACATTTCAGATCTAAGATATGTACATTCCACACCAACATCTGATTAATAGTCTGGTTAGCTACGGAAACTAAGTGGCAATTTTCTCTCAGAATTCTGAAGGCACTGAATGCGTTGTCATCTAGCCTCCAGGTTATTGTTACATAAGCTGTTAGTTGAATAGTTATAATGTTTGTCTGATCCCTGATACTTTGTATATGACTTCTCTCCCTCTCTCCCTCCCTCCTCCTCCCTCTTTCTCTCCGTAAGTCCCTCTCTCCTCCCCCTCCCCCTCCCTCCCTTCTTCCTCCCTCTCTCCCTAAATCCCTCCCTGCACCTCCTCCTCCCTCCCTCTCTCTCCCCTTCCCTCCCTTCCTCCCTCTCTCCCTCTCTCATTTGCTCTTTCTCTCTTTATAAAGATACATCAAGACAGATACTTGCTTTGCCTTTTCAGTCTGGAAAGTCATACACCCCAGATATGTGGCATTCTAATGATATAATTCTTCAAAAACGTCTTCCATCCATTTTCTCAGTCCTCTGCTATTTTCAGCTCTCCAACCCTACCAAACAGATCCTCTATGTTTCTCGTTTCTTTTAGCTTTCTATTCTATTTGTGAGGGAGTCTCTCAACATCATCTTCCAAAATTTATATTGAATTTTTCATCTTCCATCATATTTTTAACTCCCAAAAGCTTTTTATTTCTCATCGAATATTCCTTTTTTATAGTATCCTGTTTCTGTTTCACAGTACAATATTTCCCTCTTATGTCTCTATGGAGACACATAAAAAGGATTTTTTAAGTTTTTCTTCACCTGTCAGTGTTGCTGATGCTTCCTTTGAGAGTTTTCTTTTCTGCTTTATCAGGTCTCTGATGATAGAGGTTTTCCTCGGGGCTTGGAGACCCTCAGTGTTGAGGCACTGCTAAACTAATAGGAATCTGTGTGTCCTGAGTAGAGCTTTAGACTAAGGCCTTCTGGTTAAGGTTGTTTTGATGAGAGGTTCCCTACTATCAATTTCAATATATCCTTTCTCTTGGTCAATCCCTGTTGCTGAGGAATGACTTTGCTATCTCCTCCCAGGGATGTAGCCTGACTGGCAGCCTTCCTCGAGCCAGGGGAGGAAAGAAGCTGAGTGTTCTTGACATTCAATACATACTGTACCATGTGTTCCTCTGTTTTCAGTATCCATCATTATGATACACAGAATATTTTCACCACCTTAAAAAAGTACCTATCCAATGCTGCATCCCCAGATCCCTCCTGACCATGATCTGTTTACTGTCTCCTAGTTTTGCCATTTTCAGAATGTCATCTTTCATGTAGCAATAGACATTTAGATTCATCTATGTTTTTGCAAACCTTGATAGCATTTCTTTTTTTTCCAGGTATATTGAGGTATAATTGACAAATAAAAACTGTATATATTTAAGATATGCAACCTGATGTGGTTTTTAAAAAATATTATTTATTTATTTGAGAAAGAGAGAATGGGGGAGAGGGGCAGAGGGAGAGGGACAAGCAGACTGTGCTGAGTGCAGAGCCCGATGACGGTGGAGGGGGGACTTTTGTCAAAAGCTTTTTTTGCATTAATTAATATAATCATATAGTTTTGCTTTTTTGTCTATTAATAGGATGAATTACATTAATTAATTTACAAATATTGCACTAACTTTGCATCCTTCAATGAGCCCTACTTGGTCATGATCAACTTTTTTATATGTTGCTGGATTTGATTTGCTAAATTTTTTAATGGATTTTATATCTACATTTATGAGAGATAGTGATCTATGGTTTTATTTTCTTGTAATGTCTTTATCTGATTTGGTATTAGTTTAACACTGATCTCGTACCCTCTGCTTCTATTTTCCAGAAGAGATTGTGGGAAATTGGTATTACTTCTTCCCTATATATCATATAGAATTTTCCAGTGAAACCATCTGGTACTGGTGTTTTCTTTTGTGGAAGGCTTTTAAATATTGGTTCTATTTCTTTAACAGATACAGGAATATTCATATTATCTATTTCTTCTTGAATTAGTTTTTAGAGTTTGTATCTTTCAAGAAATTGATCAGTTTCACTTAAGTATCAACTGTCTGGTCTGTGTAGTTGTTCTTACTCTTCTGTTAGTCGCTTTCTTCGTGTCCATGTGATCAGTAGTGTTGACCCCTCTTTCATTTCTGATATTAGTAATATGTGTCTTCTCACTATATATGCTTTTTTTAGTTTAGCCTGCTGGAGGTTTATCAGTTTGTCTTTTCACAAAAAAAATTTTTGGTTTTATTGACTTTCTCTATTGTTCTTCTGTTTTGAAAAAGTCGACATAAACCAGATATTCCAGGATCTCCTATGATGCAAACTAAATTGTGGTGTGATTTTGAGCAATTGATGGAGAGTAAGAAGGCACTTTACTTTCTCTTGGACATAGAAACAGTCTCCTCTGAGGAGCATTAAGCCCACGAAGAAGGAAAGATAATTTTAAAATGTTACTCGATTCTTCAGTTAAAGATATTATATTTATAAAGTCATAAAAAGTCAGCATGATACCAAACTGTAATTTCAAAAGGAAATACATTATAATAAAATAATATTATTTCAATATATAAGTATTTTGTGTTTTTTTTTTAAGAAAACGTATTTTTTTATTGTGGTACAATATACATAACATAAAACACACCATCTTAACCATTTGCAGGGGCATTAAGTACATTCACACTGCTATGCAGTCATCACCACCATCCACCTCCAGAACTTTCTCATCTCCAATCAGAAAATCCATACCCATTAAACAATAACTCTCTATTCTTCCCTCTCCCTGCCCCCTGAAAACCACCATTCTACTTTCTTGTCTCCATGAATTTACAACTCTAGATAATCATACAATATTTTACTTAGCATGATGTCTTCAAGGTTCATCGTATTGCAGTCTGCGTCGGGGTTTCCTTCCTTTTTAAGGCTGAACAATATTTCATTGTATACCTACTCATCTACTGATGGACACTTGAGTTGCTTTTACCTTTTGGCTATTGTGAATAATACTGCTATGAATATGGGTGTACAAATATCTGTTCAAGTCTCTGCTTTCAAGTCTTTGGAGTATATACTCAGAAGTAGAATTGCTGGAGCATTTGGTAATCCTATGTTAATTTTTTTGAGGAACCACTATACCATTTTCCACAGTGGCAATACTATGTTACATTCCCACTAGCAGTGAACAAGAGTTCTAAGTTCTCCACATCCTTGCCAACACTTATTTTCTGCTTTTTTAATAGTCATCCTAATGGGTGGAATGTGGTGTCTTGTTATGGTTTTGACTTGCATTTCCCTAATGATCAGTGATACTGAGCATCTCTTTATATGTTTGTTGGTCATTTGTTTATCTTCTTTGGAGAAATGTCTAGCAAATGCCTTTTGCCCATTTGTAATATTGTTTGGTTGTTGCTGTTTTTATTATGGAGTTGTAAGGGTTCTTTATATATTCTGTAATTAATCCATTATGATTATATCTCCCATTCCATGGGAATGCTTAGTCCTGACTACACTGGAATACAACTTTGTATGGGATCACCATACACACAGCAGTTACTAAGGAAGATTGACACAGGCGTGTTGAGTGGACAACTCAATGGTCACTGGTGGATTTCCATTGATGACATGGCCTTCCAAACTGGTGAACACTTGGGAAAGTTTTGAACCAATGCTTTTTAAAAACTTCATGACTCTTACATTCTTGGAACACTGATTAGATTAAAGTTATGCAGATGCTTTGTGATTTTTATGTAAAATAGTTCTTTCTTTCTTTCTTTCTTCTTTCTTTCTTTCTTTCTTTTAGAGGCAGGAAAAGAGAGAACAAGTGTGTGTAAGCGGCAAGGGAGGGGCAGAGGGAGAGAATCTTCAAGCAGACTCCCTGCTGAGTGCAGAGCCCAATGCAGGGCTTGATCTTACAACCCATGAGATCATGACCTGAGCCGAAACCAAGAGTCAGATCCTCAAACCAACTGAGCCACCCAGGCACCCCAAAACAGTTATTTCTAGATCCAGATAATTACAAATTGATTTTTCATCTGAAGGTCAAGCAGGATACTTCAGAGTCACATGAGATGTCAGGATGAGTTTTTGTTTTTAGAGCGTATCATGGATCACAGTATACCTAGCTTCTCTTGATCTTACCCACTAAATACAAGTAGTATACTCCAATCACAAACAACAAGCTAACCCACAGTTTTCCAAAATATCCCATGGAGAATCACTGCCCTGGAGAGAAATTCTTAAACATGTCCACCAGGAGACAAGTCTAAGAATGTTCAGAGTGGCATTGTTATAATAGCCAAACATTGAAAATAACCCAAGTTGTCATCAAAAGTGGAATAAATGCAGGTCCTACAATGCAGGGTTATCAGCAGGTGATAATGAATGAATGTGAACTATATCTATCAAGATGTATACATTTAAAGTACATGGCCTTGAGCAAAAAAATAAGTCAAGGAAAGATACATACAACATAATATCAACAATTTAACACGTTGAAACATGCAAAACAGTATTATGTATTATTTAGAGATAAGTAAAGCCATGCATGGGAATGATAGTGATTTCAGGAATAGTGGCTATGTGGGGTGACTGGGTGGTTCAGTTGGTTAAGTGTCTGACTCGGTTTCGGCTCAGGTCATGATCTCCCAGTTGTGGGATCAAGCCTTGCATTGGGCTCTGTGCTCAGCATGCTTCAGATTCTCTCTCCCTCTCTCTCCCACTCACTCTCTCTCAAATAAACAAATAAGTAAAATCTTAAAAAAAAAAAAAGAATCGTGGCTATCTCTTGGTGAGGGAGAGACAAGAGAATGAGATTAGGGAAGAAATATTTCTAATTATTATTCCTAATTTCTGTCATAAGCTGGGCAATAATGACATGGATGGTCAATGTAGGATACCTTACACTTTTTATGTCTAAAATGTTTTTAAACAAACAAAAAACACAAACAAAGACACACAATGTTTGGTTCCAGAGAAAACTGGTTTGAATCCTCGCTCTTTTACTTACAAGTTGTGTTGTTGTGAACAAATTGCTGAATTCTCCTAAAGGTTAGTTTGCTTTTCTGTAAAATGGGGATAGAAATAATAGAAATAGAAGCTACTACATAAGAATGTTATAAGATATTGTAACAAAAGGGCACATTTAAAGCTCTTAGCTTATTGCCTTATTCTAGAGCAAGTACACCTTTGTGGCAAGGAGGAATAACCTTTTAAAATATGCCTCATATAGTCTCTGTGATTTTTAATAAACAATCATATCCTACCTTCTGTCTGATTCATGTCAAAAGACAGGTATAAAGCCTTAATGGAAACACTGAATAGATGTACTCTGGTTACTTGTCAGATAACTCTGTTGTCCAAATCCTATCAAAATCCTGTTTATGAGAACAGATATTTATGGAGGATTGCCTGAAGGACAATCTATTCTCTAGAAATGATAAATTTTACCCTTGGATCAACTGACCCCATCAGAGCTGCATATCTGAATGGCATCATTCTGACTGTTGTCAAATTTACTTGACAGAATTGAACTTTGCTGTTCTGATATTGGCTTGCATTGAAGGATGCTGTAAGACAAAACCAGGCAAACTTTGCTCTTGTATTTATTGCTGAGCTGGAGTCCAGGATGTTATTCTCTGAATCAAAAAGTGTTTTCTTTATGAAGACCCAAGGGAGAAGTTTTTCTTAGGTCAGCAGGATGAAAACATTAAACAACTGGTTTGTCTTTGTCTCACGGACGATCTGGATCTTTTAATGGAGCATATTTCCCTACTTACTTTAGTCTCCAGAAAACATTCAGCCCCATCTGTGGCCTATCTCTAGTACCTCTATAAAACAATGTGGCACGTTTTCCTGAGAGGTAGGTAGATTTACCCTTGGATTGTTTTTTGACCCACATTATCTCTTTGTCCTAACATTTTCAGTGATTTATTTTCCATGTATTTTTGGAAGCTGCCTCTTGTTTACAAAAGAAGGTAAGAAAAGAGAAAGTGGAAAAATGAGGATAGAATTAAGGAAAATGTGGTATCAATAAGGAATAAATCAAGTAGGCAAAACTGTGTCTTGTTTATTACTTTTGCATTTCCCATTTCCCTTGTATTGAACTTTACAGCTAGTATAAAGTTAGTAAATGTTTGTTACAGTAAAAAAAAAAAAAAAGGTAAGATCTATCAGACTATTCCTTTTCCTGCTTGTGTAGAGCATAAGATTGCCCTAGAGGTAGGGAAGGCTTGATGAGCCCCAAAGAAGCAAAAAAGAATACTTTGATACCTTCTGAGTGATATCTGATATTTCCTGAAGCAATGTCCTGGCCTGTTTTCAGGCTCACTCCAACCCATCTACCTTATGAAAATATCCTCAATTGTAAACAAATACCTCTCTCTCTCCTGGAACTCCTTCAGAACCTACTGTTTCTAAGCACCCATTTAAAATTTATTTAACATAAAAATAAAAATAAAATTTGTTTTATGATAACTTAGCTTGAGATATAGATGTAAAGGGAGGAAGTAAGGAAGGAAGGTAGGAAGAAATCTGAAAGAGAAAAAGACCATGCTTATGGATATTTATTTGTATTTATAAGTATATTCATCATCACTTATTAGTTCAATAATCATTTTTTAAATTTTTTTATTGTTATCTTAATCACCATACATTACATCATTAGTTTGTGATGTAGTGTTCCATGATTCATTGTTTGTGCATAACACCCAGGGCTCCACGCAGAACGTGCCCTCTTTAATACCCATCACCAGGCTGACCCATCCCCCCACCCCCCTCCCCTCTAAAACCCTCAGTTTGTTTTTCAGAGTCCATCGTCTCTCATGGTTCCTCTCCCCCTCCGATTCAATAATCATTTTTAAAGAGGTAAGTGAAAATCTATTTTCACTGATTTATTTTTTAAAGATTTTATTTATTAGAGAGAGAGAGAGCATGAGAGGGAGGAGGGTCAGAGGGAGAAGCAGACTCCCCACTGAGCAGGGAACCCAATGTGGGGCTCGATCCCGGGACTCCAGGATCATGACCTGAGCTGAAGGCAGATGCTTAATCGACTGAGCCACCCAGGTGTCCTCATTGAATTTTTTTTGACAAACTTGCATTAAAGCTCTGTTCACACACAACAATATGGACGACTCTCAAATGTGTCATGATTAAGGAACCTCATTGAATTTTTTTGACAAACTTGCATTAAAGCTCTGTTCACACACAACAATATGGACAACTCTCAAATGTGTCATG
Organism: Callorhinus ursinus; assembly: GCF_003265705.2. Classification (NCBI taxonomy): domain Eukaryota; kingdom Metazoa; phylum Chordata; class Mammalia; order Carnivora; family Otariidae; genus Callorhinus; species Callorhinus ursinus. The sequence continues at coordinate 5,083,761 of NW_027397105.1, read as the reverse complement.
ATTAGGGAAAAAGAAACCAGACTGAAAAGGCCACAGCCTTTTGAGTCCATTTATATAACTTTCCAGCAAAAGCAAAACCAACAGGTAGAAGGGTTGGGAGTGAGGGAGCGGCTGACTACAAAAGGCAGAGTGGATTTGGGGGTAAAGAAACTCTTATGTATTATGATTGTGCGGGGCTGGTCACATGATTCTATAGGGTTGTCAAAACACTCAGAACTCCACCCTCAAAAGTGTGGATTTTCATATTCATAAGTTATGCATAAATTTAAAATAATGAGGAAAAACTTTGTTCAGCATCTGCTGAAAATACTAAGTAGATTTTCCATTGATATCTATCTAAGTTAACCCGGTTCCTAGACCATCTGCTCCTCTTTGTGCTCACAGTAGATACTGATAATCAATTATGACATTTTTATTTCACTCTGAGGCAAGAGAGGACCTCATGGAGAATTTTCAACAGAACACTCCAGGCAGCCACCAACAATCTTTTTGGAACTGGCATGATATAAAACCTTTTTGCTGCCTGAGACATGTCATCCCAAACAGGCACTATCATGTGCTTAGTTATACCTACTCTGAGCGCAGGCATAATGCTTAAAAAGTTAACTTACCTTCAGGTGACTAACTTCAACTCCTGTATCTTCATTTAGTGCATATATATATATATATATATATATTTTTTTTTTTAAAGACAAATATAAATGTCAGCACAGAATCACATTTTATAAGCTACATCCAGACATAATTTTCAGAAAGGGTGCCTCCAGACTTAAAAGTAGATCAAATGATCTCCAGATGTGACCATGACATGAGGAAGGAGATTTGGGTCCAGAGCACCCGGGTGTGACTGCCCACTGGACCCTTCACAGTTATGTAAACAGAGAATATGAAGATGGACAGCAAATATTAAAAGCACAAATTACAACCAATCTCATTTTGGGCTCAGTACTGTGCTGGACATAGAGTGGTAAGCAACAGAAATAAATTCCCTGCCCCCGGGATCTGATAATCCAGTAGGAGTGATCGACATTAAAGAACTATTCACACAAATAAACAGATTTTGTATGTGCTATGAAGGAAAAGTACAGAGTGACAATGGAAACGATACGGTGGAATTAAATGAGACAGGTGGAGGGAAGCCCAGCAGAGTCCTTTTTAAGACATGGTTAATAATCTGAAGGCTGTAGCAAACAGAGGCATTGACCGAGTGGGATAGATGAGGACATCCCAGGCAGAGATGCCTGTGCTCAGATCTTGAAGTGGGAAAAAGTATAGAGTTCTGGCTTAATGGTAGACCACCAGTGTTATAGGAAAACACTATTCTAAGAATAGGGTGACTCAAGCTCAGGCAGGAGGGGTGGGCATCAGCCAGGTCACACAGACCCCCTTAGTACACTTGGAGGATTTTAAGTATATCCTAAGAACACTGGAAAGACACAAATTCGAAGTGAATCATGCCTAATACTCCAGGCGAACATCCATGACAAAACTTCAAGAAAAAAAAAATCCAATGTACTCTCTAAAATAAAATAGAATTTAAAACTTAGCAACATGAGCTTACATAGCATTTTATGCCTACCATTCGGGCATCATTTGTCACACTGTGTCAATAAGGTATTTACATGTGTCTTTTCTGCTGGACTGAGAGCTTCTGGCAATTAGCAACTACACCTTTTTTTAAATATTTTATTTATTTATTTGAGAGAGAGAGAGTGAGAGAGAGCATGAGAGGAGAGAGGGTCAGAGCAAGAAGCAGACTCCCTGCTGAGCAGGGAGCCTGATGTGGGACTCGATCCCGGGACTCCAGGATCATGACCTGAGCTGAAGGCAGTCGCTTAACCAACTGAGCCACCCAGGTGCCCAACAACTACATCTTACAAATTATTGTGTCTTCAGGATCTGAAGCTTAGTAGGTCCTCAATAAATATTTGTTGAATTGAAATAAAATAAACAAAATGTCTAAGCATGCAAATACATAGTATTCCAAAACCAATTTCATATATTAATTCTCTGGTATGTCCAAACGTACTAAGAAATGCAAAGTTACAGGTGCATCTGCGAAAGGATAAAATAGCTTTTTGGAGCTGTCATAAATATGTGCTGATCAGAATTACTCTGAGAATCTTCTGTCATGTTTCCAGCAATGTGGAGAAAAACAAAAGACAACACGGAAATAAAATTACAGGTTACAAAGGATTATTTTTGGAATTTGTTCAAATCCAAGACAAACACAGCCAGAGGATGAGAACAGCCAACTTGTGATAAAATTTCTCCTCAATGGACCAAGAAGGAGTCAGAAAAGGTAATGACAGACCCAAGAGCAGAGAATGAATCAAGCCAAACTTCTGAAATAGGGAAAGGTGTGTGAAGCAATGATTAAATTTTACAGTGATCCTTCAAACTAGGCATTAGCAAAAAGCAAAATGAGATAGATGTAGCAACAAGAAGAAGTTACTGGCAAAGTAACAGCTACAGGTTGAAACGTGTCCCCCTAAAATTCACATTTTGAATCCTGACCTCCAAATGTAACCTTATTTGGAGATATGGTTTTAACAGAGGTAGTCAATTTAAAGTGAGGTCATCCACATGGTCCCTAACCCACTATGATCAGGGTCCCTTATTAAAAGGGGAAATTTAGATGCAGGGAAACCCATAGAGGGAAGATGCCATGTGAAGAGACAGAGAGAGATGATCATCTACACACCAAGGAAAAGAGATGTGGAGCAGATCTTCCCTCAGAGCCTTCAGAAGGAATCAACCCGGCCAACACCTTGATCTTGGACTTCCAGCATCCGAAACTGTGAGAAAATGCCTTTCTGTTATTTATGCCCCCAAGTCTGTAGTAATTTGTTAAGATAGCCCTAGTAAAGTAATACAGTAATCAACCTGAAAAATCCTCATTTATTGGAGGATTCAAAAAGTAAAGGGGGGAAAAGTAGTTGAATGAGTAGATCAAGGAGATAAAAGAGGTCTCCTCAGGCTCATGTTTACATGAAGTAGGTTTTTCTGGTAGAAACTCATTTACCAGAAACTACACAAGGTTGAACGAGAATATAAACTAGTAACAAGGAATGATAATAATAAGTCTTAACATGTCCTGGGCACAGCATCATGTGTTTTATGTGAGTTATATGCCTCGATCTTACAACTACTCTGTGAGTAGGTTGAATTCTTTCACAGATGAAAATACTGATTCTCAGAGAAGTTTGGTTTCCTTGCCCAAGGTCAGACAGCAGTAAAAGATAGCAAAGATCCCCTCCTGGCTCTGGCAGGGTAAGAAGGAGAGTAACCATTGTGTGAACACACCAAAACCCTTCTCCATCACAAGGACCTGTTATCCAGAGGGAAAGACACTAACCAGAGCCTCATCACACTCAAGGGAAAGACATATCTCCAACTCCAGCCTCCTGTAGTTTTCCTCTCTCACCTAAGAGGTGAAAATAAAAGCTAAGAAAAACTTGCAAAGGTCACAACCCAGGATACAGACCCACTGAAAACTGAGATTTAATCCTAAGATTCTAGAATGCTTCCCTCTCTTATTGCTTATCACCACACTGGCAAGCCTCCAATATAATAGCATTTTACAGCTAAAAGAGTGGCAAGGTCCAGACTCTAATTAAGGAGGAGTTCTTAGGGAAGCCCAAGAATGAAAGAGATGACGAAAACAAGGGCACCAGAGGAATATAAAGCTTCTGGTACCTGTAACTACAAACCAACTCCTAGCCAAGTTAACATAAAACCTCACACTAAAGGCTCATTTACTCAGTCCCTATTACCTGATTTATCATTTCTGCATCGCAACAAAAAAGAATAAGAAGCCATGCTGGAAGATAAGAAAAAATACAGTTGACAATATGAAACAAGCATGAGAACCAGACACAGATATGACACAGACTTTGGAATTGTCACCTAGGGAATTTTTTAAAAAAGATTTTATTTATTTATTTGAGAGACAGGGAGAGAATGATGGGGGGGGGTTGGAGGCACAGAGTGAGAGGAAGAAGCTGACTCCCCACTGAGCAGGGAGCTCAATGCAGGACTGGATCCCAGGACCCAGAGATCATGACCTGAGCCGAAGGCAGACACTAAACCAACTAAGCCACCCAGGCGCCCCTCATGTAGGGCATTCAAAATAACTGTGATTAAGGGCACCTGGATGGCTCAGTCGGTTAAGTGTCCAACTTTTGATATCAGCCCAGGTCTTGATCTCAGGGTCATGAGTTCAAGCCCCACACTGGGCTCCACACTGGGTGTGGAGCCTCTTTAAAAAATAACAATAATAAAAATTAAAAAATAAAATAACTGTGATTAATATGTTAAGAGCTATAATTGAAAAAATTAACTATATTCAAGAACAGATGGGTAATATAACCAAGAGAGGGCCAACTTTAAGAAAGAATCAAAAGTAAACACTAGACAGCAAAAATTCTGTAGCAGAAATGAAAAATGTCTTTGATAAGCTCATCAATAAAATTCTTTGCTCTGACACGGCTGAGGAGAGAATCATCAACCAGAAGAGAGATCAAGAGAAGCTTCCCAAACTAAGATGCAAAGATTAAAAAGGAAGGGGGAAAAAAACAGAATGTCCAAAAATCGTGGGACAATTTCAAAAAGTGTAACATACATGCAATTGGATTTCTAGAAGAAAAAGAAAGAATAAAGCAGAAGAAATATTTGAAATAATAATAACCGAGAACTTTTGAAAATTAATGACAGACACCAAACCATACATCCATGAAGCTCTGAGAATACTAAGCAAGATGAGTACCAAGAAATCTACACTTAGGCAAATTGTCTTCAAATTTCAGAGAACCAAAAGCAAAGAGAAAAATGTTAAAGCATACAGATCCACATTAAGAAAGGCAGAGGATTGGAAAAGGAATAATTGAAGGTAAAATAAAATATTTTATTTTTCTTACGCTTCATTTATCAAAAAGATAACCGTTTCAAGTAACAATAATAAATAAATTAGGGCATATGGATAAGTGGACTGAATGACAGTAATACCATAAGGGATGGGAGGGAGAAATTGGGAATACTCTGTTATAAGGTGGCTACATTATAAGTGGTATAACATTATTTGAAGGTGGGTTTAGATTACTTAAAAATATATATTGCAAACTTTAGGGCAACTGCTATTTTTTCAATAAGTATAATTGGTATACTATGACAAAATGGAATCATATAAAATGCTCAGTTATAGCCAGAGAAGGCAAAAAAATATTTTTTAAGAGGGAAAAAGCATAAAAAATAATTATGTACCACAATCCTGTGGGATTTATTGTAGGTATGCAATGCTGGTATAACATTTAAAAATCAATCAATATAATGCAGCACATCAACAAACTAAAGGAAAAAAAATCACAAAATGGCAACTATTTCAGAAAATATTTTGACAAAATCCAAAATTCACTCATGATTTAAAAAATAAAACTCTCAGAAAACTAGGAATATAGGGAAACTAACTTGATCAAAATAATCTACAAAAACTGCACAGCAAACATCATAATGGTGAGAAACTGGAACCTTCTCCCTGAAGATAAATACAAAGCAAGGATGTCCCTTCTGACTACTCCTATTCAACATCATACTGGCAGTGCTAGCCAAGTGGGGGAGGGAGATAAGAAAAGGAAATAAAGATTGAACAAATTGGGAAAGAAGAACGAAAACTGCCTTTGTCCACAGGTGATATGATTGCCTATGTGAAAAATCCCAAAGAATCAGCAATATATATCTATATCCTGGAACTAACAAGCAAGTACATCAAGCTCACAGGATAAAATACTAATATAGAAAAGTCAATTGTTTTCCTATATAACTTCAACAAACAATTGGAATTTGAAACTAGAATTGCAATACTATTTACAATAACACTGGGGGGGGGGAGAAATATTTAGGTATGAATCTAAGAAAATGTGTACAAGATGTATATGTGGAGGGGCGCCTGGGTGGCTCAGTCAGTTAAGCATCTGCCTTCGGCTCATGTGCTGGGATCCTGGGAACCCAGGGTCCTGGGATCGAGCCCCGCATTGGAGCTCAGTGGAGAGCCTGGTTCTCCCCCTCTCGCTCCCCCCCACTTGTGCTCTCTCTCTCTCTCTCTCTCTGTCAAATAAATAAATAAAATCTTAATTAAAAAAAAAGAAGCATGTGTTGAAACAACAAAACTCTAATGAAAGAAATCAAAGTCCCAAATAAATGGAGAGATATTTCATGTTCATGGATTGGAAGACTCAATTTTATTAAGATGTCAGATTCTTCCCAACTTGATCTACGGATTCAGTGCAATCCCAATAAAGATCCCTGAGTTTATGTCCAGTATTGTAGTATTGGGCAATACTCTCAGCTGGGAATGAAGACACGGGGAAATGTTTCAAGATCAAAAAAAAGAAGATTAAGATTTAGTGCTAAAAACTGCCCATGATAGTAATTAATTTACACATCACTAAAGCGATCATATAATGCTCATAACAATCATGTGACAGAAACTCATACTCTCTCCAACAAAACTTTTGACTTCACCAATCTTCTAGAGCTTCTATGGTCAAAGCCAACAATTTTCTCCACTCCAATGGTCAATTCTTCCCCCTCATCTTACGTGTATGGCACTGGTGCTAGTATTTGACAGAGTTTATCATTCCCTCCGCCTTAAAATACTCCTTCTTTTGGTTTCTAGAACGCCTCACTGGTTAGTCTTCTCAATCTGCTTTGCTACTTCTCCCTCCCCTCTCTGATCTTTCCACATTGGAGAGTTCCAGGGTTCAGTTCTTCATCCTCCACTCTTCTGCTGCGGTACCCACTCCCTAAGAGCCCACTCTTAGAGTTTCAAGGCTTTCAAAGTGCATCTATATCGGATTCCAAATTTAGATATCCAGCCAAGACTCCTCTTCTAAACTCCAAACCCCAAACCATATATTCAACTGCATCCTTAACCTCTCCACTTGAAGATCTAATAGATATTTCAAATTTTACATGTCCTACACTGGATGGCTGATCTTCCCTTCAAAACCTGCTTTATCCACAAGCTGATTACCTGTCTCTATATATGATAACTACATCCTTCCAATTTCTCAGGCCAAGAATTTGGAGTTGTCCCTGATGTGACTCTCTGAAGTTCAGTAACCCATCCCTCTGCCTGTAATGTTCTAACCCAAGAGCACTCTTCCTTCAAGTCCTTTCTCAATCACCTTCTCCATGAGCCTACCCTGACTAGCCCTGTGTAATATTACAGTCCAGTTCAACCCACCTCCCCTAACACTCTCAAACCCTCTTATGCTTTTGTTCTCTTTTTCTCATGGCACTTATTAGTTTCCATCACATACAACTTACTCATCAAACTATTTTCACAGTCTGTCTCTGCTGGGCAGAGATCTTCATCTGTTTTATTCACTAATACATCCCAAGCATATAATATAGCAATCGGTACCTAGGAAACATCCCACAAATCATTAGGAATGTTAACTGAATACAATTCTTTCTGTTTCACAAATGAGGTCATAAACTGCAGTGTGGTTGATAAATGATGAATTTGGAGTCCCAGATATGCTTGATTTCCAAATCTTGGTGTTTTCTATCATTGTGGGGTTTTTTATTTCTCCTCTCTTTAGATTCAGTGCACGAAAACTGGCTACACAACTAAATCACCTGAGGAACTTTTATAAAATACTAGACCCCACTCTGAGTTTCATTCAGTCAGAGGTGAGGTCCATGTGTCCCCTGGCTCCGTAGGAAAGTGATTCTGATGAGCATCCAGGTCTGTGGACCACTGCTATAGATTCTATTCTCTCATGTGGGCCGGTTTCACTTCCAGAATTCTTAAAGAATTTGAAGGGTATGTCTTGGAATAGTTAGCTTGTTATATGCCATTATAAACAAACTGCCCCACATTTTTCAAATTATAAAATAGAAGCTCCCCCTTTTGAGCACCAAAGTTTTTTTTAAGTGAATCATTTCACATCCAAATCTTTCTGAAATGTAATGCCACTTAAAAAAAAAAAAAAAAAAGTGTGCTCAATGAATGTTAGCTTGTTTTTATGTGTGTTTTTCCCTGTCCCTGGAATGCCCCCATGTGTCCAGGCAATTCCCACTCATCCATCATGATGAAGTCCAAATAGTCCCTTTTCTTGGACTCTTTTTCCAAATCCCTCCTCAAATTTCTTTTTGGAGTGAGACTTCCCATTGCAATCTCCTGTGGCATTTCCATGCCTTTTTATTGAAACAGCATGTTGTAGTAAGTGATCAACTCATCCTGCTCTCCTGCTACGGTAATAGTAATAAGAACTTCTTTTATTTAAAAGAGAGAAACCCACCCCTAATTGACTTAAGAAAAAAAAAAAGAGAGAGAGAGAGAATTGATTGGCTTGTGTAATTGCAAAATTCATGGGTAAACCTGTCACCCTAGGATGTGAGTGCTCGAATGATGCCTTCAGAAATCTGACTTCAATCTCAGGCAGAGGGCAGCAAGGATGGCTCTCAGAATCCCCAGGCTTCCATGATGCCTTTTAGCCACAATGGCAGAAAGAAAATGCCTCCGTCCAAGGGTCCTAACAAAAAGTTGTAGGACTGACTCTCCCTGGGACGGACTTGTGTCATGTTCCTTCCATGAACCAATCATTGTGGCTTGGAAAAAATGAAGATGTACTTTGATGGGTCAGGCCTTGTTCTCCAGCCCCTGTAACCAGGGCTGGAATCAGTCCTTTCCCCCAAATCCCTCTGGGCAGAGAATGGGGAAGGGTGTCCTTCAAGAAGAAATCAAAGTGTAAAAAAACACCAGATGCCCACAATCTGCTGGATGTGGGCTGTATAACTGTACGGAATATAGGCCCCTGGGACAGATACAAAGATTTTTTTTTTTTTTTTTTGTCATCAGAGATAGAATGCTCAGCTCCAAACATGACTATTGGTAAAAGCACTATCAGCACTTTAATTAGGTATCCCTTGAGACCAGGCCCAGGGTGTTGCAGGATGACAAAGCCAACAGCAGGGGAAGTTGGAAATGTCACCCTCGTTAGTGGGGTTATTCACAGGAGGAAGGGCGCACCCAGGGCCCTGGGGAGTGTCAGAGGGCAGGTTCCTGCCAAGAAACTGAAGTGAGTGTCAGAGACAGGAGCTGCAGGGCCTTGGGGGAGCGGGGAGGGGTCAAACCGAGAAATAAGGCAGAGGGAGGAAGAACCTCTCCCCGGGGGATCCTCAGGACTTTTTTCCAAGGTGATCTTGAAATGTGCATGTTGTGGTTATTGCTTATTTATTTCCCATTTATATTAATGTCCTCTTATTATGGGCAACTTCTAACTACCACAGACTTGAGCTCTCTGACCAAGCAGAGGACAGATGAAGGTGCTTTCTGAAATGCAGGTGCTTTCCCTCCCGCAAAGCCCTGCCAACCAGCCCATGCTTCATAGGGTGAGACGGCTGTCCTCATGCCTCCCCTCCATGCTGCCCGTCACAACAAACCAAAGGACTGACCGGCCACAAAGCCACCAGATGTCCAAGTGAGGAAGATGTGGGCTGCAGCAGGAAGAAGGGAGACTCAGCCCAAGTCCCGACATGGGGTCCCTGCTCTGTCACTAACCAGCCATGGGACCTCAGGCAAGTCAGCCAAGCCTCACTTCTCAGTTTCCCCCTGTGTTAAAACATCAAAACAAAAGCAAAATGTGGAGGATTCTGCACTCTCTAAAATCCCATTGCAATCAATGAGTAAAAGCTTTTGTAGCTAGGACCGGATCTGGATCTATTGGGTGGCAGAGCCTCCTAGTTGTAAGGAACAGCATCCGACTCTGGCTAAGTGAAGTTCAAGGGATATTGAGTTATAAAGGACTGAAGGGAGTTTGGAGAGTCAGGCTTGAGAATGGCAGAAGCCAAGCAGATCCGGAGGCAAGGGTCCAGGACCACACTTGTCCCATAACAAGAGCGACTGGAATACGAGCCGTTTTTAGGAGTCCTGTCTCTCTGCAAGGGAGGGATCACCTCCTTGTCCTACACTGGGTCGTGGGATAGCTAAACACCAATGACTTCTCCATCAGACTGTATTTAACAAGAAGAAGGCCCTTGGAAATGGAAACGGATGCCCAGCATCCAGAAAACATTAAGGAAAGAGGGGAGACAAAGCTGTCATCCTATGAGGAACTCCTGTTCCTCCGCAAGTCTAGAATCCCAATAGCCCCGACCACATGTGCATCCACAGAGAACTTCCAAGGTCACAGCACGGCTACTCAGCTCCCGGATGATTGCTCTGGGTCCCCACTGCCCTCTGCAGCTTTCCGTAAAGACCAAGAATCCCTTGGTCATTAACCCCCCAAGCCAAATAACTTAAAGAGAAATCTTCCACACTGTTAATGGCTTAGCCAAGCGGCCATCACAGGCAGTGCTGCATTCGCCCATGGTCTACCAAATTGCATCTACAAATGATACATTAAAATGGTGGTCTCTGTCCACCGGGGTCAGGCCCTCTGGAATCTGCAGAAGGAGTGCTGGGTATAAGATCAGGGACTCAAATCGGAGTCCTTGCTTGGTGTGTGTGTGTGGGGGGGGGGGTCGTCTTTTGCTTCTTAGCATCCAAGCCCGCTAGCAGCTCTGTTTTGCCATCCCCGTGGCTGCCCCACATTCCCATCCCCCCAAATCTCACTCCCAAACCACACCCCCAACACACACACATTCACCCTCCACAGTGTTTTTCAGCCTCTCTGTCTGAACACAGCATCAGTCCCTGAGGCCAAGCCAAGGACCTTCCTCTCTGGGTTGATGAGAACAGGCTCTCTCCACCTCCCTCTCTCCACCTCCCTGGTCTCCGAGGCTGCCCATAGCCCCTGCAGGTTAAGCAGAGAGGAGATTAGAAATTATCCAAATCACAACAATTCCCTGGCAGCTTTTGTGTGATTACAGGCTCTGGTGAACTAAACTGTCCAGCTGGGTAATTGAAGGAAACATATTTATTGAAATTCACATGCTTACAGTTATACTTAGCCCCTGGGTATCAGCAAAGCTGACCTGAAGAGAATGAAAAGTCCCTTGCAGCTTTCCAAGGAAGCATTCCGTACAGGCCCGTTGGGGTTTAACTCTCGGGTGGTGCGAGAGAGCTTTGATTTTTCTCTGCTCCTGGTGCCTCTCGGCTTCTACCAGCTGTCAGCTGGGCTGCCAGGGCTCAGGCAGGATAGGAAAATGGGACCCACCAAGGCTGACATTCCCCCTTCACAAAAGGCTTTGCCCAAAAGGTATCAGCAACACAGCCTTTCTTTCCCAATTTCATTTTATGCTCAGAAAGAGGAGGCTTTGATCAGCTGGTGAGTTCCCTCCGAGTGACAGTTACAGTTAGGAGCAGATGGGTCTCTCGGATAAGCACCTCGTGCAGAAGAGCCGGCCCATGCAAGGTCACCTTGGGCTCTACGCAGCTTCACTGAGACCAGCTGGAAGCACGGGAAGCCCAGGCCAAGCGCCGTGTGCATTACACACAAACAGAGATGCTTTCTTTCCATGGAAAGCGGGGCTCCCGGTGACATGGCTGGCACCGACTTCCAGAATCACAGAGATATCCAAGCTCCTCAGAACCTCTCCTACTGCCAGGTGTTGGAATCCTTTTCCTAAACCCCCATGATCCAGTCCAGGGGTTTTAATTCCGTCTCAGTGCATCAGCCCATCCATAATCAGTGAGCGCTTCCCTTGGTCCAGGTCTGCAAAGCCCCACTTGAGTTCCTCAAGAAAGAATATCATGTGATGTCCGGCGAGGGCCCTGGTGGGGGCGGTCTCACCATTCCTACGAGCTGTTTGCAGCTGTCTCACTGGTGAGAAGACCTATTCTTGCTAAATCTGCCTGGCCGGCCCCTGTAGCCTTGGGATGACACATGAAGACAGAAACCAGCCTGAATGGAGAACTGTTAGAGCCATTGGCCCCCTGGCCAGGAGCTCGGAAGCAAGGACGGGGACCAGTCCAACTACCAGAAATGTATTTTGGCAAAGTTTGACGGAGGTCCTATCACCCAGATTCGGAGATATTTTTCCTTGGAGATCCCATCCAGTACTCTTATCTTCTTGTCGTAGGGTTTTTAAAGATTTTATTTATTTATTTCAGAGAGGGAACGGGGGAGGGACAGAGGAGGAAGGACAGGAAGAAGGAGAGAATCTCAAGCAGATGCCACGCTGAGCATGGAGCCTGATGCAGGGCTTGATCTCATGACCCTGAGATCATGACCTGAGCTGAAACCAAGAGTCCAATGCTTAACTGACTGAGCCACCCAGGTGCCCCTTGTTGTGGGTTTCTAAGGCACCTCAAGGCCTATGACAGCACCTGACTATGAGCCCTGGCAAAACCCAGATGGATCCAGAATCTTGGCACTGAGACTATTTGATGGATCCATGCATAATCTCCAACAGCAAGCAACAAAAGACAGGGCAAATGCAAAGGACACAAATCCTACTTATTAGGGGAATGGTGAAAGCAAATACTGTGACATCAGAAGAAATGCGGGCTAAAATCACCAGATAGCCCATCTGTTACATACAGAAATGCAGAGTTTTCTTGAGCAGCAAAGGGATCTAACCCAAAGGAAAAAGAGAAACAAAATACTAGCCAAGGAAGACTTGATTTCAGGCCCCTGCCCCTTATTGGGAGCCCAGGGTTGCTTACCCCAACTCAGTCCCAAATAGTCCCCAAAACACAGCATAGGCCCTGTGACTGCAAAGTTAAGGGCATTCACAGATCGCTATTTGAAATTTTTCCTAAACCTTGTTAATCAGGCCTCTGAATTGGGAATAAAGTTCACACTTGCGTTCCCGGCAACGAAAGGTTTGCAAAGTAAAATGGATTGCATAAATCCTATTTAAGGGAATTACTAGAACAAACTGATTTTAAGGACTTTAGCACATTAATCATCGGAATAAAGATGGATACAACCAATTACCGATGGGTTTCAGAGAGTTTCCAAAGTGGACCTCCAGGGCCTCCACTCAGAAACGCTTTGCCAGCAATTAATGTTGTGTGTCTGAAATCCGGTATAAGAAGCTAAGGGCTTTTTTGTTTGTTTGTTTGTTTGTTTTAAAGTAACTCAGGGGGTGCCTGGGTGGCTCAGTCGGTTAAGCGACTGACTCTTGATTTCAGCTCAGGTCATGATCTCTGGGTTGTGAGATTGAGCCCTGCGTCGGGCTCCACGCTGGGTGTGGAGTCTTCTTGGGATTCTCTGTCTCCCTCCCTCTGCCCTCACCCCACGCTTGTGCTCTCTCTCTCAAGAAAAAAAAAAGGTAACTCAGATTAGCCCACCCCCAAAAAGAAGCTTATTCCACTTTAAACAAATCCAATCTATGGAGAAAATCTAGAATTATAAAACAAATAATATACCATTTAAAAATTGCTGTAAAACTCCTGTAAACAGAAAGCTTCTCTACGGAATCTAAAATTTGACTCTTTCCATAAAATAAGCTTAAGGACAACTTCTTTGAAAGATGTCAGTTATATAGAGTGACCCATATCTACGGGGCAGATTTATGTCAGCAAGTCTGGGACATTTTATGCACTCTCCTGTGAGTCCTGCCTGGTGTGGACAAGAGTCTGAGGCTTTGTATGGGTGGCAGCTACCCTTGGTTTGTATGGGAAAAAAATGGCTCATCCTGCTTGCTGCTAACTGGAGTATGTGAACTTCTGTAGGAATATTCACCCATTTCTATATCAGCAATATTGTATCGAGCACCTGTGATGCACATAATGTATTCTTGTACATCTATATGAATATATACCTGCAGCACATGGATGTTCAGCTAATGAGCTCCATCTTTAGGGACTCATAATGGACCTCTATTAACGTTTCTGGCTGATTGGTGTCCATTTCTATCTTCTGACAGTACCCTAATTTCCTTTTGAGGAGTCACCTCTTTCTTCTTAAGATTCCTCATGGAAGGACACAATCAGAATGTCTACCCTCTCCTGGTCAGGTATTGGGCTGGGCCAGTAGGGCTCTCCCTCTTTAACTTAACGGACTCTGTTGGCAATTCTGTGCCATCCAGATATGGCCATTTTAAACAGTCTCTCTCTACCACAGAATGGTAGCCATGCTTCTGCTCCCAATCTGTCCATACTGATGAGGCCAGCTCCTCAGCCTTTCCTCTTCTTGTGAGTCTCTAATAGTCTTTCAATACATTCCCTCTTGCTGAAGTTTGCTAGAGCCAAGTTCTGTTGCTTACAACCAAATCACCACATGGTGCTAGATCTTGAACCACTATACTGTGCTTCAAAAACTTTCTCCAGCAAAGTAGCTAAGCCTCGCCCTCCAAAATTGGTGCATTTTCTAGCTGCCTTAAGTCACCTGATTTGGGCTTCCTTCCCTACAGTTTTAGAGAAAATAGTGTCCCCATCCTCTTTCAAATTGATCTCTCCACTCAGTAGGGTCACCCAGGTTTGCCTGGGACATCCAGTTTTAGCAATGAAAGTCTAACATTCTGGAAACTCCTGCAGTCTCAGCAAAGTGGATCGTTGGTTACCCTAACCTAGAGCTTTTCTCTCCTCTCTTTCTGCACAATGGTGGAAGCTTTTCCCTTCACCAACAAACCGATGTTTTGTTCTGATTACCTCTCACTCTTCCCATGCTCCCAGAGATCTCAGAGTCCCTCTAAAACTCCACATACCTAACCTTAAAACTTCACCCCATCTTCTCTCCAAACACCTCAAAGTATCCAAGTAGAGATGCTCTGTGCTGACTCTTCAGACTCAACATATTCTGAACTAGATCCATTCTCTGCTCGCAAACACTGCATCCCCATGTGGGTTGGCACTGCACTTCAGAGGCAACGTGTCCAAATGGCACTATGACCGTAAATACTGGAATTTAAAATATGCATGCCACATTCAAATAGAGAAACACATGCGTGTGTGTACAGGAAGGAGGTATGAGGACGTTCTTTACACCATTGTTCATAATGGCAAAATGGAAACTGCCCAATAGTGTATCAATAGAGAGTAATATATACATAAACTAGGGTCAATCCCTACTGTGAAATCCCATGCAGCAATTGGAAAGAACAATAACTGTTATCTTGTACAGAGCTTATGATGTTGGGGTTCTATGCTCTCAAGTGGAAAGAGAAAGGTCTAGGGATGCCTGGGTGGCACAATCGGTTAAGCATATGACCCTTGATTTCAGCTCAGGTCCTGAGATCGAGCCCCACATTAGGCTCCACGCTCCACACGGAGTCTGCTTGAGATTCTCTCTCCTTCTCCCTCTGCCCCTGCCGCTTGTGCTCTCTCTAAAATAAATAAATAAATCTTAAAAAAAAGAGAAAAATACATATGAAAATAATAAAACTTTATCTCTAAGCAAGGAAGCGGGTTTGTTGGGAAGTTGTCAATAATGGTTGTGATGTTTTCATGTCTCAGTGAGGATAATATTTGCGTATATTATTTAAGTAATAATAATTCATTAATAAAAACATGATTATCCCACTCAATTTCCCATATTGGCTAATACTGCCATTCTTCTTTAATCACCCAGACTCAGATCCATAATATTAGTTTCTGACACTTCTCTTTATTTCTTCTCTGTAATCAATGAGTTTTCAAGACCCATCAAATCCTTCTTGAGATTGGTGTTGGAATCAATGTGTTGGAAATTGCTGTTAATAGGTAAATGTTACCTGAAAGGAGTAACAGATAAATGTGTAAACATGCAAATCAATAACAAATACCTTGGTTGGAATTAGTTTGTTTCATCAGTATCCACAGCTTCAGCAATGGAATGGAGGGACAGAAGCAGGTGGGAGATGAGGAGAGCAGCAGCCCCCGGCCCTGGGAACCTGATGGGGGTGGGAGTGGGGCTTCAGAAGGACAAAGATTGAGGAATGAGGGCTAAGAACAATTTTTGCTAAGCACCTGGAAGAAGACATTTATGTAGAAGAGATCCTATAGGAAATTCTCAGGAAGGTTTTCAAATCTCAGAACAGAACACAGAGTATGGGACTAAAAAGGTCTTAAGGCTGTCTAGTCTGACCCACCACTGGGTGCACAACTTGAAGCCAAGATTAGTGCTTTTTTTTTTTTCTTGGTATCCCGAACGCTTGGCAAGGTCTGGCACAAAGAAGGGGTTCAACATACTTTAGTTAAACGGATGACATATACAGATAAGGAAACTGAGGCACAAGAGGTACAAGATCATTGGTCTCAGCTCAAAGAGCAGGGAAGGGCAGACCTGGAAATCAACCCTAGGTCTCCCCACTCCCTGATCTGAGCCCCCTCATTATGTGGATCTATTTCCCCAGTTGCTGCCATACAAACCCTTGGCAGGCATGAGGCATGCCCACGTGATTCTTTTCCACTCCACTGTCTTAAGACTCATTTGTGAAGCATGAGTGTTCTCTACCCCTTTCAGTAGCCAAACACCAGGGCATCCACTGCTCCACCCTGCTCCCAGCAGAGGGAGCGGGCAGCCTGCCTCCATGATGCTTTATCAGTATAGAATGCCGTGCTTCCAGACTCCATATGACTCCCTCTGACTGCCCACAAGGTTCCCCAAGGGCCCGCAGGGTGACAGGAAATTAGAAAGTATATTCATTCAGTGAAATAAAATCTTCCCTCCCACCTCTCTTGGGCTCTGGTTTCCAGGCATTGAGTAGAATAGAGGCTCTGTTTTAGGACCAGAGGCTCTGGCCATGTGGCAGGAGTCACACAGGCTCCCCAACAGAACATATAGTATGTTTTGGATTGTTCTCCCTGTTTCCAAACCTCACAAAGTCTCTCCTACCTGGGCCCACAGAGAGATCCCCATTCAGCCTTCAGGACTCCTCCCCTCCTAAGAAGCCCTCCCTGCTTCCCCTCAAAGCCAAATGCAACTGCTCTCTCCAGGCCATACTGAAGAAAATCTGGCTTTCCTGGAAGTAGGACCTCTGTCCTTCAACACTGAGGGTTCATCGTGGAACCCACCTGTGTTTTCCACGAGGTGCAGGTGGACAAAATTTTTTGAAAACATCCCCATGAGAGCTGAGCAGAAAATGCTGATTATATTGACTCGCAGACAACAGAAATCACTGTGTAAAAGGCTCATTTCCTTCATAAAAGTAGTGGCTTTGACCCAAACAGTCTACTGTAGTCCCCCAAAAGACAGCTCCCCCTCGCAGGGGTAGAGCAAGAGACTCCAGGCCCCTCCCCATGGACAGGAGCTTCAAACCCTGCTCATCTTCACCTTCACTTCAGGGCAAAGCTTGAGGGGGGAGAGGGGATGGTGATGGGCAGAAGGCTATGGGCAGAACTCAGCATCTGGTGAGGCCATCAGAACAGTGTGGGCACCCCACTCCTGGTACCAGGTCACATCATTCAGTTCTCTGCTGCTGATCACCATGGTTGCACTCCTTAGGTGCCCTGAAACCAGCATCAGCCCTCAACCTCCAGGAAGAAACTCAGCTAAGGGCCAGGGAGAGAGCAGTCTACAGGCACTACTTAAAAGACAAATCTATAGTATAATGGCAGCTCGGATGCCATTATAATCAATACGTCAAGAATCCCAGACTTCAATATGCAAAAAAAAAAAAAAAAAAAAAGAAAGAAAGGGGGGAAAGTAGCTTTTTTAATTCCTAGGGCTGACTTTAATTTCTAGGGCTCTGAAACCCCAGGCTGCCCACGAGCAGATACAAATAATACAGTCCATTCAGAATTTTCACATGCCAGTGTGATTTGTTAAAAAAAAAAAAATGAAATCTAGGGTCACTAACTCTTTCCCGGTCTGATTTAAGAATGGTAACAATGTAACTGCCTTGATTTAGAAATGAGAACAATATAACTGCCTTGCATTTATCCCAACCCACTCTCAACTCCCTGGGGCTTGCATGGCCCCCGGCCGCAGGTAAGCAACAGTGGGTGGACCTTTGTGGTCAGTCCAGCACCGTGGGGATGAGGAGGAGGGGTGAGGCTTGGGCTCCTGCGAGCTGGTCCCTTCTTGGCATCCTGCCTGCCTACTCTTGTCTGCACTCTCAGCACTGGCCAGGGAGCTGGCTCTGGCCCCTGGAGTTCAGCAAGTTCTCCTGGGGCAGACTGGTTTCCATGGACCTCACCAGGTGAGACTCCCCCGACACGACACTGAAATGGAAAAAATTGTCTCCTTTCTTGCCTCACAAGGCTTCTGGCACTAACCACCTGGAGTCAGCACAGACCCCACAGGTGAAGGGCTTTATTCCATAAGACTGTCCCCAATTCAGATGCCAATGGCAAGTCTGGGCCTTTCAGACTTTGGAGTGACTGGCTGTGAATCCAAGTTCCCACGAGCCCCTCGTGGCATTTGAAAAATGTGCTAGAATGGCACACGGGCCTAAGAATATGTTTCATCTACCAGCATCAGCTTATCATAAAAGATACAACTCAGGAAGAGCCAAATAGGAGAAATGCACAGGTAAGGTATGGAGAAAGGCATACACGTGGCCTCCATTCCCTCTCTATGCACTATACCTCCCAGCATCTCCCTGCCCTCCTCAACCCGGACGCTCTCTGAACTCCTTTGTTGAAGAAGGTTCCATTACAGTAGGCATGATTGATTAGATCCTTGGCCAGCAGTGATTAGCTCAATCCCAGCACCTCAACCCTCCCACCCACTCTCTATCACGTGGTTGGTTCCTCTGGCAACCAGCCCCATCCTCCAAGAGCCATCTCATGAGCATAAACTCAGGTGTAGTTGAAAGGGGCTTATTATGAATAACAAAAGATGCTCCCCTCCTGCCCACTGTCCCTCAGGAAATTCCAAGGATTTTCGGAGTTCTGTGCCAGGAAACTGGGACAGAGACCACATCTATATTTCTCAATATATCACAACATTACAACCTCCCTCCAACTCCAAGAGATTTGGGGGTACCTTCCAACCTTTCTATGTGACTCTGGCTACATGCACCTTGAATGCCCCTGTTGCATGGCTCTTAACAGACTCTCCTCTCAGTTACCCTTCGGATTCCTCAACTCACAACCGAGAGAAATTTTGATAAACCTGCAAACCTAAGAATGGGTCCAGGTCCCAGATACTCCCACATGCCCCACTCCACCCGGACCACCCAGACTCCTCGTTTCAGAGTCAAGAGGTAAGCTGCTACACTCCCTTGTTCTCTTATGTCACACAGGACTAGAGAGGCAGGGAGTGGGGCAGGCAAAGACTATCTACCAAGGCGTCTTTACCACGATATGAACAAAGTTTAAGCTTCAATGCCCATCACCCGCACAGGAACCCTCTGAGTTCCTGGGAGGGACCTGGGAACATTTTCCCACAGTGGTCACTTGCTATCGTAAAGGTTGCAAAAGTCAAATATTTTCATCTTGGTTGGTTAGGACCACTGTTTCTACTCCAACTTCTTCTCCACCACACCTCCTCCTGTACTCGATGGCACTGGGATGACCATGAATATGTGGGGGATATAGTTGAGGGTAAGTTGAGTTGGGAATCCAGCGAGGGTTTAATGGGGTATAATTAGGGGATTCACAGTCACGTGCACATATAGCAAAGTTGTGGCTTTCAGGAAGATCCCTATAGGTCCACTGTGCCCATCACCCAGGTCTTGACTTTATACAAGAGACAGGCCAGAGTCATGGCACTGTATGAATGTGCCCTGCACCTCACAGCAGATGAAATAGAAACACAACGAAGGAAAATAACACCTGGAATGTTTGGAGCCAGAAGCCTGTCTGTGGAACGTTCTTCCCATCCCATCAGACAAATAACTTTGTAAGTGGAAGATTTGCTTCCCATCAATCCTTAGTCAAGACAGAGGTCCTCTGCTATCAGAAATATAATCTGGGGGTGCTGGGTGGCTCAGTAGGTTGAGGGTCTGACTCTTGGTTTTGGTTCAGGGCATGACCTCATGGGTTGTGGGATGGAGCCCCAGACTGGGCTCCATGCTCACAGGGAGTCTGCTTGAGATTCTCTCCCTCTGCCCCTCCCCCCACTCATTTTCTCTGACCCTCTCTCTCAAATAAATAAATCTTAAAAAAAAAAAAAGAAAGAAATAGAACATGAATAAAGGAAACTACATTTCCTTGTAGGAGAATACATTCTTTCCCCTAAAGTGGTCCTCCCAACCTTAGGTCCCTAGCTCGTTCCTGCTCTGCAGTGTGTCTTTTCCTCTTCTGCTTTTCTCCATCTCTCCCATCCTAAATTCCCCTTCTTCCCACCCTCCAGCTTTCTTATAGATCAGGGTGTCTCAGCCTTGCCACTACTGACATCTTGGGCCAGATGATTCTTTGTTGCGGGGCTGCCCTGTGCATTGTGGGATGACTAGCAGCATCCCTGGACTCGACCCGCTAGATGCCAGATGCACACTTGTCACAACCCCCACCTCCTATTGCCACAACCAAAAATGTCACCTGACATTGCTCAATGCTCCTGTGAGGGCAAAATGCCCCTCATTGAGAACCACTGACCTAGACCATAGGAGCATAAAAGTAGTTCTATCTAAACACGCAAATCTTGGAATCTTTTCTGAGAGATAACAGAGTCTGGTGTCTTTGCGGTTGGTGATGGGCTGGCCCTGGATTGGCGAAAGTCCCTACTATCTTTTTGGAACAGGAGAGGGTCAGCAGCTATACCACGTCAGGTGGGAAATGGAATATTTACTAATACTTTGAAATGCCATCCCACCACATCAGGAATGAAAAACGAGAAAGTCCCTTCCCATCTCTAGATCTCTGTTTCCTCATCTCTAAAATAAGAGGGTTAAAATAATTCAAGTCCAAGTTGACTCACAGTATTCAATGCTTCTGCTCTCACTTTAAGTCCTGCTGCGGGAAGGCAGAACCCCAGATCTGGGGGGAAGGGGGACAAATTCTCCAAGATACCCATTGGGTCCAAACATCTGTTAGGGTTCCTACCACCACATGCTCACTCCAGTGGCTGGCTTTCTGCTTCTGTGGTTTGGTCTTCCTGTCTATTCAAGAACCACGCCGTACTGCTCTAAAATAGACTTTAAAACCTGGTCGTGCTTTTCCTTTCCAGAATTGTCCTGGATATTCTTACTTATTTATTTTTCCATATGAACTTTCAAATCAAATAAGCTAATAAATGGATTAATAGATTTGATTTTAATTCTGATCTTAAGCATGAAATTTAACCTCTCTTAACACTGACTCATATCGGGCGCCTGGGTGGCTCAGTTGGTTAAGCGACTGCCTTCGGCTCAGGTCATGATCCTGGAGTCCCGGGATCGAGTCCCGCATCGGGCTCCCTGCTGAGCAGGGAGTCTGCTTCTCCCTCTGACCCTCTTCCCTCTCATGCTCTCTATCTCTCATTCTCTCTCTCTCAAAAAAATAAATAAAATCTTTAAAAAAAAAAAACACACTGACTCATATCATCCATAAACAGAGATCAGAATGTTACTCTTGCAAGGTTATCTCGAGAATCACGTGACCTAATGTAGTGAAGCATCCACGCAGAACTTGGCATATATTAGATGCCCAATAAACAAAAATTAGTATGACTATTTCTTTGATGTCCAAATAAACAAAACCTAAATTATCTAACATGCAGTTAATTTCACCTAAAAGCAAGTCATTTCTAAGACATAGTTTCCACATCTGTATTGTATGCAAAAGTGGGATTTCCTGCACCATTAAATGTGGATAAATATGGAGGGGCGGAGCAAGATGGCGGAGGAGTAGGAGACCTGGATTTCGTTGGTCTCAGGAATTCAGCTGAATAGGGATCAAACCATTCGGAACACCTACGAACTCAACAGGAGATCGAAGAGGAGAGTAGCAACAACTCTCTGAACAGAGAAGCGACCACTTTCTGGAAGGTAGGACGTGCGGAGAAGTGAATCCGAGGCGATATTCGGGAAGATAGACGGCGGGGGAGGGGGCCTCCGTCGGCCGCTTCTGGCAAGTGCTAGAGCCGCGGAGCACAAAATCGGACCTTTTAGAAGTCGGCTCCGCGGAGGGCCGTCGCTCCAGTGGCTAAGCGGGGGGTGGAACCCTCGTGGGACAGTGTGGTCTCAGGACCCTCGGGGTCACAGAAAGACCGGGGGTGCCTGAGTGCGCCAGAGCTCCCAGGTATCGGAGCGGGGAAGCCGGCTGCAGAGACGGAGCCTAGGCGTGGGCTCTCAGCTCGGGGTGGCCATAAACTGATCGGTGACAGTCGAGCCACTGCTCCTCCAGCAGGGACCCAACAAGCGGCAGATCTGGGGAGACTCCTCTCCCTCCCCCGGGAGGAGTGGCGCGGGAGTGCACCGCAGGGATCTGCTGGGTTTGGAGACTCCACACGGGGTCGGGTGCCAGAGATAGAAACGCTCGGTCACAGGCCGGGTGAGCACGGAGTGCGGCCGGAGACCGGGGACAAGGGAGTGACTGCTTTTCTCTGGGGGCGCACTGAGGAGCGGGGCCCCGAGTTCTCAGCTCCTCAGGGCAGAGATTGGGAGGCCACCATTTTCACCCTGGTCCTCCAAAGCTGTACCGAGAGCTTGCAGGGAACAAAAGCTCCTGAGAGCAAATCCGAGCAGCTTACTTAGCCCGGACAGACAAGGACGGGGCAATTACGCCTCCGGCAAAGACATTTGGGAACCACGGCAACAGGCCCCTCCCCCAGGAGATCAGCACGAACAGCCAGCAAGCCAAGACCAAGTTTACCGATCAAGGAGAACGGGAGAACTCCAGCGCTAGGGGAATTCTGCACATAGAATTCATGGCTTTTTTACCATAATTCATTAGTTTTTCAAAGTTAATTTTTTTAACTGTTTTTTTTGAATTTTTCTTTTTCCCTTTTTCAACCAACATCTTATCAATCCCTTTCTAAAAAAAACATTTTTTATTTTCCATTTTTAGAGTCATATTTTTATCCCTTCATAGTAGTTACCCTTATTTTTGGCATATATATATAAGTTGTTCTCTCTTTAAAATTTTGAGATACAATTTCTTCTAACAGATCAAAATATACCCTAAATCAAGAGTGTATGACTTTGTTCTAGTCTCCCGCCTGATCACATTCTCTCCCTTTTTTTTCTTTTTTTTCTTTTTTCTTTTTCTTTTTAAATCTTCTTTCTTTTTAAAAAACAACTTATCTTATCAATTCCTTTTATAAAATCTTTTATAATTTTCATCTTTACGATCATCTGCCATCCCTTCATTGTATCAACCCTTATTTTGTACATATATAAGTCTTTCTTCCTTTAAAATTTTAGCAGGCACTTTCTTCTAACACACCAAAATATGCCCAAAAGCTAGTGTATGGCACTGATTTATGCACTAGCCTGATCATATTTGATCATATTCTGGTTTTTTTTGTTTTGTTCTGTTTTTGTTTGTTTTTATCTTTTTCTTTTTCCTTTTTTTTTCCTCTTCTTTCTTTCCCTTTCTTGTCCCCTGGTTTCAGGTCTTTTCTGATTTGTATAGAGTATATTTGCTGGGGACACTGTTAACCTGTTAGCAGGTTAACAGAACTGTTCCCTCATTCATCTGTTCCCTCATTCATCTGTTCTCCTCTGGACAAAATGACAAGACGAAAAAAATCACCTCAGCAAAAAGAACAACAGGTAGTAACGTCTGCCAGGGACCTACTCAATACGGACATTAGTACGATGTCGGACCTAGAGTTCAGAATCATGACGTTAAAGATACTAGCTGGGCTTGAAAAAAGTGTGGAAGTTATTAGAGAAACGCTTTCTGGAGAAATAAAAGAACTAAAATCTAACCAAGTTGAAATCAAAAAGGCTATTAATGAGGTGCAATCCAAAATGGGGGCACTAACTGCTAGGATAAATGAGACAGAAGAAAGAATCAGCGATATAGAAGACCAAATGATGGAAAATGAAGAGGCTTAGAAAAAGAGAGATAAAAAACTACAGGATCACGAGGGCAGAATTCGGGAGATAAGCAATACGATAAGACAAAACATTAGAATAATTGGGATCCCAGAAGAAGAAGAAAGAGAGAGAGGGGCAGAAGGTATATTGGAGCAAATAATAGCAGAGAACTTCCCTAATGTGGGGAAGGAAACAGGCATCAAAATCCAGGAGGCACGGAGAACCCCTCTCAAAATCAATAAAAATAGGTCAACACCCTGACATCTAATAGTAAAACTTACGAGTCCCAGAGACAAAGAGAAAATCCTGAAAGCAGCTCGGGAGAAGAGATATGTAACCTCCAATGGTAGAAACATTAGATTGGCAACAGACCTATCCACAGAGACCTGGCAGGCCAGAAAGGATTGGCATGATATCTTCAGAGCAATAAATGAGAAAAATATGCAGCCAAGAATACTATATCCAGCTAGGCTATCGTTGAAAATAAAAGGAGAGATAAAAAGCTTCCAGAACAAACAAAAACTAAAGGAATTTGCAAACACAAAACCAGCCCTACAAGAAATATTGAAAGGGGTCCTCTAAGCAAAGAGAGAGCCTAAAAGCAGCATAGATCAGAAAGGAACACAGACAATATACAGTAATAGTCACCTTACAGGCAATACAATGGCACTAAATTCATACCCCTCGATAGTTACCCTGAATGTAAATGGCCTCAATGCCCCAATCAAAAGACACAGACTATCAGATTGGATTAAAAAACAAGACCCATCCATATGCTGTCTGCAAGAGACTCATTTTAGACCCAAAGACACCCCCAGATTGAAAGTGAGGGGGTGGAAAACCATTTACCATGCTAATGGACACCAAAAGAAAGCTGCGGTGGCAATCCTTATATCAGACAAATTAGATTTTAAAACAAAGACTGTAATAAGAGATGAAGAAGGACACTATATCCTACTTAAAGGGTCTATCCAACAAGAAGATCTAACAATTGTAAATATCTATGCCCCTAACGTGGGAGCAGCCAATTATATAAGGTAATTAATAACAAAAGCAAAGAAACACATTGACAACAATACAATAATAGTAGGGACTTTAACACCCCCCTGACTAAAATGGACAGATCATCTAAGCAAAAGATCAACAAGGAAATAAAGACTTTAAATGAAACACTGGACCAAATGGACTTTATAGACATATTCAGAACATTCCATCCCAAAGCAACGGAATACACATTCTTCTCTAGTGCCCATGCAACATTCTCCAGAATTGATCCCATCCTAGGTCACAAATCAGGTCTCAACCGGTACCAAAAGATTGGGATTATTCCCTGCATATTTTCAGACCACAATGCTTTGAAACAAGAACTAAATCACAAGAGGAAAGTCAGAAAGAACTCAAATACATGGAGGCTAAAGAGCATCCTACTGAAGAATGAATGGGTCAACCAGGAAATTAAAGAAGAATTAAAAAAATTCATGGAAACCAATGAAAATGAAAACACAACTGTTCAAAATCTTTGGGATACAGCAAAGGCAGTCCTGAGAGGAAAGTATATAGTAATACAAGCCTTTCTGAAGAAACAAGAAAGGTCTCAAATACACAACCTAACCCTACACCTAAAGGAGCTAGAGAAAAACCAGCAAATAAAGCCTAAACCCAGCAGGAGAAGAGAAATAATAAAGATCAGAGCAGAAATCAATGAACTAGAAACCAAAAGAACAGTAGAACAGATCAACGAAACTAGGAGCTGGTTCTTTGAAAGAATTAACA
>NW_027397105.1:4984287-5058251 GCF_003265705.2 Callorhinus ursinus | reverse complement strand
AGAATTACAGACCAATATCCTTGATGAACATGGATGCAAAAATTCTCACCAAAATACTAGCCAATAGGATCCAACAGTACATTAAAAGGATTATTCACCATGACCAAGTGGGATTTATTCCTGGGCTGCAAGGCTGGTTCAACATCCGCAAATCAATCAACGTGATACAATACATTAACAAAAGAAAGAACAAGAATCATATGATCCTCTCAATAGATGCAGAAAAAGCATTTGACAAAGTACAGCATCCTTTCTTGATCAAAACTCTTCAGAGTGTAGGGATACCTACCTCAATATCATAAAAGCCATCTACGAAAAACCTACAGCAAATATCATTCTCAATGGGGAAAAGCTGAGAGCTTTTCCCCTAAGGTCAGGAATGCGGCAGGGATGTCCACTCTCACCACTGCTATTCACCATAGTATTAGAAGTCCTAGCCACAGCAATCAGACAACAAAAAGAAATCAAAGGCATCCAAATCGGCAAAGAGGAAGTCAAACTCTCACTCTTTGCAGATGATGTGATACTGTATGTGGAAAACCCAAAAGACTCCACCCCAAAACTACTAGAACTCATACAGGAATTCAGTCAAGTGGCAGGATATAAAGTCAATGCACAGAAATCAGTGGCATTCCTATACACCAACAACAAGACAGAAGAGAGACAAATCACGGAGTCGATCCCATTTATAATTGCACCCAAAACCATAAGATACCTAGGAATAAATTTAACCAAAAAGGCAAAGGATCTGTACTCAGAAAACTAGAAAATACTCATAAAAGAAATTGAAGAAGACACAAAGAAATGGAAAAACGTTCCATGCTCATGGATTGGGAGAACAAACATTGTGAAGATGTCAGTGCTACCTAGAGCAATCTACACATTCAATGCAATCCCCATCAAAATACCATCCACCTTTTTCAAAGAAAGGGAACAAATAATCCTAAAATTTGTATGGAACCAGAAGAGACCCCGAATAGCCAGAGGAATATTGAAAGAGAAAAGCAAAGCCGGCGGCATCACAATTCTGGACTTCCAGCTCTATTACAAAGCTGGCATCATCAAGACAGTATGGTTCTGGCACAAAAACAGACACATAGATCAATGGAACAGAATCGAGAGCCCAGAAATGGACCCTCAACTCTATGGTCAACTCATCTTTGACAAAACAGGAAAGAATGTCCAATGGAAAAAAGACAGTCTCTTCAACAAATGGTGTTGGGAAAATTGGACAGCCACATGCAGAAGAATGAAACTGGGCCATTTCCTTACACCACACACAAAAATAGACTCCAAATGGTTGAAAGACCTAAACGTGAGACAGGAGTCCATCAAAATCCTAAAGGGGAACACAGGCAGCAACCTCTTCGACCTCAGCCGCAGCAACTTCTTCCTAGAAACATCGCCAAAGGCAAGGGAAGCCAGGGCAAAAATGAACTATTGGGATTTCATCAAGATAAAAAGCTTTTGCACAGCAAAAGAAACAGTCCACAAAACCAAAAGACAACCGACAGAATGGGAGAAAATATTTGCAAATGACATATCAGATAAAGGGCTAGTATCCAAAATCTATAAAGAACTTATCAAACTCAACACCCAAAGAACAAATAATCCAATCAAGAAATGGGCAGAAGACATGAACAGACATTTTTCCAAAGAAGACATCCAAATGGCCAACGGACACATGAAAAAGTGCTCAACATCGCTCGGCATCAGGGAAATCCAAATCAAAACCTCAACGAGATACCACCTCACACCCGTCAGAATGGCTAAAATTAACAAGTCAGGGAACGACAGATGTTGGCGGGGATGTGGAGAAAGGGGAACCCTCCTACACTGTTGGTGGGAATGCAAGCTGGTGCAACCCCTCTGGAAAACAGTATGGAGGTTCCTCAAACAGTTGAAATTAGAGCTACCGTTCGATCCAGCAATTGCACTACTGGGTATTTACCCCAAAGATACAAATGTAGGGATCCGAAGGGGTACGTGCACCCCAATGTGTATAGCAGCAATGTCCACAATAGCCAAACTGTGGAAAGAGCTAAGATGTCCATCGACAGATGAATGGATAAAGAAGATGTGGTATATATACACAATGGAATATTATGCAGCCATCAAAAGGAATGAGATCTTGCCATTTGCAACGACGTGGATGGAACTGGAGGGTGTTATGCTGAGTGAAATAAGTCAATCAGAGAAAGACATGTATCACATGACCTCACTGATATGAGGAATTCTTAATCTCAGGAAACAAACTGAGTGTTACTGGAGTGGTTGGGGTGGGAGGGATGGGATGGCTGGGTGATAGACATTGGGGAGGGTATGTGCTACGGTGAGCGCTGTGAATTGTGCAAGACTGTTGAATCACAGATCTGTACTTCTGAAACAAATAACGCAACATATTTTAAGAAAAAAGGAAAAGAAGAAGATAACAGGAGAGGAAGAAAAGGGGAGTATGTCAGAGGGGGAGACGAACCATGAGAGATGATGGACTCTGAAAAACAAACTGAGGGTTCTAGAGGGTAGGGGGGTGGGGGGATGGGTTAGCCTGGTGATGGGTATTGAGGAGGGCACGTTTTGCATGGTGCACTGGGTGTTATGAACAAACAATGAATCATGGAACACTGCATCAAAAACTAATGATGTAATATATGGTGATTAACATAACAATAAAAAATTAAAAAAAAACTAATGATGTAATGTATGATGATTAACATAACAATAAAAAATTATTTTAAAAAATGTGGATAAATATGATGGCCCAGTAGAAACACTGAACCATGGGGAAGAAATGTAGAAAAACCTTCTGGGGATATGTTTGAAATTCCAGGCACAGGAGGAAGGGACAGAAAATTGTCCTTACATTTCCTTTTATTCAGAAAAATATGAGCTAAAGCAGGAAGCTTAGCTCCCATTGTTGAGAACAGCAGGGAATTATAGGGGCTGTGTGTCCTGAATATATTTTTTACATATTATCTTGTAAAGAGCAGCAAATTTGGCTTATAACAGTGAGATCAAGCATGGCAAATTTACTTAAATTCTTGGAGTGCATAACTGAATCACACAGCCTTTCTATGTATTTCACCCCTAGAAAAGGATTTAATAACCTCTCTGCTGCGTTCTTTGTCTGGGTAAAAAGCAAGGGAAAAGAGTATGAGGGGATTTGATGAATTACAACTTGTCTTGGGCATAGGACAAAGCTCATTTGGCTATTGCAAAAGCAGAAAATTGGCAACTCCTATGAGTGAAAAAGCTGGTGGAGCTTAGGAAAACAGGTATGCTTTCCCTCTTGCTCTCTGAAGCCTTGAGAACCCTGCCTGTGGGCTCCAGTGCTCACCAGGACAGGTGCCTGCAGGAGAAGAAAGTGGGGACTGTCCTGTTTAAGCCGAAGGAAGAAAGACAAATGTCTGATCCTTGACTTTGAGTGACTGTAGGGCACAGGTGGGGGCCCAGGTCAACAGTTCTTTGATTCACTGGGGCTTAGAATTGGTTAGGTTGTATAGGATAATGCTGAACCTTTATATCTTCTCCCAGGGAACCTTAACCCAGTAGGATTGAAGCCAATTCCCAATCCCCAGGACATCACCTTCAGCCTCTCTCCCGATGATGTCTAAGTGAGGACCAGGATGTAGGCAGACATTGGGAATATTGGCTCAGAACACTCTTCGCAGAGACTTGCACATGGCAGAACCCAATCCTCTGGGAACTCACTGCCAGACATTTACTGGAATCTCCACCCTAACTCTATAGGGAGCAATACTGCCCTTTTTAGGGGTGGGGGGATATGCTCCTAAGCAGCCAGAGGCCAAGGGGGCCCACCAGACAAGGCCAGATAATCATCACCCCAGTCCTCCCTGAGTTTGTCCATTCTGGCAAAGGATGTGTCAGCTTATCCTACAGCTGGAAGAATCCGGAATTTAAGAAAAAGTTACTTTCTACAACACTATTGAAAACATCTCTAGATTGACAGGTATTTCCTGTTTATGGAGGATTGGTTATTTAACTCGGTGAAGGTTAATGGCTCACAAGGCTGGAGTGTGCCTAGATGAGTAGTTCACAGTCCTGACTATCCATTAGAAACTCCTGGGGGAGCTTTTTAAAAATGTCAGTGCCTGCGGTGGTCCACCACTGGAGATTCTAATTTAGATGGACTGAGGCGGGGTCCAGGGCATCTGCTGCTTTTGAAAGCTCTGCAGGTGTTTCTGATGTGCAGTGAGTTGCTAGAGAGCTTTTAGAAGGACAAGGAGGGGAGCATTTCTAGACACATGTATAAACACTAGCCCAGAAGTCCCTGAACTGCAGAGTCATGGAGATCAGTTTATTTTGCAGCTAATGAAGGCAAATAGACATTCCCTGAAATTCTTACTTGGAAGCCCTGAGTGTCCCCATCTACTCAGAACCAACTAGTGCTACTTTAAGCGTGTGGCCTAAGGTAAAGACTGACCACAGAGGAAGGAGCGTCAGAAAGGAATGCCATAGACTTGTAGGTTGGAGAGATTCACTAAGTAGACCCGCGCCCAGCCCAGCTGCATTAGTGGGCTCAAAATACAAACGGCGCCTCCATACTTACCAAGAAAACTTCCAAGTTCCCTTAGGCAGCAAGCTCTCCTATAGTCCACATAGACTAGTTCAAACAGCTTCTCCTGGTCTTCCTTCTACTCCCTTGGCTATACTTTCTCCAACTCTGTTGTTTTTCTTTTCTCTTCCTGAACCTTCCGTGTTGTGTTCTCTGGAGTTCTGTCTTCCATGATCTCCTTCTCCCATACTACATGTTCTTCCTTGGACATCTCACCCTTCAGATGAAGTTGACGACTCCCAATATCCATTACCTCCAGCCTGGATCTGTCTTCAAGATCCACATCCCCTTAGCTTAACTACCAAGCAAGCATCATCATTTGGAAATCCCACCGATGCTTATATTCAGTAGTGCCAATGGAACTCATCATCTTCCTGTCAAAGCTTGTTTCCTTCAGGTTTCCTACTTTGATGAAAGGTACCCCATCCACCCAGGACCCAAGCTAGAACCCTGGGGGTCATCAAAGACTCCTTTATTAGGCTTCCCCTGCCTAGTTACTCACTCACCAAGCTCTCTGGATTTTACCAGCTAAAAGTCGCTCAAATGCAACAACTTTTATCTATGCCGATATCCTACTTCAGGCCACCATTGTCACACCCAGAATAATTTCAACAGTCTCCTAAAACATTCCCGTCTTCCAAACATTCCCATCCCCCTCCAACCTCTTCACATTACAGGTCAGAGCAATCTTTCTAAATATGATCAATTCACTCATTCACTCCCTTCCTTAAAACCCTCACCCGGCCCCCATCGTTCTCAAGATAAAATCCAAACTCCTCCACAAAGACCCATATGGTCCTCTATTCCCTGGTCTCTGCTTGTCTCCTGCTGTTCCCCACCTCCCGCCACACGTATTCCAACCATGCTGATGGTTAATGCTCAATGGTTAGTTACCTTCTGATTCAACTTCAGATCTCCCTCTTTCCCACTCACCTCCACACGCACCAGGGAGGGAAGCAGAGCAAGGCATTTACTACATGGAGAAATGAGAACGCGCACAAATCAGGATCCATGCGGGAAGCAGGAAGGGCTACATGGGCAAGATACCTTTCTCCAGTTTTAGCATTTGGGTTAGTCACTCCTCCTCCCTGAAGAAGACACTGCAATAAGGTTGGAAAGAAAGATGGAAGTTTTCCTCCTCAGAGAAGAGGGAGTAATGGTCCCTCTCTACAGCATGTGTTGTGTTCATTGTGGTTTGCCCAGAGGACTGCTTGGGGGAGCCTATGGAAGATACCCCCAAAAGCCTCACTGGATGAACAGAAAGAGCAAATTACTGAAGGATTTACATGAGAAGAAAAGATCTTGACACTCTCCTTCCTGGGGCAAAATGGCGGCCCCTTCTCCAGATGGAGAGGATGCATCAGACTAGCAACCACGCAATCAATGTTTCCGGAGATGCTGTACCCATCTTAGTGAGATGAAGTGGAGGGAACCTGGTCTTCACTGTGCTTTGAGGTCAGCAGCCAGGGCAATGCATGCCCTTTGTTCATTCAGCTCCAGAAACATCACCTTTGGGGAGCTGCGGTAACCCTGGGGAACCAATGTCCACTGCAATTCAGAGAAACCCAACTTCACAGCACCCACTGGTTGGCAGTTCGGTACGACTGGTCACTAGCAGTTCTGCCTCCTTCTCTGCGTTTAAAAGCTGGCATAATATTAACTACGCCCTTAATATGATCATTTGGGGCCTTAAATTACACGGTCATTCTTACCAAATTGTTTCATGTTTCTGTTCATAAATTACTTCTCTGGCTGCAAATGGAAACTGCCACATTGCTAAAGCCATTTCTCTCCAGATGGGAGGGAAAGCTTTATATTTTAGCGGAAAGAAAACTGCCTAATTGCCCAGCAGTAAAAAAAAAATAAGAAATAATTAAAAAATTAAAAAATAAACCTGTGCTGTGAAGGTTTCCCCCTCCTCCTTTCTCTGGGTCATCTGCATAAGAGAAAGGCCTGACCAGGTCTTCCATACACCCCACTCCCCCCCCCAAAATGAAATTGTCTTTATCATACACAGCACAAGGCTTCACATACAGGGTCCACTCCCGCAGACACCCCTCTTTCTCCTCCCCTCCTGCTCTCCTTTCCCTCCTTTTTCCTTTCTTTCTTCCGTCCATTCAACAATACTTTTGCACCCCTACTATGTGCCAGCCACCCTGCTGGACCTCGTGATTTCACAGACACTATTCCTGACCTCGTGGAGGTTCCATTTTGGGACCAGAGACGCAGCTTCTCAGCAAATCCATCAATGCCTTACGGTTCTCTTTCCTTAAAAGAGAAGAGCAGTTTGGAGACTAGGGGCACCCCCACCCCCTCGCCGAAAACCAGTGTGCAATCAGTTTCCTCCCACAAGTTAAAGCAAACTCTCAAGGGCAGGTTGAGTCCTGAGTCCCAGCTGATGTGATGGTGACAGGAGAGCAGAGGTGTGGAGAAGGGGAGGGAAGCCAGGTAAATGTCCAATGTCCCCCAACCCCATTCTCTGTTTCTGTGACTCTAGCTGAAGTGAGTTGGCCCTTGTTGGTCTTCAGATCCTGGCTGAAGCTGGCAGCTGGACTCCCTGCCTCCTTCAGCATCTTCCCATTCTCAGTCCCTTCTTCCCTCCTCCGACCTGAAGGCCACCTCTTGGCAATGTAGGAAACTTTCCCTCCCAAGCACCTCTGATAGTGAGAGTGAAGCCTGCTTTTTAAAAAATTTTTAAGATTTTATTACTTTTTATGTAATCTATACCCAATGTGGGGCTCAAACTCACAACCCCGAGATCAAGAATCGCACGCTCTCCCCCAACTGAGCCAGCCAGATGCCCCGGGTGAGACCTGTTTTTAAGGGCATGCGGCTGAAACACTCCCTGGAAGAGAAGCAGAGTGGGGTCACAT
This sequence comes from Callorhinus ursinus, assembly GCF_003265705.2. Taxonomy (NCBI): domain Eukaryota; kingdom Metazoa; phylum Chordata; class Mammalia; order Carnivora; family Otariidae; genus Callorhinus; species Callorhinus ursinus. The sequence goes on along the minus strand of NW_027397105.1, from coordinate 5,050,802 downwards.
AGACACACAGAGCTGGAAAGACAGGGAGGAAGCCATCTGGGGAATCACTCATCCAGAGGTAGGAGAGCCAGTCAGCACCATGTCTGCCAAGGGACAGAACTCAGCTTGCAGTTGTATTTTGTTTATCATGCGAAGTGTTTCTGAAGGTTTTGAATTACTTTTTAGTATTTAAAAATCAAGAAGTTTCCCCTAAGATGTGAATTCCCAGCTTCTTTGGAAAACTCAGAAGATGGGTCGTGGCTGGGCGGAGGTGGTTTTTTGCCCTCTTGCTGACAAACACTACAGTCCCCACCCAGCCTTCTTTCCCTCCCCTGATTGGTTCCGGCCCCAGCTCACACTTAGCTTGAATGCAGTAATGCAGTTTTCAACTGCAGGGAGTGTCCTGACCCCTTGTGAAGTGGGGACGCTAGTAATAAGTTGCTAATGATGGTTAGATCATCGATATTTGCAAGTGATTGACTTCAAAAAACTAATCAGAGCAGCACCAAAGTTATCCTTGGAATAACTTTGTGTTCTTATCAGTTATTTATATTCTGATATGCGTTCTGCACCGGGGTGGGGAGGCGGGTGGAGAGGTAAAGCCGGGATGTAGGCTGGGCATGGGTGTGTGAACATCATCTGTCTGTGTTGCAGAAGGAGCAGGGTTGAGACCTATGGGTGTAGACAGCTGGCCCCACTCCTTGGATGGAGAAAAATACCCCACAAATCCAAGAGACAACCTTGGAGGACAGGCAGAGTTGATTGGTTGGTCCCCCACGGGAGGCCTCCGGAGGCAAGCTAGGAACACATGATTGGAGCCCTGGTGGCTGGATGAAGCGGGTTGCTCCACCTCACACAGGTGCAGGTCTACCCCCAGGTGAGTCCCACCCATGGTCTGCCTGAGATCCTGTCCAGCTCAGGTGAGGTTAAAAAAGACACCAGGTGGGGGACTCAAGAATGCAAAGAAACAACAAGAGATCCAGCTTGGTTGTGATTTGGGGCTTTTCTTCAACAGCCACGTTCAACGGTGTGGTTGCTGGCATGGAGCAGTGAAGAGTGAAACCAAGTGACATGACAAAGGGGGTTGGGGGGCACACATGAGGGCGTCAAAATAATGCCCAGCTGCAGAATTGAAGCTGGATGAGGAGGGAAACAGTAGCATCAGGGAAAGGTGACTGGATCAAGGCATGGGGTGTCCGAGTGAGACCAATGAATTGCTAGAGCTGCATCCTAGATGGAGTGAGCAGAGACAGGAGGTGGTGGTCAGAGACACCTGCACAGAATAGGGATTTGGGAGAGTTGCAATTACTGGTTAATGAGACAGTCTAGGATAAAAACATGCAAATGAAGGGCCAAAGTAAAGTGGGACTATAGAGCAGGGACCGATGGCCTGATGATGTGAAGTGAAATGGTGGTTTCCGTGAAGGCAGGAGGAAGGGTAGTCTGGAAGCAGGAGCTAGGGGAAAAAAGACAAGTCATCATGCAAGAGGGCCGCAGAGGAAACCGTTCTCAGGGACAGCCAGGTTCCCATTAGAGAAAGAAGGAAAAAGGAAAGGCAGAGAAGTTGCTGAGGTCATAGAGGATTTTGCTGATGATGCCGACCAAGAATTCCGGAAGTCACAGTAGCCAGTTTCCATGAGTTGGGGAAGGAGTAGGAGATACAGTAGGGATGTGGGGTGCCTTTCAGTATTTAATGAACCAGAGCCAAGGTGATCTGGGAATCTGGGGCTTTGTAGGCAGGGGAAATGAACAGAGATAAAGGGAAAAACAAGATTTGTCATGAAGGACTCAAGGCACTTAGCAGTCCCATGGGGCCAAAAGTGTTGAAAGAGAGAAAAGTGGGTGTTTGGGGCTTCCTCTGGATTCTGTCACTGGAGGTGAGGAGGTGTGGGGAAGCTAAGTACTCCTCCAACAGTCTGGAGCATCTGCAGGCTCCTTTCTGATTCCTGTCGATGCTGATGGGTTTCCTGGCAAGGTGAGGTCTTAGACATACTTGCATGGGGTTCACTCTTGACCCCTGTCCAGGAAGAGAATGGCCTTGCCCCAGCTTCCTTGCGTGAAAAACGAGGCATAATTAGAACCACCCCCCTAAAGCTGTTGTAAGGATAAATGCAAAAGAGAATGAATATAAAAAGCTTGGCACGTGTTGAAGATTCCAGTGGTTCTCTTTCTTCCCAACCACAACTCCACCACAAGGATGTGCTATTCATGGAGGGCAGAGTTATGTTTAGTGAGGAAAATGCAGAGCTGAGTAGAGACTGTGCTAATTGCCTACTTTTCCTAGGTATACATTTGGAAAGCCTAACAGCTGGGTCTCTATCAACAGGCTACTGTTCTCCAAATGGAAACTAATCAAAGGGCCCAGGAGGAATTAATCAGTCTCCATAGGACTGGTCTAAGAACCCACACTTTTTAAGTGACATAAATTCTAACTGGTAGCTTACTAAATCTTGTTGATTGATTGGGAAGGCAGTGAGGGGCTGGAGCCCGGCTGATGGTTCTCTATTGATCGCAGCTTTTAGCCAAGTTATTAAGTGGTTGGAGATAGGGGGTTATATGGCAGAGTCCCACATTCCCTCTGCACCCTCCCCTTCTCCAACATTTCAGCTTAAATCACAGCATTTCCCAAAAGGGTATTAGCTCTTGTGGACAAAGGGGCTGACTGCATTAAGCAAGAAAGGCTTTATAGCACACATCAAATTTTCATGTGCTGAGTAGGGTGCCAGGGTTCATCCTCAGAGCAGCTCACCCCTCACCAAGAAACCCGAGAGGAGTCCAGCAGCCCATGTGGCTTGAGCATTTTGGGAAAGAGCAAAGAAGTCACCTTCAGAAAGCCCTCGGTGATGGTTTGGCCTCCTGGAGCCAGGAAACTAGGATGTGCAAAATGCAGCCCCTGGCTCCAGAGATTCCCTCTTTCTGGGTCAAGTGGAAATAAATTAACCCATGGGATTTTCCCCTGAGCAGAGCCAGCTTCTGTCTGCCTAGCATTGATCAAATCAATCAGCCTATTGAGAAATAAATAGAGGAAGGGACCAGCATTATTGAGTGTGAGCTAATGGCTGGGATTGGCCTGGACGCTTTGCACATACAGTCTGTCAGCTTTGGTCTCTGCATTAGTCTGTAAAAAACTAGTCAACCTCACACTTCTCCTCCTGTTAAAACTCTGTAAGTCTGTTATTTTGCCGCTATCAGGTCATTCTGGTTTCTCTGGACAGAGGAGGACATATCCAGATCTTCTCCCATAGGAGCCATTGGACCAGTAGGTCCAATATCTAGACTAGCAGACGTGTAAATGCATCTTGCCCAGTGGAGGTCCTCTTGGAGACAGAGACCGTGCTGCACAAAATTTCTTCTTTTGCTGAGTCTCTGTATGTTGGGACAATGTGAATGTGACCCCCCCATCCAGGACTGTATATGGTACCCTTCCCAAGGCCCTTCCTCTCTGTCCCAGTTGAAAGACTCTTTGACCTTCAAATGTAGAATGGTCACTTAGAGGTAAATCCTAGCTCCCCACCTTCTCATGCTGAGTACAACCCTTGGGGACAATTTTGCAGATCCAGAGAAAGGGGGTGGGAGAGCAGTGATGGCAGGAAACTCCAGACTCTATGACCGGGGAATGAGCTGGGACTGAATGGAAGGTGGGAGTTGGTGATTCAGTCTTAACTATTCCAACTGTGTCATCTGTCTTTTTGCTTCCTTTCTGTGGGATTCCCATTTATTCATAGCTTCTCAAGGCTCTAGGAGTCAAGGATGTTGGGGACAAAACTTCAGAAGACCAAACTCCAGAACAATTAAGTAACTGGGTCCAAAAGATTGGAAGAGGGGATAGTGGGCCACAAAAGCTTTCAGGACAGATGGCATTGAGCCATGGATGTCCACGGTTGGCCAAATGCCCACCCAACCTCCAGTCTTCTTTCACGTCAGGTGGTCTAATATCAGAGGCAACTTTGCAGTTCTTCTAAGAGAATAAGAACTAGAAGAACAGAGATCTCCAGGAAATCTATGGAAAAATCTGGGTCATCCGAATCATAAGAATGGGTATTTTTCCATGGGTCTTAATAAAAGTTTTCATTTTTCATTGCTTTTTTTTTAAATGTGGCCGCTGAGTCGGGCCTGTGCCAACAGGTTGTTCATTGGTGAAGGAATTCATGAAGAAAAGGTGGGGTTTGAATTCAGATCTACCTGGACCCAAACTTCACACATCTTCTTGTCAGCAATTCCTGAAGGAGCTTGTACACTTAATATATGCACGCAAGTAGAAAGAATTTTTAAGCGATAAGAGAATTTTTCCATTTGTGTAATTCTTTTCCGATTACAAAGCACCTCCACGTAATTCTTATGAACACAAGTGTCTCTTCAAATCGGTATTATTTCCGGATTTCTTAATTCTTTCAAAGTAACATTTGATAAATGCTTGTTTAATTCATTCAGAAAGTATGTATCAAGGGATCCCAATGTTCCAGGCATTATGCCATGCTTTGTGGAGACAAAGGAAATACTCTCTACCTTCAAGTAGATCATAGTCTAAAGGATAAAAACCAATGAACATGTGGGAAAACATCATGATGAATGTTCTGTCCAGTTTGCTATAGAAACACACCAGAGGGAGGCCCATTCAAGTTTGAGGTTAGTCTCAATGAGAATGGATGTATGAATATACGAATGAATGGATCAAAAATGTTTTACCTTTAAGGTAATATCCCACCTCCTTAACCAGAAGGAACAAAGACGGGCTCCTTCATTACCTGAATTCCAGTAATTGCTTCAATTCCATGTAAATCACTGTATATTGAGCATCAGTTATGGGCCAGGCATTACACTAGAATCTATATGTTTGGGGCCATGCTAATGAATTAGATTAAGAATCAGTGAGCTTTTCTGGGAATTTTGGATCGTAAACATTTTTGGCTTTGCTCGCCATAGTTTCAACTCTGCAGTCGTGCAAAAGCAGCTGTAGACAATGGATCATCAAATGGGTGTGGTTGTGTTCCAATAAAACTTTATTTACAAAAACATCTGGCTCCTGGGCTATAGTTTGCCAACCCCCTGAGTTAGATGCACAAAGTTCCCAACCTAAGCGAGCTGACAACCTCACCCCATCCTACTTCTAAATCAACTTGTTGCTGCCTTTCTACTTGTGCTCCATTCTCTTTCACATTCATGCCCCCTGCTGCTTCATCTGCTTGGAATGATGTCTCTACCATCTACTTCTTTGGCATCCCCCAAAGGATCCCCCCAACCTCAACCCCTACCCACAGCACACTGATAACTTTGAATTCAGAAAGACTTTCTTGAACAAAATGAAAAAAAAAAAAATCTTGAGCATAACAAAATATTTAACTATAAAAAATATATTTTTCAAAATTCTCCACATAGTAAAATACCAACAAATGAACTGGCAAAAATATTTCCAAGAGTGGACTTAAGATTACTAACCACAATACATAAAGAGTCCCCATAAATCAATAAGAAAAAGGAAAAAAAAAACCCACCCAGAATAAAAATAAGCAGAAAATATGGAAGGGACATTCATGAAGATAAATGTAAATGACAACCAATAAATATCTGAAACATTGCTCATTCTTTAATGAGTAAGTGTATAAAATGAAAATTGAAACAATAATGCAGTATCGTTGTTTGGCCAAAAGTTAAAGAGATAAATAATATTCTATAAAAATTAAAGATGATAAGTAATGTCCTGCATTATACAAAATGGATGGAAATAGGTACTTTTCATAAATAGGTAATAGAAGTGTACTTCTGTAAAGATTGTTGGAAGCATAAATGGTAGTACCTAAACAATCATAAATGTGTACTTTATTTTTATTTTTTAGTGTACATACCTTTAAGTTCAGAAATTCTTCTTTTAAGAATCCTCCCTCAACAAATGCTTACATATGTGTACAAATGTGCATGCTTAAGAATCTTTGAAATAATGAAAATTTGAAATCAATCTAAATGTCCAAGTTAAATTTTAATGCATAGAGTATACGAAAATAGGCAGCAATTAAGAAAAATAAGCTAAATCTATGTCAAGTATTGTAATGCAAAAATATTTAAGGTATATTGATAACTGAAAAAAGAAAATCATAGGGCAATAAATATTGTATGATTCTACTTTTTTAAAAAGGATATTTTTTATAAAAAAAGATGTATCTGTATATGTGTGCCATATATATTTAATGGAAGATCCACAAGACTTTGCAAATTACAAAAGGTGCCCTTTCTTCAAGATAGTTTACTTCCAGCTGTCAGAAAATTCTAATAACATTCTGATTTTGTTAGCACAAGACATTTCTAACCATCTGCTAACTAACTGCCATGATAACTACACAAATCTACGATATCTACATTGTGTCACACTGTGCAGTTGATTGCCTGCAAAACCACACATGTCAATGCTTAGAAAAAAGTCTGGAAGCAACCCACAGAACCATCAGCATCCCGTATCTCTGAAGGAAAAAGTCAGAGGTGGAGTGAAGTTAAGGGACGGCATTCACAGGTTACCTTCTCTCTGTATTTTTATTGTTTGAATCTTTTATGATGTGTTGCTTGGATAAAACAAAAGGCAATTTAAAAGAATCAGTAAAAATTATTAACAAAGACTCTAGTTAAATATTTTTAAAATTGTCTTCTTTCTTATAAATCAGAAATAAATATTTAGAAAATGGAATGGAAATCCACCCTATATATGACGGTAACAACAGTTATAAAATTGGAAATAAACATAACAGGAACTTTGATCAGACCCCTACCCTACTATGCAGTTACTTGGTTAGTAGGTGTTTACTCAAGGAAAGTGAAAACATGTGTCCTCAAAAAAACTTGCATCAGTACGTTTATAGCAACTTTATTCACAAAATGAAAGAACCCAAATATCCATCCGCAGGAGAATGTACAAAAAATATTGTGGAATAGTCATAATGTGACATCATAAGAAATATATATTTGGTCTTTACCCCACCTTCCTGACGCAGAGTTCCTAAAACCCTTGTAGCCTCCTGAGTGGTAGGGGTGCTCAGACCATCTTTTGTTCTAATATTTGGGGTTTGACCCGGATTCCCTACAGAGAGCTCCTAAATCCCTTGGAATTTTCTGGGTGATAGGACCACCAGGAAATGAGGCAACAGTTGGTGAGCTTCTGAATAGTTTCAGGATGGGAGCTGGTCACCAGAAAGACCAAGCCATGATTAGAAGCCATGATAGAAACTTTCAGCCCACCCTCCCCATTCTCTGGGGGAGAGGGGTGGGGCTGGGGATTGAGTTAATAATTTATTGTGTCTCCCTGATGGAAGCCTCCACAAAAATCTCTGAACTACAGCGTTCTGAGAGCTTCTGGGTTTTGAACATCCACATGACAAAAGGGTGGTGCACCCCAACTCCAAGGGGACAGAACCTCAAGGCTTCCAGAACTCTCCCCATGTACCTATTCATCTCACTGTTCATCTGAATCTTTTATAACAATTTAAAATAATAAACCAGTGAACGTAAGTAAGCGTTTCCCTGAGTTCTGTGAGCCACTCTAGCAAATTACCAGACCCAAGCAGGGGGTCATGGGAACCCCTGATTTTATAGCTGGTTGATCAAAAGTATCGGTGACAACCAGGACTTGTGACTGGTGTCTGAACAGGGCAGGGGGAAGGGGGGTGTCCCTGTGGGACTGAGCTCTGTGGTTTGTACTAACACTGGGTGCTTGGCGTCAGAATTGCTTAATGTAGGGGGAAAGCCCACACATTTGGTGAAAGAAGCAGTTCGTGGGTAGAGAGAGTTCTCTGTTTAAGTAGTATTCCACGATAAAAATATTGTAGAATAGCACTTCACAATAAAGAGAACAAACCACTCACATACACAATGACATGAGTGAGCAGAAGAAGCCAGGCACAAAGGAATGCACGAGGCAGGATTACAAAGGACGATTGCTTTTATGCAGAGCTCTCTAACCGGCCACACAGATCTCTGCTGATAGAAATCAGAGCGGTGATTGCTTTCGAGGCATGGAGATTGAATGAAATGGGGCACAAAGAACTGGCTGGCAAGAAGGAAATGTTCTGTCTTGCTGGGGTGTTGGTTACATGAGTAGATACATTTGTTAAAATCTATCAAAGTGTAAGGTTAAGATCTGTGCATTCACTGTAAATTTCATCTCAGTCATTAAATTTCATCTCCATCAAACATAAAATAAAAAAAGAATTGTGAAGATCTACGTGATGGGGAAATATTTGACATTTCCTTGAAGAAATGTCAAGATTTCTAGTTAGTTACAGTAGCTGGAGAGGCAGAGACACTGGAGAATTTCCCTGCCTGTCTGCCTAGTTTGTTTCAGTTCTGTGTAAGGGGAAGGCTCTTGGAGCTCTGTAATAATCGCTTTCCTGGTAACCATCCTGCACTGATTAGCAGGAACTGTTAGAGGCTTATGCAAATCTGGTTCACGGGGCATCAACCAATTCCTGAGACACATCCACACCACTACTGCCTAATGATGGCAGATGGCATTCGGCTGATCAAAGTGGAAGGCGTCAAGACAGAAACTGCCACATTGTATATAATCTGTCCAGGAATTTGTAAAGTAAATAAATGAGCAACAACAACATCAATAGAACAAAATTTAAGTAGACATGCCTTGTTTTTTACAGTAATTCCCTGGCAGCAGGGAAGTGAGACGAGAAAGAAGATGATTTAAAAGCCAGTGCAAATGCACCTCCATATCTACACAGCACAGCCCACGCCTCGCCCCGAGGACCCTGGGCGGGGAAGGGCAGGGGCTCCTTCCTATTCTCCCATGGCTCCGGAGCGGCTCAGGAAGACTGAACCAAACGCCCGCTGCTCGGGCTCTGCTCCGCATCCTGGCCTCATCCCGGTGCCGTGCTCAAAGGCTGGAATTGGGATAATGATACCATGACCCTGTCCGTAAGCCAAGCTCAGATGGAAATTAATCTTACTTTAAAAAACAAACAAACAAAAAGAACATTTTGAGAAAAGTATAAACGTGCACTTTGTCCCTAGGAAACCTACTGACCTGGTGAGCTTGCTCAGTGAATCGGCCGGAGCAGAGCATCTGAAGACAGAAGACGGTAAGGGATCTCTTCCCTCTGAGGCCCCAGTCTCCTGTGTCACCTTCACATCCTACAGGAGTCTCCACGACATTCCAAGATGAAGCCTTCATTCCTTATTCCTGAACTATCTTCCAATGTTATATAGGTAACTGCTGCTTATAAATCACAGTCTCGGAGATGAATGGATAAAGAAGATGTGGTATATATACACAATGGAATATTATGCAGCCATCAAAAGGAATGAGATCTTGCCATTTGCAACGACGTGGATGGAACTGGAGGGTGTTATGCTGAGTGAAATAAGTCAATCAGAGAAAGACATGTATCATATGACCTCACTGATATGAGGAAATCTTAATCTCAGGAAACAAACTGAGGGTTGCTAGAGTGGGGGGGCTGGGAGGGATGGAGTGGCTGGGTGATAGACATTGGGGAGGGTATGTGCTACGGTGAGCGCTGTGAATTGTACAAGACTGTTGAATCACAGATCAGTACTTCTGAAACAAACAAATATATGTTAAGAAAAAAAAAAGAAGAAGCTAGCAGGAGGGAAGAATGAAGGGGGGAAATCAGAGGGGGAGATGAACCATGAGAGACGATGGACTCTGAAAAACAAACTGAGGGTTCTAGAGGGGAGGAGGGTGGGGGGATGGGTTAGCCTGGTGATGGGTATTAAAGAGGGCACGTTCTGCGTGGAGCACTGGGTGTTATGCACAAACAATGAATCATGGAACACTACATCAAGAACTACTGATGTAATGTATGGTGATTCACATAACAATAAAAAATTTAAAGGGAAAAAAATAAAAAATAAAACCCGGTCCCGGCTCTGAAGGCTGACTAAAGTACATATACTCGAGGAATTTCTAAGAACCAAGGCAGCTTGAGCATAAACATCTAACTGTATAGCTCCTCTCCTCCCCACCACATTTCTGACCTCCCAAATCACAACTACAATTAACAAGGAGATATTAAAGTACATGGAAATCACCTGTGGAAGTTGAGAAAGAATGTCACCCACATGCCCTTCACTCCGTAAGTTCCAGGCACTATACTAGGTGCTGTGCCATGTATTATAAATGTTAGATATTTCTGCTAGATATAGAGAATGATGCATGAGCTTGATGGATATGCCTTTGAAATGAAAACAGTCTTCCTGAGACCCTCTAATGAACAGCTAGTCTGACACCCTTTCATCCACCATGACCTCCCCAGGAAGCACTGTGAGCACACATGCCTACGTGGTCTCTACTAATGTTTTTCCTGTCTCGTTTTAAAAAATAAATGAAAATAATTGAAAGGTGGGACTCAATCGGATATTTCTACACCCACATTCACAGCAGTGGTATTCACGTAGTCAAACATGGAAGTAACCCAGGCGCCCATTGATGGAGGAATGGATAAACAAAATGTGGTTGGAGACACACAATGGACTATTTTTCAGCCTTGACAAGGTAGTACATTCCAACACCTGCTACAACATGGGTCAACCAGGAAGACATTGTGCTAAGGGAAATAAGCCAGACATGCAGGACAGACATTGTCTGATTCCACTTACAGGAAGCACTCAGAAGAGCCAGATTCGTAGACCAAGAAAACAGAATAACGGTCACCATGGTCTGGGTGAAGAGGGAAATGGGGAGTTATGGTTTAAGAGTTATGGAATTTTAGTTTGGGATGATGGGAAAGTCCTGGAGACAGACAGTGGTGATGGTTGCCTGACCCTATGAAGATATTAAGTTCTACTGAATTGTATACTGAAAAAAAAATAGTTAAAATGGTGTATTTTATATTCTGTATATTTTACCACAATAAAAAATGCCCAGCAGATGATAACCAGACACTTGAGAAAGGCCTCTAACAGAAAAAGAGCAAAACAAGTCAATATAAATAAGGGGCCTGGATTATACAGAGATGACTCAAGGAGCAGAAGAAAAATGTATAAATAGAATGTTCAGTGGAGTGAAAGAAGATATTGCCCCTACAGAACACAAATTACAAAAAGAACAGCATACTATACAAATGATCATTTCAAAAAGAAAGAACATTTGGAAATTAAAACATCTGATAACAAAAATTCAGTAATAGAATATAAAGATGAGGAAACATTCCAGAAATGGACCAAAAGATCAAGAGGTAGAAAATAGCAGAAGAACAAAAGAGTATTTTTTTCAGAAATTACAATATCAGAATAATTGGACTTCCAAACGACAGAGAAAATAAAGAAAAGGAAATCATCAAAGGAAATAATAGGAAAACATTTTTTCAGAACTGAAAGGCATAAGTGTCTAGATTGAAGGGGCCCATAAAGTACCCTGCAAGATGAATAATAAAAAGCCAAATAAGGCACATCATTTTGAATTTTCAGAACCCTAGGGATAAAGAAAGGGTTCTAAAAATATCCAGAGAGGAAAAAACAATAGGTCATACGCTAAGGATAAGAAATCAGAAACACAAGCCATTTATAAACAACAGTAGATACTGGAATATAATAGAGCGAAACCTTCAGCATTCTAGGGGAAAACTCATTGCCAACCTGGAACTTTATACCTATATAAACTATAAGTTGAGTGTGAGAAAAAATACAGATGTTTTAGGGTATATATAAGGACTCAGAACTTTTTCTTGCTGTTCAATTTCTCTTAGGAACCTACCCAGAATAGAAGGTAAACAGTAAATGTGAAAGGAAGAATTTCCAAGACAGCAGCTGTGCTTTATAGTCTAATGCAGACTCAAATTCTGCAAATGGGCTTTGATGTCCTTATTTCTCTTGACTTCTAAGCAGCAAACACTTGCGTTGTCTCCTCTTGCCTTCCCAACGAACCCTACAAAGTAGATATGATTTTTAACTTCGCACGGTTAAAGGCTAGATAGGCTATATGTCAGGGGAAGGAACAAGTTCTGGGAAGGTAAGAACCTATTTTTGATACGTTGAACTTGACGACAGTTGGATATATGGATCTGAAGCTTAGGACAGAAAGTCTGGGCTGGAGATACAGATTCTAAGGGGAAAATGAAATTATGGGAAGGGATGAAATCACCTATGGAAGTCAACATATTTTAAAAAGCAAAGAGTTGACATAAGAGAACAGACCAAAACAATTAGAATAGAAACACTAGGGGAGCCTGGGTGGCTTAGTCAGTTAAGTGTCTGACTCTTGATTGCAGCTCAGGTCATGATCTCAGGGTCCTGAGTTCGAGCCCTGCCTCAGGCTCTGTGCTTGAGATTCTCTCTACCTCTGCCCTTCCCCCTGCTCATCCGCATGCTCTCTCTCTAAATAAATAAATAAAATCTAAAAAAAAAAAAATAGAAACAGTAATCAAAGCTGTGTCGCAAGAAAGAATCCATGTCTTGTAGAAATACCAAAAGCTACCAAAGAAAAGGTTTTTCCCATGTAGCTGGAAAAATTAATGAAAAGAGACCAAGGTCAAGAGCTGTCTTAGTTAAGTTTGTTATATTAGAGAGAGAGAAACAAATTACCAGATAGAAAATGCTGGTTACTATTAAGGGAACCAAACTCCTTGCTAGTCTCATGCTTCCATGAAGAGAAACTTCCATGAGAACAACACTCCTACCTTTTCTCTCCACCTCTACTAATTTCTCCCCATAAAAGGAGCAGTGATTTATCTGGTATTTGTATTTGAGAGAAGGAAACGAGCATGCCTGGCCCAGGCCCCTACTCCTGTCCCTCTTGCCAAATCCATCAGCCATAAAAAGCAAACATCTTATCTCCTAACCTGCTAGGTGTTGGGGATCCAGCCCTCAAGGTGGAGACACACAGTTGTAACCTGACTCTGTCCATGGTTCTGCCAAAATTGAAAGGTAGAAATTAACAAGCCCCTTTGGCGGCAGAGCTAAAACCCACCTTCTCCAATCAGCCTCAAAACAATACAACTGACATTTTGATCTTGCTTTTCCTATCTTTCCGTTCTCAAGATAATCCCAAAGTTTTTAGCCTACGTGAGCCATAACTTGAGGGGAAGAGAGCATAAATTAAAATACCAGTGGTGACCCACAAAAGACCACCCATCACATTAAATTCAAGAAGACAATGGTAAAGCCCACAAACTGCTAGTTTTTAGGTAAAATATAGCCCAGGTATAGGTATTGTTGGGTGACTTTATTTGGCATATACGGTGCTTTGTACGGCAGCATAATTACGCAGGTATAATATTCGCTTACAACGCATCTCCCTCCAGAGCTGCCTCACGCTCTGCATAACTTCTGTAGAATTTGAGTCTGCTACTCCTGCAAGAAAGCAGTGATTACTGAAGTTAAATAGAATGCTGTAGATCTATCTATAAGTACCAATATGGCTAGACCTCCAAGCCCACCGTAGACTGAAAAAGCAAGGTGCAGGGATGCACCTTGGGTTGTGCAGTCGGTTAAGCGTCTGCCTTCAGCTCAGGTCATGATCCCCACATCAGGCTCCCTGAGCCTACTTTTTCCTCTCCCACCTGCTCTTGCTATCTCTCTCTCTTAAATAAACAAAATCTAAAAAAAAAAAAAAAAAAAAAAAAAAACAGGGTGCAGAATAATCCATACCTAGGATATTATTTATGCATATTTAAATACAACATATTTTCTGATTCCCGGTCCCTCAGATGAAAGTATCTTTTTTTCCTCTCTCGAGCACTTTGTAGGATTTTTGTCTGTACACTCATGTTCTGAATTTCCTGATAATATGTCTTATGAACATGAGAGACAAAGATCCTGACCTCACTGAGCTTACATTCCAATGGGAAGTAAACAACAAATAAATGAATACATATGTAACATGGACAGGAACTTATGACTTAGAAAGAATAAATCATAGCAAGGGAGCCCCCCTTTTCCCAAGGCTGTGGCCAAGCTTCTGGTGATTTGCACAGGGCAGAACCACCATATTTGGGGCAGGGGAGAGGTGTGTTGCTGGGTGGCATTTTGACAAACTTGCCAACTGCCTTTCCACGTGGCCATACTGATTTATAATCCCACCCACAGTAGGATGATCTCTCCCTCCGCCAACCCCACTTCATTGGTGAAAAATATTATATCAATTTTCATTTCCTTGATTAATTTGTGATTTGCCTCTTGGTGTTAGTTTTCTATTAGGTTGTCCAGCTGATTCATAGTTCTCCTTGACACACCCAGTTTCTGGCTCCAAGTTTCTTAGTGTCCCCGCAGTGCTCTGACTGCAGAGTCCTTCCTGGAAGGAGTGCATGATTCAATCACCCAGTTTGTATTTAATTCCTGCTCTGGGCCGGATCGGGTGATTCACCACCAGTATCTTATGTAGACCCCACCACATGCTGAAAGGTAAGTAGAAAGTATCTTCATTGTGCAGATAATCAAAAAGACTAAAAAAAAAAAAAAAAAAGATAAATTACTTATTTCAAGTTCCCATAGCACATAATCCCAGAGGCGGGGACTCAAACCCATGTCTGTGGGTTTCTGAAGCCTGTGCTCATCTCCCTTAAATATTCCTGTTGTCAGATTTTAGGAGCAAAAGCTACCCTGCTATAGGGTTGGCTATTTCAAAGTTCAACCAAAAATTCAGGTCGGCACTTACCATAGTTCCCATAAATAAAGCTCCATAGTCACCTGCAGACCTGTTTAGACCATCTTCCACGTCAATCCAGTTCAAAAGCTGTTTCATCCCCAAATCGCAAGATCTTCCTTCCCACTCAGGTTCTAGGTCCTCCCTCTCAATTCTGGGTCTTATTTTTTTTAAAGATTTAAAAATTTTATTTGAGAGAGAGATAGCAAGAGTGGGATTAGGTGCAGAGGGAGAGAGAGAAGCAGACTCCCTGGGACTCGATCCCAGGACCCTGAGATCATGACCTGAGCTGAAGGCAGATGCTTAACCAACTTGGCCACCCATGTCCCCTCAGTTCTGGGTCTTAAATTGCTGTCAATACTGTTTGACAGTGGCCAGAATGCTCCCATAAAATATTCTTCAATTGTTGCTTCTTTTAAATGCTGTAAAAGCAGGAAAAATGTCTAAGAGGGATTTTTCTACATCATTTTCTTCTGCACATCGTCTTCTGAACAAACACTTAGACAAACGTCAACATGTCTCCTGCCAAATTACATGTCAGTTACTCAAGTCCTAGGCACATGGTGATTTTTGTTACATCAGGTAAAATTTAAGTTCGTGGAATCCTAAAACACTGAAGTTGGAAGGAATCACAGCATTCACCCCACCCAAAGATGACCAGTAGCATCCATAGCTGGAAGCGGCCACCAGGCACAAGGTGTCAGGGAAGCTGGAGTCCCGTGTGGGCTCTGCAGGAAGGAGCATGGTGATCCATTAGCAATGTCTGCCCTGGACCACTGCGGGAACTCCAGGCCTTTCTGGGGGATGCTTGGAAAGGCTGACCCAAAAGGAACATGGAAACATCACTGGGATGAACCAACAAATGTCATTTGTCCCACTCCCAGTGGGCCACACTCTGAAATGAAAAATTTAAAAACCTGTCTCTGCTGGGGGCTTTTTACAACTTTCTCATGAGGTCCCAGTGAGCGAAAATTCTCCACCGAAGTATCTCGTGATATAGTGCCTTCTTCTCAGAAGAGGAAATTTATTTTATTATAGATGTTGTTAAGTGGACTAAAGAAGCCTGAAGAGAAGACAAGAACACGCAAAAAAAGGGAATGTTTTAGAGAATGTTTCAGTGGTTCTGCTTTGCCTTGTTGAAGTAAATTAGCAAACAATTTTTGTTAGTGTTAATAATAATAATAATAATAATAATAATAAAAACAGTTGCTTTTGACTTCTCCCTCCTCCCCAGCCAATAAATATTGGGAAAAAAATGTGTAAAGAATATTGGTTTGGGTGAGGGCCTATTAGGCCTGGGATGTCCATACATCACCACCTGGCTTGGCTGCCTGACATGCAAAAAGAAATATGCATATCATACATTTGTGACCTCTAATCTTGCCTAAAGCATTCATTTTATGGGGGAGGAAACTGGAGCCCGGAGAGATCGAGCCATTTCTCTATAAACATACTAGTGTCAAGATGCCCACAGCCTAACAGGAAGCTATGCAAACCAACCACAGAGGACTCGGCTTTCTTGAGGAATGCATGGGCAGGTTTTTCAAACCCCCAAACTCACACAGACACTTGCTATTAATTAGACCTGTTCACTACCCCGACCAGCACTGACAGTCCCCTTCCTTTCTGAAGGTTTTTAAAAAAAAAAAAACAAAAACAAAGAAACATATATTTTTAAAGATATATTTATTTGAGAGAGAGAGAGAATGAGTCGGGGTAGAGGCAAATAGAGAAACAGACTCCCCGCTGAGCAGGGAGCTGGACGTGGGACTCAATCCCAGGACCCTGGGATCATGAGCCAGGGCAGATGCCTAACCAACTGAGCCACCCAGGTGCCCCAAGAAGCATATTTTTAACACTTCATGGTAGTTATAGAGGGGACCAAACATAACCAGAGCTCTTTCCTACCTTATAGCGTCTGCACTTACTATTCCCTCTGGCAGGAATCCCCCCCCCCCCCGCTTCTGGTGTGCTGACTCCTTTTTATTACACATCTCCCTTCTTTTTTAAAATTGTGGTAAAATATACATAACTTGCAATTTGCCATTTTTACCTTTTTTTTAGCATACCATTCAGTGACCTTCAGTGCATTCACAATGTCGTGCAAACCCTCCACGAGATCTCTTTCCAAAACTTTTTTGTCACCCCAAAGGGAAACTCTACCCATTAAGCAACGACTCTCCATTGCCACCTCTTACAGCACCCCTCCCCTGTAACCTCTGATCCACTTTCTTCCTCCACGAATGTGCCCATTCTAGAGACTTTGTGGAAGTGGTGTTATACAATATTTACCCTCTTGTGTTGGCTTATTTCATGTGGCATAACATTTTCAAGATTCACTCACGTTGTAATGTGTGTCCAAATTCCGTTCCTTTTTTATGGCAGAATAATAGTCCACTTCATGAATACACTACACTTTGTTTTTCCAGTCGTCTGTGGATGGACACATGGGTTGTTTCCATCTTGTGGCTACCGTGAGTAGGTCTGTGGTGGTTCTAATGTTGACCTCTCTCTTCCTTTCACGTCACCTGCTTTATTTATTTTTTTATCAAAGATATCACCACATAAAATTAATTTTTTCACTTATTTATATCCCATCTGCCCCCCTCCCCCCCCACCAAATCACAATCCACAGTGGAGAACCCTTGCCTTCACCACTTTTTCTCCAACCTGGCATCCCAACACAGGGGCAGGCATATAGTAGATCCTTGAAATATCTATTTGTAGAATGTGTGGAGAAAGCCACAGTGAAATGCAGAGGCCGGGCGGGTGACCACGCTTGTTAATTTGCTCACTAAGCCCTGCCCTCCCTCCCCTCATAGGATGAGTCGTGCCCATTCATACCTTAACCGGATGACAAATTCCTACTTGCTATGGGTCTTTGGGATATGATGCATAAAGTAGAAAGCATTCATGCTAAATCCTCAATGCCAAATATCCACAACATTATAGGATTGAAACTTGCTATCATGGTGATGGGGGCAAAAAAAAAAAAAATCAAGGTCAAAGAAATGCCAGTGGGTACAAAGAAGGGGGAAGAGAAGAGGAAAGAATGTTGAGTAGCTTTGTGCCTTGAAGAAAGGGCTGTGAATGTCTTTCTTACCCAAGGTGGAGTCTTATTTACCATAATTGGCCAGTGAGGTGTGTGAGGATGTAATCTAACCTGGGGCCTCTGGCACCACCTTCTGCCCTGCAGCTCCCCAGACTGTCACCTGACCTGACAGGTCTCTTCTCATCCCCAAGTTTGGGGCCCACAGGACTCTCCTTGATCTCCTCCTGGGAGGCTGTGAAGAATTTCAGTCAGGGCACGTTGATCTCATTATCCTTACTACATGGCTATTTCCTGGGGCAGGGAGATAATCCAATTCACCTCCTTCCCAGCAGACGGGCATAAAAACATAATGTATAACATATTATGTCAGACGCAGGCTCTCTCCAGCTCAGCATTCTGTCCCTGACACCAAGAGCAGGGAATAGTTTGTGAGCACATCTAGTAAGTGTTGCATGGAACACCATGCCAAATCCTGCTCAATGTCTCTCCACAAAGTCTCATTGCATCCCGGCTTCCTGTTCTTCCCTTCTCTCTGGACCACATGCACATTGGCAGATGTCCCTCGTCCCCTTCCCAGGCTAGATTTACTCACCCATCCCTACAAATGTTCCCTATGTTGGGTACTAGAGATGAAAAGATGCATGAGCCACACCCCTTGGCCTCAAGCGGTTTACCATTATGTAAGGGAGGCAGAAAATACATCAACAACCATTAAACTCTTGGGTAAATGCTCAATTAGAGTTTACTATAAAGCTCTATGAGAATACGAATGAGTGCAGCATGCCAGGGAGACCTGATATTTCATCCGGGCCTTGAAGGTGAGTGAGAAGGTCACAAGACAGATAGAAGAATAGACCGGAGTCCAGGAACGAGCAAGTATCAAGGCACAGAGGGATAAAAATACGTTCAGGGAACAGTGTGCATCTCTGTGGTGAAATTGAAATGCAGGGTGTGGCTGGAAATGGGGCTGAAAAGCAATTACAACCAAGTTGTGATGGGTCTTCAAATGCAGGCCAAGGAGTTTAGACTTTACCTTGTTGCCAACCGAGACCTAGCAGAGTGAGACTGTTGACAAATGTTATTAGCCAGTTAGATGAAGGTATGACAAGGGGAGATATATCAATGTAGTTTGGCCAATTTAATGGGTACAGGAGGATGTTGGCCACATTGATGGAGAAGGACCAGAGAAGACAAAAAAAAAAAAGAGAGGGGGAGATGTGAGTGAATGATATTACCACTGAATAATGTATACAGAGGAATCAAATGGATAAGGGCAGAGGTACGGGTATGCCAACAGAGCTAGGAGAGTGGTGGTCAACGTTCGTCTAGGATGAGAAATGAATGTGGGGAATTAAAAGCTCCCCCAAAAGATTTCACTGGTCAGCAAAAGGAAGGACCACTTGACAGGAGCAAACAGGTACTCCTTAGGCAGTGAAGACCCAGAGGGCAGGTCTTGAAAGGGAAGCAAAGTAGAAAAAAGAGGAAAAAGGATGGAGGAGAGAGAGAATATAGATATACTGGGAAGAAAAGCCTGGAGGGAGAGAGAAAGAGATGAAGGAAGGAGTTAAATTTTACCTAGAGAAGAAAACAGGAAACAAGAGAGCCAGGAGTCACTGACGAGAAGGTTAACTTGCACAATGAGTAACAACTTCTTCGGATAGAATCAGGGAAGAAGTAAATATAGGTGAACATCTAGCTAGCTTTAGAAGAACAAGGGGTACACGTGAGATCAGTCACCTCTGATGTTCTCTGTTTTCTCTGTAGAGCTTCTGCTGGCCACGGGCTGGGAATTAGGAGGGTGATGGTGGGTTGGATGGGGCGAGTCAGGGTCAGGGGTAGCTGCTGAAGGGAAAGTGGGAAAAAGTCAACTAGAGCTCATTAAAAGGTGGCTGAGCAGCCCTGGCAGCCCAGCAGAGGTCGGGAAACTCATAAACGTGTAATGGAGCCAATTCAGCATGGTTCTGTGATTTTTCTCTAGCGCTGTCCAGCAGCCTCGGAACAGGGAGAGAGGAAACAAGCAGTGGGACCCACACAGCTCTGGGAATGGAAGGGAGGCATAACCATGGAAGGACAACAAGGAGATGAGGGAGATGAGGGCTTGGGTGAGAGTGCCCTTACAGAGATGGGTGATTAATCTAGCCTTGGGAGGGGAGAAGGGCAAGGTCAAGAGAGGTCTGACAGTCTGCAGAATCAGGTGTCAAATATAGAGAGTCTGGATTTAAGCATAAGGCTTTGTATTTGTCAAGGTGCTCCAGAGAAAAAGAACCAATTCTTTGTAAATCTCACTATAAGGAATCGACTCATGTGATAGCAACTGTGGAGGGTGGGGAGTCCCATGATCTGCCATCTTCAAGCTGGAGAGTTAGGAAAGCTGGTAGTTCGGGTCCAAGTCTGAAAGCCTGAGACCCAGGAGAGCTGATGTTGTAAACCCCAGTCCAAGGGCAGGAGAAGACCAGTGTCTCAGCTTAAGTAGACAGGCAGAGAAAGAAAAAAAAAAAAAACTGAGTCTTCCTCTGCCTTTTTGTTCTATCCAGACCCTCAGTGGATTAGATGATGCCCACCCACATTGGGAGAGCCATCTGCTTTCCTGAGTCCACCAATTCAAATGCTAATCTTTTCTGGAAACACCCTCACAGACAGAAATGATGTTTAACCAGATATCTGGGCATCCCATGGCCCAGTCAAGTTGGCACATAAAATTATCCATTACAAGCTTGGTAATAGTAGCCCTTACCACAATCCCTGGCATGTATGCCCTGGGCATTATGCTAAGAGCTTTACACATAAGGTTTCATTCAGTCCTCTCTCGTTTTACTGAAAAGTAACTGCAGTTACTTTTAAATTAATTTAAATTTAAATTTAAATTAAATTACTCTGGACTTCTCTGACTGTAAGGCTCATGCTCCTAAACATCTGGCTCTGTGGGGTTGTAGGGCTCGATTTCTGAGCATATGGTTTTGTAGGTTGAGCTATCCCAAGTGAGGAACAAGGTATAGGAGGAAACAGTGGGTGAGGATTGCCAAAGTAAATGGAAGTAGAGTAACTGGCACTGAGGAAGTCAGAGCATTCTGTGACTGGAGCATTGGATAGTCTCAGAACAAGGATGCTGAAGTTTGGGGGGAGAGAAGGGGTCAGGGACCTCAAAGATCACAAAGAAAGTTTAACTTTCCAGAAGGGTTTATGTGAAGAAGAACCAGCCCTAAGCCAACACTGGGGCAGAAATTGTAATAGCCAGGCAAACTCCAAAATTTGGCAAGAGGTGGCACTTTGTAGTGTTTCCAATTGGGTCAGGGGTCCCCAAGAACACCCTCAGGTTCAGTGATTCACCAAAAGGACTCAAAACTCAGTGAAGCTGTCATACAAATGGTTATGGTTTATGACAGTGAAAGAATACAGATTCAAATTTGCAAAGGAATATGGTGTATAGGGAAGAGTCAAGGGAGACCAGGTGTGAGCATCCAGCTGCCCTCTCTCCATAGAGGAGCACAGACAAGACAAAATTCTCCCAGTAATGATGCATAACAACACATAGGAAGTGTTGGTAAACAGGGAAGCTTACCTGAACCCTTGTGTCCCGGGTTTTCATTGGAGGTCAGACACATGGGCATGGAGCCTCCATATGACTGACCTTAGCTACTCACACTTAGGCCCCTCCAGAATTGAAGCGGATATAGCATGGCCCAGGGCTCCAGGTGAACAAAAGCAGGCATTCACCATAAATTACACTGTGGCCATAAACTATTTGAGGTGGCCCAAGGCCTGAGATATACAAAGACTCTCTTATCAAGCAGAAAACTCTGAGGGCTTAGAAGTTCTCCCTGATCAGAGGGTCAGTCCTTTCTTTCAAATGTGTAGGGTTTGAGTGTCCCAAGACCTCTGAGCTAACCCATGCCAGAGACCTGAATAAATAGATTTGTAATGCCTAAGAGCCATTCTGATGCGAAACATCAGAGAGACTTCCAAGGACCAAGGATGTCCTAGTCACTTGAAGGTGACTTTTCATTCAAACTTTTAAATTTTTCAAACTTTTCATTCAAAGCTAGAATGTCATCCTTTGAGTTTGGGGCTCATGATGAGCTCAGTCTCTGAGGCTAATCGAAGGATATAGATACTGTGGACAGTCTATGCTATCTCTGCTCAAGGCAGCTCAACTCTCCCAGTTAACATTAGAAGAAGCAAGCCAACAAATAAACAGACAACTTTAATGCCCAACCTTGGAAAGAGAGATCAGAAGTCCCTGATACCCATTAGGCCTTTATAAACACAGCGCAATAAGGACCAGAGATTTCCTCTTTATGCCATATGTTGGAATCGTGTTCCTGGGAGCTCCATGGCTTGAATCTTCCAGATCCAAACAACCAGGAAGCTACTAGTGTGCTTTGGTCTAACTTTGCAGTGAGTTCACTGGACAGAACTTAGGTTACCATCCTTTTGCACTTTGAGGACACGGTAAGCAACAGCCATCACTTTCTCCTGGGTGCACAGGCTTGTAAAGAGTATATATATGGGGGGGGGGGAGAGAGAGAGGGAGGGAGAGGGGAAGGGAGGGGAGGGGAGGGAGATTAAAGTGGATGTTTTTGTTAGCCGAACATTTCCATCACTCACTTGCATTCTGATAAAGCTTCTCAGTAGGGAAGAAAGTAAACAGGCCCTAGTTTCTAGACTAGTACCACCTAGTACTCTAAACTATGGGCAGCATGGACTATATTTATGGACATATGTCATGGTCACATGGACTATGGACTCTACTCCCCCTCTTTCTACTACAGCCCACTCTGAGACCCAACAGTGCTGCCTGTTTATTACTCAAAATGAGTAACATTTTGGGGGGAAGAATATTCTATCCCTGAGAATTTTGCCTGGATACTCCTTTATTCCCACCTTCCATCAACCAACAATGAGACTGTTCTGTTCCAACTGCCCTTGGGGAAGGTTGTTTCTTGTTACAGCAATAAAATAAATAAATAAATAAATAAATAAAGTCATGCTCAGCTTTTGTATTTCAAAATGAATGTTCGAACCTGTGGCCAAGGGGTAGTTTGAGAGAAAGGGGTACTGGAGTTCCCAAAGCAAAACCCATAAAGACCCCAAGCAGAAAGTTTATTTCCAAAAAAAGTAGGCAAAAAGAACCCATGATCAGTTAGAGCTGGTTTTAATGAACACTTATATTAGATTAAAATCTCCTAAAATGGAAAAAGGGTGAAGTGATGAGTGGTCCTATGAGTGGTCTGCTCTGTGTCCTGTTCCTTTGGGGTCAGGTCTGTAGGGCTGGGGGAGAATCATAAGGCCAAGAGCCTTCCTTCTCTCATTCCAAGAAGGAATCATAGTTCACCTGCTAAGCAGGGCCTAGGAAAGTGAATAAGGCCTTAGGGTTCTCCACCCACCATGGAGCCAGAGTGATAGAGAAATTGAGTCAAGGGTCTTACCATGTGGTGAGGTAAGAGGTCAAATGCTTTCCATTCAATATTTGGTGTCTCCAGGTCCTCTTGTGGAGATAAGAGTGGGCTTTATGAACCAACCACCAGGGAAAAGATGAGGGATCAGACAACCCAAAGGAGGCCAGCAAAGGAGGGCAGAAACAACTGAGCAGTAGTGGTAGAAGCTAAGAGAGGATGTGATGACGAAGAGCCAGATGCCACTCCCAAAGCTTGACGGACAGCCCTCGAGCCTCCTGGAAGTTAGGTGCAATCATGGAGGGAATAGGAGAGGGGGAACTGACTGAGAAACCCTTGAATTGGTTCAGTTAATCCTGATGTAACCAAGATTAAGTTTCCCCTGCCAGTGGCATGAGCTGAAGATAGAAATCAAATTGAGTTTTGGCAAAACAAAGCACATTACCCATGATTTTGCAAACCTGAGTTGTAAGTCTATGAAATGGGCACTTGACATATTTGAAATCCCTAAAAGCTCAGAGATATGAGGATGGGTTCATTGGTGGTGGCAGCACTAGGAGCAGAAGCAGTGGGCCATTTTTATGTTATATACGTGAATTCTAATTTGTCCAAACAAAAATTTGGGTTACATTGTTCTGACCATGGAACACGTGTAAAAGGGACTGTCCCTGAAAATGTAAAGTGTGTGTGCTAAGGAACATGGACTATGTCATCCAGGTAACAACTACGTTGACCGTGCATTTCAAAAGGGGAGCTATGTGGTCAATTCTGGGTATGCAAAGTTGTCTCAGAGATGCAGGCTGGGCCCCAAAATGTTGGGGTATCTGAAATAATTTAAGGATCAAGTTCAAACTCCTCAGTACAGCAAACAAAGCCCTACGTGATGGTGGGAGTTCCCAACAGCACTCTGGTCTTGATGAGCACTGGTGGACTCTTAAGCCTGCCATATTGCCTTGCCCCTGGCTCTTTGCACAAGCTGCTCCCTCTTTCTGAATTGTCCTCTCCCTCCTTGTTGGCCTGAAAACCCCTATTTATCCTTCAGGTCTCAATTTGAACTTACCTCTTCCAGAAAGACTTCCCAAATCTCTCCAAAGTGATTTTGTTGCCCTTCCCATGAACTCCCGTGGCATCCTGAGTATACCCCAGTTGTAGTGCTTGTCACACTATATTTAGCATCTGTTTACTTATCCACATCCTCCCCTAGACCGTCAGCTACTTGAGGGCAGAGGCACGTCTTTGATCGTTGTATCCCAAAAACCTAATGCAGTGCCTGGCAATTAAAAGGTGCACAGTGAATGCTTGTTACCTCAACAAGGTTAATGACCAATGGAGAAGGAATAGCTTAGCTTTGGGCTGTTTTAGAAAATCCAGGCTGACTGGCCTGCCTGCCTCCCTGGGGAAATGGCCCCAAGAAATAGACATCAGAGCCAGAGAGTTGTGGCCAAAGAATTTTTCCTTGCATGTTCCCCAGGGGCAAGTATTGTTTTGAGCAGAAATGTTATAAACCTGGTTCTTGAAGGAAGAGAAGTCTCCCAGAGCTGGTAACTCAGACCAGCAGATGAACAGCCACCCTCTCTCCAGACTGGGTTGGTTCCATGAGGCAGGACTTCAGCCCCCTTCTCCCCATCTTTCTCAGAGATTCCTTGTGTGGGCCTCCCAGGGGTTCTCCCTTGGCTAGGGGTCTTTCCTTATGAATGCCATGAACAGAAAGATTCAGTGGAAAGCTTCTCAGTGGCAAGCTCTGTGCCAGGCACTTTTATGTAGACCGTTGATTTAATCCTCACAAAAACACTGTAAGATAAAACTGTTACTTTCAGATTTATAGAGGTGAAAACCGAGGTTTGTGGAGGTTAAACAACTCACCCAAGATCACAGCTAGTCAGGGGCTGAGTTGTTCTTGGGGGAAAAAAATAAATAACCTCGGTCACGAGATTGTTCAGTTTTTTTTTTTTTGCACTGCTCACACACACAAAAAATGCAGTACTCCACGACTTGTTTCCGAAGTGACAAAATCCATGAAGAGTCCAGCAGGTGATAATTGGTGTTGTTTCAATACGAAGGAGTAAAGAGAACTGTGAAATTCTCCACTATGCTGGGAAGGAATCAGGCATTTTTCTACTTTGATAACCACGGTGTTCTCAAACATATTACGCAATCGTTTCCCATGCTCCTGATTTAAGTTTAAAATTTCCAGGAAGAGCAGAATGTGTCAATTAGTTAGGTCTTTGCTTTTTTTTTTCTTTCTAGAGATTATATAAGTTGTTTACTCTCACAAACAGCCAGAAAGGGTCCAAGTGCCGTTCTGTGGCCGGCACATCAATATTCCATATAGTCATTAATCCTTCACGGATTACTTTACACTCTGCAAGTGCCCTCAAATGCCCCTCTATTTAGGTTGGGCAGCTCAAGTTTTAAATGCCAGTGCCCAATGAGAAGCAGACACACAATATAAATGTTAGAGTCACAAGGAGCATGCATGGAGGGGTCTCTACTGACTCAGAGAGCCAGTGCTCTGCCTGCAGGGGGCGTCATGACTCACCTCCAGCTAAGAGTTGCCATGTAGGATCCCAGAGTCAGTGTGGCTGAGCCTTTTGATTTCCCCAAAAAGCCATAAATCTGGAATTTTACACAAAATGTTCTGATTTCTAAGACAGTATGTGAGCCAAACAGCATATGCCTGTGGGTAATTTTCCATCCAGTCTACGACCCCCAGATTACTGTCTGCAACGTGTTGTCTCCTAGGACCCAGGTCCTCGATGAGCTCATCAGAGCTCATCAGCACAGCCCATAACCCAAGAGCAGACGGCCACAGCAGGTAAGGATGGGCAGCCATGGGGGACAGCAGTAGGATGGCTTCATGTCACAAAATCTTGAGCACTGAGCCAAGGAAAAAAGAAACTATCTGTCCCATCAGAAAAAGGCAAGGCTCAACAAGTCCTTCTGGTTTCAATTTCAACATTTTTGGTTATTCCGCAGCAGTAGCATCTGCTCAGGCAATGTGAAACCCAGCTTTGGGAACATTGTATGACACCTTTTATCTCAACTCTGGGTGAGGTGAGCTGCAAGGACAACTATTTTACAGGCAAGACCATCACAGGTACAGAGGTGTACCAGGATGCCTGGTGCAGTTCAGAAAGAATCTGACCAAGGGATTAGACAGATTTCCAAAAAAGGTAGTGTGAAGTGTTAGCAGAGGCCGAGATGATGGGGAGCTCATGACAGTGTGTTCATCTCCAGAAGCATCTTTCATTACTTTAGCAAGGATGTTGTGGGGCTCTCCTTGTGCCAAGCACCATGCTAGACACCAGGGATATAGCTGCAAACCACACTAACCATGTCCATTGGCAGACGTGAAGAGGGAGCCCCCAAGTTCCAGGCAAGATGGCCCTTCACCCAGCCTTGCCTTTCCAGCAGCAGACCTGAAGGGAAATGCAGGGCTCCCTGCCCCTCACAACACTGTCCTCCCTTCCCTTCTTACCTGAGATACCAACAGGACTGATTCCATCTTGCTCTTCATCTCTGCTCATTTCTGCTTAAGAAGCCTTAAGACTCCCTCAGCTCATCTCATATCATCCCTTAGACCTAACCTGGCTACCCTTAACTACTCAGATCCTCCGATTGGATCCTCTGGAACCCATAGTCCATTATCAGCAAAATCCCTATACCTTCAGTTGCATCCCTAAATGGTCCCTTCCCCTTTCTGTCCCAACAGAATAAGGAACCCACCAGGAGCGGAATATTAATTTTAAAAATAATAATATTAATAGCAGGAACTAATATGCGCACTTACCATGTTCTAGGCACCATTCCAAGCACTGTGCTTATATTGATTCCATTAATCTTCACAACAACCCCATAATTAAGCCCATTATTACCCCTGTGTTTCTGATGACGAAACTGAAGCACAGAAAGTTTAATCAATTAGCCTAAGTTCACAGAGTTAATAAGGAGTGGAGCAAGAATGCAGGTTTGGTTTGAATCAAGGCAGTCGGACTTCAAAGCCTGTGTGATGCTAACCACTGTAATATATTGCGTCATAGAAGGGTTTGTGGCCAAAGAGAAGACAGCTCCAGGAAGGGGCCACATGACTGCAGCAGGGAGGCAGCTCTTGGAGGAGGCCAGATCCCTATGGGTCTAGAACCCACCTTAAAAAAAAAAAAAAAAAAAATCTCAAAGCTCTACCTCTGCTGTCCTCTCAAGAACTCGCGGTTCTTTTCATTCTCCTACCCCTTGTTCCACTGGGCTTAGAGGTGGGGTAGGAATCTTCCCTGCTCTTTATCAATCTCCCATACCTCTACCCCTAACCCCACAACACTCTTGGCTTCCAAGGTCATGCTGCCAGACCAAACTCTCTGGTTAGGGAGCCATCTATAGACCCCTCGGACATTCCCCTCATTCTTAATAAGAGCTGAGCACCTGGCTCATTGTCTCCTTCTCCAGTAGTTTTTCAGGTTGGGTTCTCAGTGAATTCTCTTTCCACAGAGAAAACCCCTGTAATGTCCTGGATGCACAGTTCCATGACTGCCTTCAGTCCCTTTCTAACTCATCCTAACTCAGCCACTCCCTCCCATGGCCATACTCTAGACCTCTTCATACGGGTAATTCACTACGCCATTATCTTAATTTGGAAGATCCTACTCTCCAACCACTGTCTTTTATCTTTAGTTAGTCAGTTCCAAAAGTTACTGACCCCTCTGTAATCTAAATACAATGGTGATTACCCCTTGCTTACTATCCCTTAATCCCTTTATTTCCTTGTTTTTCTTCTTACCCTGCTTATATTAGATATGTATTGTTATTACTACTCTCTAGTATATGCTCCAAATCCTTTCTTCCTCTTTCCCTAACACACATCTGGAGAAAAACACAACCCTTACCAAATCTCACTTTCTTAACCATTCTAAGCCTTCATCCAAGCGGCTGAACCTGGTGGGAGAAAAATACGCAAGCATTCTGACTGGCTCCCTTGGAATGCGTGACAACCAAGCTCAATGGGCCCAAACACTCTCTGCGATCCTACTACATTTCCCAAGTCATTCATTCATCAACTTTCCTGCCCGGTATAATTTTGAGGAAATCCGATCTGAGAACTAAACAATCGTGTTATAACTTCTCTTGCCTGCTCCTCACTCTCAGCTAAGAAAGTAAAAGCAATCAGAAGAGAATTCTGCAGACTCCCAACAACACATCTACTAGCCTCGGGGCATCTGGCCTATATACTCTGCCTTCCCTCCCACTACCATAGATGAACCAAAAAGCTCCTGTCTAAAGCCAACCCCTCTGCTTAAACCTGTATCATCCTCATTCTCTTTTTCAATACCCAAGTCATTGATCAGCCAATCACTCCCTCCCATTGCATCACCACATTTTCCCCTCTCTTCTTGATCATTCCTATCAGATGGGGGGCGGGGGGAGAGCCTTCCTGACTCTTCACTCCCTTCCATTTCCTACCATTTCTCTGCTCCCCTTTCCTCTTGAACCCAATCTTCCCAGACTGGCTTGCCCATTGCTCCACCAAAACAGTTCTTATCCAGGTCCTCAATAACTTCTGGGTTGCCAAATCCCATGGTCTGTTCTCAGTCTTCATCTTACTTAATCCCAGAAACATTCAACAAAGTTTGTCCCTCCTTTCTGAAACCCTCCTATGATTTGCCTCCAGAATGTTGTTTTTTTTCCTCTCTAACTTTTCCTTCTACATGACTGGCTACTGCTTTGTGGTCTTTTCTCCTGGTCCTGGCTCGTATCCCAGACTTCTAAACTTTGGAGGGACCCAGACTCAGCCCTCAGCTTCCTTGTACCTATTTGCCTTCTTGTCGAGGGATCTCATCTAGTCTAGGGGCATTAAAACTCACGTCCAGCTAGACCTCTCCTCTGAATTCCAGACAACTCAACTTTGCAAAACTCAGCTTTGCATCTCAGTGAGATTTCTAATAGGCACCTCAAACTTCACAGGAACAAAACCCAGCTCCTGATCACCCCCACGCACACACACACATGCACACACATGCACCCCTCCACAGTCTTCAGTAACTAGTACCTCAAGTTTTCCAACTAAAAGCCTTGGAGTCCTTCTTACCTCCTCCCCCTCGGTCCCAACACTCAAGCAACCAGTCCTACAGACTGTTGGGAAAGGCAAGTTCATGCAGTCTTTCTACCCCCACTTGGTCTCAAAGAATGGGCTTTGGGTCTGGAATGCTTCCTTACCAAGAGATTACAGAGTCCACACAGCCTGGGCAGGCTTACCATTTCTCATGTGGGCATAGCTTTCCCTGTTTCAGGCACAGTGAGTGTTCCCTTATTCTGCTTAAGTGTGTATATCAATGGTCCTCAGGCATGCCCCCAGCTTCCATTATTTCCAGCTCCATGGGAGAGAGGTTGAGGTCCTTCCAATGCAGCACTACATGGGTGTGCATAGGCAATTGTCCTGCGCTGGCTGTTGGGGGGCCCTGCTTGCCATGAGGGACTGATCCACACTATTGGAGCTGATTTTGCTCTGCCTCTTGTCTCCATAAGTAAAGCATCATTCCACGCAGTGCTAGACTGTGTTGTGTCTTCCTTGGTGATTTCAAAACCAAGATGCCCAAGTGGGCAGAAGTGTTTGGAGTTCTTCCCCGGGATTGATAACTGGTACATGGTACTCTGCTCAACATTCTTCCTGCAGGATACGTAGACCATCTGCTTCTTACCATCCTAGTCTGAGCCACGCTTACCTGGATTGTGTAATAGGAAATAAGTCCCTGCCTCCACTCATGGCAGTCTGTTCACATGGCAGCCAAAGGAATCCTTGAAATGTTCATCAGATCATGCTACCAATTCTGCTCAAAAACAGCTTCCCCTCTGGCTCAGAATAATAGCCAGGGCCACCTGCTACTTTTATGATTTCATCTTCTACCACTCTAGAACTGGGTCATTCTGCATCAACCACATTGGTCTCCCTGCTATTTCTTGGACATACCAAGCATGTTCCAGCCTCAAGGCCTTTGCACTTTCCATTCCCTCTCCCCAAATGCTCTTCCTCCAGATATCCTCATGACACGGTCCCTCACATCTTTCAGAAATCTTCTTGAATGCCACCCAACCACCATATTAAGTAGTAGTAATACCATTTATTCCCATCCTTGGAATGAGACGGAAAGTTCTATGAGGCAAAGTGCATCTTCAGGGCTCAGAACAGTGCCTGGAATGTATATAGGTGGATTGAAGCTATTTGTAGTATGAATGATCCCTGCCCTCCTAGAGCTTACACTCCATTGAACAGACAAACATTGAGCAATTCATGATATATCATCTGTTACATTGTTGATAAAAGTTGCAAAGAGTAAGGATG
The DNA here is from genome assembly GCF_003265705.2 of Callorhinus ursinus. Taxonomy (NCBI): domain Eukaryota; kingdom Metazoa; phylum Chordata; class Mammalia; order Carnivora; family Otariidae; genus Callorhinus; species Callorhinus ursinus. The sequence continues at coordinate 5,020,458 of NW_027397105.1, read as the reverse complement.
AATTAAGGGTGTATTACTAGCATGTTCAAGGTCCCAAGATAAGAAGGAACATGGCTTCTAGATCCTAAGTTATGTTAACTCCTTAAGGATCAGATTTATGTCTTACTTAGCTCTGGGGAAAAAATATGTTGTAGTCATGCCCAAATTAATTTGTCCTCGGAATTTCATATTCTCAAGCATTCTCTTTCTCAAATCGCTTTGCCTCTGCTTTTACCTACATGTAAGGCAACCTCAGGGTAGATGGTGAAGGGCAGGGGAGATCCACTTTCAGTTTGCCCTGATACAACCATGTCTCCCCCAGACCTAGGGAGGCTGGGACAGGAAAGCTTCCAGCATCCTGGGCCTGGAATAAATCTTTCCTGTGTCAGCTTGGAGATGCAAGTAGACACATGGGAGAGGAGAAATGCAAATCCCATGCCATTTGTCTAAATTAAAACCTCAAAACTAGAAAGTATGTGCCTTGTACAGTACAGCACATAGTGAGAGCTTGATCAAGGATGGATGGATGGATGGATGGATGGATGGATGGATAGATGATTGATGATAGATAGATAGATAGATGATAGATAGATAGATAGATAGATAGATAGATAGATAGATAGATAGATAGATAGATATAGCAAATTGGGAAGGCATCAGATGGTCTTCCTCTTTCCCCCCTACTTCCTTAGGTTCCTTGTTATGCCCTGTGGAACAAGAAGGAAAATTCAAGAAGGACCTATGTCAGTTTGGTGATTAGACTCTCAATTCCCATACCTTGGAGTCAGAACACTAGGGAAAAGAATTTTCCACAAACACCCTCATCAGCCAGCTTCCTTCAGCTTCTTCTTAAACCACAGTGGTTGGAACATCATCTTGGATAGACTTCCCAAAGGTTCTGGAGTGCAGAATCAGCTCATTATGCCGCTGGTCATCATCATCACTTTGATGATATAGTGCTTATGGAGCGTTTACTCTACACAGACAGGTGGATGTGTATGTAATATAGATCATCTCATTTAATTTAATGTCATCTTCCTCTTGCCTTATGAGTATTTATCACTTCTGTTTACAGATTAGGAAACAGAGACCCACAGAAAATAAGCAAATTGCCCAAAGTCACAGCTAAAAATTGACAGAACCTAGATTCAAACCCAAATCTGACCTTTACTCATTCCAAACCAGCACACTATCACCCCAACAAGCATAATCTCTGTGCCTGATACTGTGTGCCATGCATTAAACACATTATCTCAAGTGGTTTAATTCTCATGTCAACTCTCAGCCACTTTTTCCAGATGAAAAAACTGAGTCTCAGGGAGGTATTTATAAATTACCTACTCAAGGTCATTGTGCAAGTGAATCTCACCTAGGGCTATCTGCAATGCCAAACTTCCTCATTTTATTTAAAAAAGAAGAAGAAGAAGAAGAGGGGCACCTGGGTGGCTCAATCAGTTGAGTGTCCGACTCCTGGTTTCAGCTCGGGTCATAGCTCATGGGTCATGGGATAGAGCCCCACATGGGACTCTGCACTCAGCGGGGTGTTTGTTTGAAGAGTCTTTCCCTCTGCCCCTCTCCGACTTGATCTCTCTCTCTCTAAAATAAATAAATAAATCTTTTTAAAAAAAGAAAGAAAAAGAAGGAAGAAATGTAAAGTGAAATGCTGAAGGTCAATATCACTAATTACTGAGAAAGGCGGGGGCTTGGCTCAAAGTTGGCAACTTCTCAAGGGCATCATCTGCCCTCTAAGCAGGGGGTCCCGCGTCCAGCCCCCTGACCCCTGCACAGTGAGTGCCAAGCAGTTACGGAAGAGCCTGGGGCTGAGCCAGGTTTCCAGTGGGCGATCAAACCTTGGTCATTCGCTCTCCAAGACTGGGTCCAAGTCAAGCAGATATGGAAGCAGGAAAGGTCGAGCAGGGGGGATTCTGCTCTGCTTTTGGATCATGCTTCTTCCCAACAAGATAGCAAGAAGGAAGCAACCGAAAGGCAGCATCCATCCGCACAGCACTTGACCCAGCTTTCGTTCTGTTTGTCTGGGGGATGGAGTATAAAATATCTGCTGGATGCTCACCACATTTATCTTGTTCTCTGTGCCCCAGAGTGTGCTGTTTACTTTTTCACTGGAGGTGCAATTATTTAACGACGTGCCAAAGCCTGGGGAAGATTGCACATTTTAATCAAAGCACCAAATGAGCGCTTCTAGATGACTTTACAAAATCTATCTGAGGCGAATTTTGCACAGCAATGTCTGAGTATCAGGTAATTAAGTGAACAGGAAATAAGTTCCCAAGGGGTGTAAACAAACACACCAAGTCAGTCCCATTTCGGTGTTGTGCTGAGTGGGGAAAATGGATTTCCGAGTGGACTGCAACCTAAGGTTCCTCCTTCAATGTCAAGTTGGGCTTTGTTGGGTGGGGAGTCAGGGGCTGAGCTGTGGGGCCATGGCGCCTCCTGCAGGTTGAAAGGAGAAAAATCAACTCTTGGAAAGAGCCTTATCAAATGCTCCCCCCAGTTAATAGAGAAAAGGAAGGAAGCCTGGTGACTTTCTCAAGGGCACATGGCCCCCGGGGCACAGCCGAGACTAGACACCGGCTTTCTGATTCCCAGTCCTGTGTGACTTCCAGCCCACCGAGCCAGTGCTCCTCAGATGTCGGCTATTAATAACAAGAAAAGCAATGATAATAATAATAGTGTTATTATATAATAATAGTATTATTATTATTATACTTAATAAACCAGGGATAGCTGACATGCATGAGTATATGTGCCCGGTGCTATGCTTTGCCTTCTTGCTAAACTCTTCCTAGGACCTCGGGGAGGCACTACTCTTATCCCCAGCTTAGAGGAGAGAAAACAGAGGCAGAGAATTGAAGAAGTCAGCCCACAGTTATGCAAGCAGAGAATGTCATAGAGCGTCCATCAGACACAGACTGACACACCATCTAGCTGAGCTTGGGCCAGTCCTGGGCTCCACAGTGTCTGGGTGTCCTAAGCCATCCCCAGGTTCCAAAGAGGAGCCTAGGCACGTCCGCCTCAAAGCTCCTGCTTCCAAGTCTGCTGTATCTCTTTGGGACCACACTGATCCTACCGAGTAACTCAATCTTTTCCCCAATTCCTACAGCAGCATAACAAAAACAACCAACAAAGCTAGGACAAGCAAAATGCAGGAGGCATTTGAGAGTGCCATAAACTCGGGGTCACAAAACACAGAACATGTCCCAGCCATACCCTGAAAAACACTTATTAGACATTTTCTGCAAAGACCCAGGCATTGTTTACCAGTTTTCTTACGCTTTTCTCCTATGTGGGTCTCAGCTGTGAATTACCACCCCAGATTTTATCTCCTCCCTTACCCCATGCTCGTCTATCCCTTTTTCTCTCTCCTTCTGTGTGAGGAGAAAACAAACAATTCATTGTACTGGACAGCCATGACTTTGGGTGAGGGGGGTCTCACCTTCTGCCCTGAGCAGCATATCAAGATATTTTCCTGGACTGAGCCAATTTCCTCCTCTGAGAGTCAGGAGTCTAGAAGGAGCTGCTAAGAAAATTCATTATTCACTTTTGACACCAATAAATATAAGGTCTCCACTTGCATTTTTTTAAGCCCATGTATATGTTTATTTGCCTAGTGTATGGTTTCTGTATGATAACCCATGCTGGCGCCCGAAGAAGTCAAGTGTATTCATTTATTCTGTCTCCTCCAGGAATAATAATCTTTCCTTGACTTCCACCCCTAAGGTCTCCTAATGATGCACGCTTTATTCTGGCTGAGGCTGAGGGGCTGTCCACCCACCTCCTGACTTCAAATCCCGTCCAAAGGCTCTCTCAGAAGCTCCTTGAGGGTAAAAGCCTCCTATGGTTCAATTCTCTATCCCTTGAATTTCGTATAGGGTGTGCATACAGAAGGCACTTACTCATTCATTCATTCATTCATTCACTACTCATTCATTCAACAAATAGCTGTTCGGTACCTACTATGCTCCAGGTTTTACTCTAGGCTTTAAAGACAAAAATTAAGTCAATGAGAATCCTGAATTCGAGGATGAGTAGATACTGGAAGTTCTCGAAATCCAGGGGATGTGGGTCACAGCGAAAAATTAGCGAAAACCTTAGATCATCTTTCCCAGAAATTATACGGTATTTTGGCATCTAATCCTTGGTAGACAGCAGCACCGGCCCTAATCCTTCCCCTTTTTTTTTTCCTGCGTCATGCCCTCGGCCATGTAGCTTGGCAAGACCTGCCCCTACCACTTTGCTTTGAGCTAGCTTATTTGCAGAACTTGCTTTGTGAGTGGGGTATTAGTAGGAATGACTGAGGCTGAAGGTTGAAACGAGCCTGCACTTTGGGGCTTTATATCTCGTCCTTCCACTGTCACTGCGAGAAGGACAAGCCTGGGCTAGCTGTCTCGCCCAGAAGGGAGATGAGAAACATGGGGAACGGAGCCCAGCTTCCCCAGCAAAGGCCAACCTAGATCAGCCAACAGCCAGGCAGCCCAAGATTTAAACAAGCCCAATCAAGTTAAGCAGAACCCTTGAAAGAACCCCTAGTAATAATCACTTAGCATGGGAGGCCATTGAGGTATTGTGGTTGTTTGGATCTACTATTATTGTGGCAGTTGGTAAATATTTCAAAATGTTAGGGGCTTGATGGATGGCCTACAGGTCTGTAGATCTCAAATTAAGGAACTTTCATCCCTTAGGGGACACAGGGAAAGACACAGGAATAACAGCATAACGTATTAAACACTACAATGGGGGTAAATTTGGGTGCTTTAGGAGCACCCAAGGGCTTGCTTTGCAGAAGAGCTGATGTCCAGTCCGAGATCAGAAGAACAGACAGGAGTTAGCCAGCCCAGGGGGGAGGAAAGAGTTTCAGAAGAGGGAATTTGTGAGGACAAAAACCACAGGATGAGTGAAAACATGACCAGTCAGTCATTCTGCTGGGACTGCAAGCATTTTAGTTGAAGTTCTTCAAAGATTGAGAGAACAGCACTGGACACTTCCAAGTCTTGAAGATGCTGATATAATTTAAAAAAGAAGAAGAAGAAGAAGAAGAAGGTACGCTAAAAGAGAGTACAAAATAATGGTATAATTGAAGTATTTCTCATGGAACAGATGAACAGTTTTGACACCAGGAGAAATACAACGATCCTAGGTACAGCCTAATTTGGATGTAACATTAAATGCCTAAGCAGGCCTTCCTTGGACATGAGTGGAGCCCAGTGGCCTTCCTGCCCTCCTGCCCAACCTTGTCTGAAATAGAGAGAGGGAAACGGAGAGCTGTTGGCCAGAGATGAGACTCCATAGTTCCTTGATAAACTGAATTAAAATGATGAATTAAAATGAAGGGACTCAATTTCAGATGTCAGCAAGAAGATGCTCTCCGGCTCAGCGGGGGTCCTTTCAAAAGGCCCCCTCGTGGGCATACACTGGAAACGCCAACTTTCAGGGCTCAGTGCCTGGGCCCCACCTTGGCCATGGTGGTCCCCAAGAGGCTCCCAACCATCTGGCCAGCCCCTCGTTGCTCACTACCCCAAGGCGAGGTACAGAGGTGAGGATGGTGTCGCACCGCCACCTCGTGGCCACTCCTGAGAAACCATCTTCTTCACCTCTGGGATTTGTGAGCCCAGACCGGGTTGGGTGTTCGCGTGGGGAAAAACTGCTGGGAACTGACAGGATGTACAGTTTCTGTATCATAGGTACATCAGAGTCAACATAAAGTCCCTGGCCCAGAGCCTGGCGCATTACGCTCCACGCATAGCCACTGCAATTATTAATAATATCATTATTATTGCCATGATGCTGTAGAAATACTTGAGTCTCTTTAAAATTAATTGGGCTGTGGGAAAATGAAATTTTTGAAGATAATTAAGAATCCACTCCCCCTTTACTTTCATTCAATGAACACGTACTAAATGTTTAACAGCTGCCAGAACCATGCCACGTAACCGGGACAGAGTAAGGAAGACATAAAAACGGCTGAGATGTGGTCCCTACTGTCATCGACTCCCAGGCTGAAGGAGAGGTGGGCACGTACGTAGGCAGCTCTCATGCACTAAGCGTAGGCACAGCTGGAGCGCTGGCTACGAATGCACAAAAGTAGCAAAGATTCATTTGGACGCCTGTGGTTTCCCTTAACTCGGAATAAAATCGTGGTCTGTAGGGTGATCCTATGCTGTCTGGCCCCAGCTGCCTCTATCCAGGGCTTCTGAGGCTCTCTCCAGAGCCTTGGAGAGCTCCTGGCCTCCAGTGGGTGATGGGATGATTCATGGAGTTACAGGAGAGGCAGATGGCCAGACAGGGTTGGGAGCACTGTTTCTGGAGTCAAGGTGCAAGCTGGATGACCTTGGGCAAGGTACTTGACCTCTCTGTGTCTTATTTCCCTCATGGGAGAGAAGGAAACTGTTAACAACCACACCTGCCCCGTGGGGCTGTTGCAATGGTTGAGTGAGTTTATTATATAAGGCACTTCAAACCCTCCATGTTTTTACTGTTTTACTCTTCATGAGATCCGGGTCCAATTTTGCGGGCTTTGGGGCATTTTTCATTATTAAAGTTCGGTCCAACCCCATTTAAAACTTCACTCTAATATCTAATTCAGCCTTCCCCAACCATTTAGGGCACTAGGAACTGGGAAGGGGGTGGGTAGAAGGGGGCATCTGGTCAGCTTGTTTCTTTCTTATCTCCTGGAATTTGCTCCTCCATCACCCTGTGTGACTCGAAATCCTAAAAGGGATTATATCTGAATCGTCGAGATGCTGGTGGTCTCTGTGAAGGCAGGGTCTCGGCACAGGTCGTGTTCCCGGCTGCCATGGAAAGCCTCACACTGTCTACTCCCAACTCCTTCCCGAAGGATGTCTCTGAGAGCGAGCCACGAAGCCTGTTGGCCCCAGTTCACATCCCACCTCCTTCTCCAGGTTGCTTCTTATCACCTGGTCTGCTAGACCACGGGGTGCCCTCTGGCAGAGGTTACTATGGTCACCGGTGTGGTATCAGTTCTGGACACAGTGCCTGGCATATGTGGGTCTACACGGTGTGTGTCATATTTTTCCCTTCTCCGGAACAGGAAACAGATGGGATCCGTATCTGTGACCACTGACTGGTGTTCTTAAACAAAGTAATGAAAGGGACAAGTGCATCTTCCAAAAGGCACACTGTGCATCCTCCAGGGAGAGGAGCATATGTATCACCTGCAAGTCCCTGCTGAGGGCCTCGGTGCTCAGAGAGGCTGCTTGTTGTCTCTTCCGATAAATATGCCTCTACACATACGTTGGGAAGAAATTAATTTCTTTGTACCTTAATGAAGCAAAACGAAGTATAGGAGGGGATTAAAATGAGACTTTTCCTGTCTCAGAGTTCTAGCTGAGGCCCCAGAGCTGAGAACAATGGGTGCCAGGTAGACCCACATGGAGGTGCTGGGCTATCTACGCAGGCCTGGTGCCTACCGCCCAGAGCTACTTCCGTTAGGCCATCATTTGTCTCCAAGCTATGTGGGAGGAAGTCAAGAGTCACGGGAGGTGAGGGGACGAGAAGTGATGGGGGTCTCTGAGGAGAGGTATGGACGTTCTGCGTGGGCTGCTTCCCACCTGTGGGTGGGACAAAGTTGAAAGGTGCTTCGCGGCCACCTCCTCAAGACGGACAAAGGGTGCGGGCTTTGGAAGAGCTACTCACGGCACTTCAAGCTTCCAGATGGCTGGACGGGAGCCAGGCTCACAATAAAAGAGTCTACAGTCAGGAGGCTACAGCCGAATCAAAGGGCAAACTGCACTTTCATTGAGGGTGAAACAAAAAGCCTGTGACCGTTGAGCGGTCCACACGGAAGCCTGGAGGAAGGAGCCAGCCATGGACCTTCTCGAAGGAGACCCTGTCTCATTATGTCAGATGGTAAGAATTTTTCAGTTTTACTGAGATGTAAGTGACCTCAGTAAGCTGCACATATTTAAGGATACAACTGGTTACACACAGGAAACCGCCTCCACAGTCAAGACAATGAACATATCCATCACCCCCAAATGTCTCCTTCTGCTCAATTGGAGTCCAACCCTCCTGCCCTCCCTACCTCCCTCCTGAAAAACAATCACTGATCTGCTTTCTGTCACCATGAAGTAGTTTGTACTTTCAAGTATTTTATATAAACAGAATCATACAGTATGCACCCTTTTTATTTTGCCTGCCTTCTCTCACTCGGCATAATTATCTTTAGATTCATTCGTGTTGCTGTGTGCTTCCTTCTTACGGTGGAGCGTACTCCAGTCCCACAATTTGTGTCTCCATTCATCGATTTGGGTTGTAGGTTGAAGGAGTTTGACTAATTATCTTCCGCTCCATGGTTTTTAGAAATAGTCTGTTGTCGAGTGTATTGCTTTTGTAATCGGGGGCACAAGTAAATTTTTTTTTTTTTAAGTGAAGAGGAAGAAAGTCAGCTCTGCCACAAGGGCTACCTGGCAGGGGTGGTGACCTCAGTTGAGGAGCTGAGGGTGTACCAAGAGGCACAGAGATGTTGAGGGAAGTGATTCCCAAGCAGCCATCTGTGGTGGCTTCACCAGCTTTCGAGGGGGCTGCAGTCAGAGGGCTCGCTGAGGAACTCACAAAAGTGTCCTTTGGAGAACGTCATCTGTGCACACCTCCAGCCCCCAGCTGCAACTGTCATGATAGACCTATTCTTTCTTCTTCTCCTCCCGGCCTCTAGCCCCCACACAGGATGCTCCTGCATTGCCTGCTCAGAGGTCGGGGGAGGTAAGGTGGGAATGAGAGAAGAAGCAATGACAATGCTTGCCCCCAATGCTGATTTCTGGACACCAAATAGGCCAAAGGGATGGAAGGAAAGTAGGGGGTTTATTTATTAGCCTGGATTAGGTTTTCTACGACCTGAAACTAGCCTAATAACTTTTTTCCTTATTGTTGTCTAAGAGTGACCAGAAAGCTATTGCATTGACCTAAAATGTTATCCAGGGGCAGAGAGCAGGGAAAACATAGAAAGATGTGGGGCACCTGGATAACTTGGTTGAGTGTCCGACTCTCGGTTTCGGCTCAGGTCATGATCTCAGGGCAATGAGATTGAGCCCAGCTTAGGGCTCCATGCTCAGCAAGACATCTGCTTGGGATTCTCTTTCTCTCCTTCTGCCCTTTCCCCTGCTTTCTCACTCTCTCTCAAATAAAATAAATGAATAAAATCGTTAAAAAAAAGCATGGAAAGATGTAAGAGTGAAGCTGCCTTCTGCTTGAGTCTAGCTCATTCAAGAAACCAGTTGCCAAGTTCTTACCAAATGGTACCAGGAGGCCACAATTTCTTCTCTCAGGAAGATCAAAATGTGGGCATACACACGCATGCTCATAGCTTAAAAGCAAACCTGCTTTGCTGGAAGTCATCTCTTGATACCTTCAGGGGCTCAACTCAAGGCCATGGACAAAGCCTCTCTGTATCACCAAGCATTCCGTGGAAGGTCAAGACTGTTTAGAACATGGCAAGAGTGTCCAGATTATCCCCCACTGCTGATTTCCAAACCTGGAATAGGCCAAGGTGATGGAAGGGACAGTCTGGGGTTTACAGATTAGACTGGATTCGATTTTGCACAAAATAGATTCTCGGTCTATAATGGAATGAAAGATCCATACTTGATCACCATTCCCCATCTGGTAAGTCCCTCTCGATGCCCAGGACAATCGTACCTAAGAGTCTTGTCACTTCCTCCCTTGCAACAGCCCTGGGACGTAGCCTATATTACAGATGGAGAAGCTGGTGTTCAGAAATGTTAAATTATATGCCCACGTTCACGTAGACAGAAACCAGAAGGGATGGAATCAAACCCAGGACTGTCCGGCTCCAAATCCCAGATTCCTTCCGCCAGGTAACACTGCCACTGTGAGCTATTACTGAGTGACAGGGGGGAGTACAGTTAGTACTGAAATTCAAAACTCTGTCTCTTCTGAAATGCCAAAGGGTTGTCACCAAGAGGAGAGGCCAACAGACTGTCTTCCAAGACGTCTCCTAAACAGGTGTTTCTTACCTTGGGGAATTTCCCATGATCCTGGGTCTGACATCTGACGCTGAGATGCAACATTCTGAAGAGGGATTCACCTCTCAGTGGAGACACTTGAACCAAGCACAGAACACTGACCTATAAAAACCCAAATGCCAATTCCTTCATTCACAGTATGAAATGATTGACATCAAGACCTAAACTCTCGAATTCCATGGAATTAGTCCATCCTCACCTCCCAGACAGACTCCCAGAGGAGCCAAACCACCATCTGGAAGTTTCTGGAGAGCCCAGAATCAGAACAAGGGGAGTTTGATAATTCAGTGCTTAAGGCATCCAGTTGACCTAGCTTGATGTTTCCATCTCACAAGAGGCCTTGTCCATGGGACCAGAGATATTTAAAGTGTGTGAGCTCCACAGTCTGCCTCCATGGAACCAGAACTCTTCCGGACACTGGTTAAGTCTCCCTGTTTCCTAGGATGGACCCTGCCAACATTTGCCTCTGCTGCTCTTTGCTTTCAATGTTAACCAGTCCTTCCTCTGATGGACACATCCTTTCTTTGTGGTAATGCCTTCATCTGGTGACCATGGGGGCTTGCCCGCCTGGGAACTGTGCCCTCTCTTGCAGCTGACTTTGCATATCTTTTCTGTTATCCCACAGTTTGACTCCCACGGGGCAGTCTTACTTCCTTCATTTCCAGATCTGGAAAGGCAAATGCCTACCCCCTCCGGGAAGAATGATGGAGGGAGAGGTGGGTACGGTCTCTGTCTCTGAAGCATCTTCCATTCCTGAATATTAGACTTTTGAGAGACAGAGCTAGTTTTGGGGGGACCACACAAAAGTGGGGGGAGGAAGAGTAGGCGAGGGACAAGCAGACTCCATGCTGAGCACAGAGCCCGACGTGGGGTTTGATCTCACAACCCTGAGATCGTGACCTGAGCCAAAATCAAGAGTCGGACATTTAATTGACTGAACCACCCACGCACCCCCAGACAGAGCTAGTTTCAATTAAAGCACATACAACCATTGGGTGCAAAGGACCCACAAAGGAACGGTGAATATGAACTCCCAAATGCTTAATAATGATCTGGTTCTGTGTGAGGGGCTTTTAATCAGCAGGACAATCCTGTGAAATAGTATCAATGCTCCCATGTCACAGTTGAGAGAAAGGAGACTCAGACCAAGTGACTGATAGTTTCACGAAAGCTGGGATTTCTACACTGGCCTTGTCTGAATCTGAGAGATTCCACGCGGAACTCAAAAGTCAGCAAAAGTGCCAACCTGCGTGACGATGTTTTGTGAGCTGTCACAGAGGTCTACATGGGTACTGTGTCTGAAATCGAAAGGAAAGGAAGGTTTGAAAGGAACCACACTTCCCAATTAGCACACTGCTTTTTCAGCTAAAACAGGAGTAACTTTCCAGAATGTTTTGCAAAGAGTCTCTGATATCTGAGTGGGCTGCATTTCCATAAGGGCATCATTTAAATCCAGCCAGATTGAGTCTCCCTACTACAAACCAGCTTAGCACGTCCTTCACTTAACTCCATCCTGAAAGACTAAGGCGATGAAGCCAAAGGCTTCCAAGCTCCTTCAAACATAAAAGAAGAAAATGTCCCCGTGAGAAGCCCGTGACTGTCATTATAGCCAAGCACAGAGTTTGCCCACACTGGTAGACAGCGAATACTTTAAAGAAATAATAAGCTGCTCAAAGGGTACAAGGACGAAGCTTGTTCTAGGTCACGGCCAGGAAGCAATCCATTGGGAATTCTCCAATACCCCCATCACTCAGGCCCTGAGGATCACTGTCCTGGCAGCTCCCTTATTAAGCATTTGGGAGTTCATATTCATCGTTCCTTTGTGGGTCCTTTGCACCCAATGGCTGCCTACTTGGCAGCCCCCAACACATCCCATACTTGGCTCTCTGACCCTTGTCATTTTATGTTGCAAGAAAAGAAAGACAGAAAGAAACCCTGCAGGGGTTCCCACTCTCAGATATAAAAAGATCCCATATATGGGGGAGGGAAAGAAGCAAGAGATGATTATGGGTTGCCATCATGGCACAAGGCTTGTTTCAGAGTCCTGGCCCCAGGGCACTTCCGCAGCCAAGACTCAGTGAGCGCTCCCTCGTTTAGAAGAATCCCTAGTATATCGAGTTCAGGCTTCCAGGCCACCATGACAGGAACGAAAAGGAGAAGAGAAAGGGAAAGAGAAAAAAAACAGGTGTTGATCAAGTTTTGAAAAAAAAAATTGATTTCATTTAATCCCCGAAACAATACTACTATCTGCATTTTATGGAGGAAGAAGCTAGATGCACCCAAGTCCTAGACGTGGTAGGAGGGAGTCCAGCCCCGGAGGACTGGAAAACCCATTTTCCTTCCACCAAAGTGTGGATTCACATTTTCTACAGAACTGCAGGTAAAAAAGGTGTATTGTTTTAAGTCACTACATCTGTGTTAATTTTTGTCCAGCAGCAACGGAAAAACAATAGAGCACATGAAAACCAGATCATTGTGCGGTGGGGTGCTAGCTTTCGTGGTGCGGGAGAGCAACGGCGGGCTGTCCATCTTAGAAGCAGAGCAGGGCTTGCTTGGGGCGCCTGGGTGGCTCAGTCGGTTAAGCATCCAACTCTTGGTTTTGGCTCAGGTCATGATCTCGCAGTCATGGGATCAAGTTCTGCATCAGGCTACGCGCTCAGCGCGGAGTCGGCTTCAGATTCTCTCTCCCTCTCCCTCCTGCTCATGCTCTCTCTATCCACCCACCCCACCCACAGCAGGATGACCTTGCCAGAGAGAACTGAAATAGGCAAGTCTGTTAGCTAAAGTTCCATCTTAGTTAGGACGGTTTGGTTGCATGGACCTATCCCTGCCCACTGAGGCTTAAGTTAGAAAGGAAGGCTATTTAGAAGCAGAGGTAGGCTCATAGAGCCAGAAAAATCAGTGGCTTTCTCTCCGTCTCTGTCTCTTTCTCTGCCCCACATCTCTCCACCCCACCTCTCTCCGCTCTTCCACACATCATAGTTTTTCTCTTTTTGCAGACACATCTTTGCTAAATCCTCTGTTTGCACAAGGCTTCAGCATGGCCATCCCAAGAGGACAGCCTCTATCCTGGTGACCTTCCCAACTTCCAGCTCGGGGCACCCCACAGCCAACTGATTCAGTCTCCCCATCCGTGCTCCATATGGTCAGAACAATCAACTGATAAGCTGGGCTCTAATCTGGGCTTCACTTCCAACTCGATCAGTCATGGTCAGCGTGGAGGGGCTGGGAGCAAGTGCGTTCGTACAAAGGCCTGCCACATCTCGGGCTGCCGATTTGGGTGGCATCTTTAAGAAGGCATCGGGGAGCAGGGAGGAAATGATTGGCATCTTCAGGACATTGACGCACTCTAGGGATGGCCTTATCTTTGGAAACAGAGATGCGGCACTTCTGTTGGCTAAGCCCCCATTTGCCCATGTGACAACTTTTCCAGTTCCTCCATTCTGTGATTGACGTACTCTTTTTAAATATGTTAATATATTCAGCCAAGTTACATTCAGATGCTGCTGGCCTGGGAACCATTCTGTATATTTCTGGTGACTTTGCATACAGCACCATTTAACTCTCAAAGGCAAAGAATGATTGCCTGATTCTTGAAGGAAGGAGCCACCTCGCTGTGGACCCCAAGATCTGATGATTACAATAATTAGCAATGATGATGATGATGATGATGATAAATTTCAGAGGTCCAGAAATGCACTCCTGACAATAATTAAATGTGGGAGAGAAGGTAAGTGATAACACAGATCATGAAAATGAGGTTCTAAGAGTTGAAATGATTTATGCAAGGCCCCATAGCATTGTGGAATTGATCTTAAAAAAAAAAAAAGATTGTTTTCATTTATTGGAAAGTAATGCCGGCCACTTGATATTTGCTATTTCTAATCTTCACTCTAGTCCTTCCAGGTAGAGTCCCACAGTTATAGGAGCATCTGACTTAAAAGCCCAGGCCCATCCCCAAGGGTCCCATCCATGTCCCTAAATCCCTAAGGAGTGAGTGTCTCAGATGAGAGCCTCCTATTCCATCCTTCAAAGCTCACATCAGACACCAGCCCCTTTGTAAAACCTTCCCCAGCGATCCATATGCAGTCTTTGCAGCTCCTTCTCCAAAGTCCCGCCAGTGATCAATTCACTCACAGACATATTTTGATGGCCATCCACGTGCCAGGCCCCACACTGGTAGAGGAGCATATAGCTGGATGATGGAATGAAGCAGACATGGCTCCTGCCCTCAGCGCTAAAGCGTGGAAGGCGGGGGGAGGTGTAGGGAGCAGTACAAAGAAATACAGAGAGGCAGAAGCCCAGCTTGGAAGGCCAGACAGCTGGCTTCCTGAGGAGTCTGCTTTTATGGTGAGGCCTGAAGGAGGAGCATAGCACTAGTAGGTGGGGAGAAGGCCAGGGGGCATTCCAGGCAGGAGTGTGGTGGGACGGAGACAGAAGAGAGGATGGCATGACCGGGAACTGGGAGTTTTCTGGGGTGCCTGGAGCATGGGGAACAAAGGGGTTTGAGGCCAAAAGAAGGTTGGAATGATAGTCCAAGCCTTTGGGCTGGCTTAGGAATTGGGGTTGTATCTTAAAGTCAAGGGGAGCCTAGGGGGTGGAGGGCATTGACATGACGGTATGAGCTAAAACTGTTCAGCTGGAGGAATAGAAATGGGCTCAAGGCAGCTTACATGCATGATAAACAAGACAAAAATCCCCAAAATGGCATCGCTGATGCTAAGCCCACATCACCAAACCAAGACTTAATTACTGTCTCGGCTCTGCCAGAAATGGAATCTTAAACCAGTCGATCGGGAGTCACCTGGTCTGCACTAGTGCAGTGATGTCCCTGATTGACCCCGGCCTTCCCCCAAAGGGGGTGAGGCTGCAGTAACAACCCACGCTTTGCTTTCTCTGCTTCTCCAAAAATAGGGTAGACAACAGCCCCCTTACAGCCCTCAGGTTATAAATTATCGTCCTAGCCCTATAGAGAGACACAAAATGGTGCTTGTTCATCCCAATTCACAATTCCCAGAGAAGGAATTCAACTGAGTCAGCTTGGATCAGAGCGTTTACTCCTAATTCAATGAGCGGGGTTGAATTAGGAGAAGAGAACTGGAGAAAAACTGGAGAAAAAGGAGAAGAGAAAGGGAAAGAGAAAAAAAACAGGTGTTGATCTCATTATACAAACGTGGCTTCTGGGAGATGGGACGGGGGTCTTTGAGAAGGAGGCACGCTGACTCATAGGCACAGCAGACCTCACATGGTGGCTATTATAGACCCACTCGGATCCAAATCGGACACAGATCACCACATCCGCCCTGCAGAGGTGTGCTGGTGGTGCTAGAGACACCAACAAGTTACCCCATCCAGGCAAGAGAAGGTGAGGACCGACTTCAGGTGGTGGCTGCGGAACTGGGAAAATGCTCAAGAAATGCTGAGAGGGTATGGGTAAATTGTGGGACCTGAAGTGCAAGGGAGAAGATTGCCAGGTGATTGTCAGGTTCCCAGCTTGACCAACTGGATGGACAGTCACGTCATTTATAAAACATGGGGGACATTGGAACAGAAGCAGGTTGGGGTGGGCACAGTTTGAAGAACAATGAATGCTGTTTGGGACATGCTGAGTTTGAGACATCCAAGTGGGGATGGCCATGAGCTGTTGGATATGTAGGTCCAGAAGAAAGGGCTGCCCTTAAGAGACTGGCAGAGAGGTGGTAATTAGAATGACAAAAGTGAAAGAAACGATCTGGGAAGAGCACAGAGCACGAGGAGAGAAAGGGGCTAAGGACAGGTGCCAAGGGTCTCCAGCTTCTAATTGTCCGAGGAGAGGAAAAGGAGCCCACAGAATAGACTAAGAAGGAGCAGCCAAGAGACACAAGGAAAAGCAGTGGGGTCCTGCTAAGTGGGTTTCGGGAAGAATGGAAATGCAAGAGGCCAGGGGAAGTGACCGAAAAGTGTCCCTTAATACAGCTTGCTTACTGCATCCTATTTTTTGTTAGTGTGTCTCTTTCTTTCCTAGACTGGAAGCTCCTTTAGTGAAGAGGCTTTTATGCCTTTATTCCAGCCCTTAGCCCAGACGCCTGGCACAAGAGTAGAGTCTCAATAACTGTTGAATGAATGACGAGTATGTCCTAGGCATTCAAAGATATTAAAAAATCATTTCTGGGTGAGAGAGAAAACCTATCACGAGTCTTCAGTAATGCACCATTAATAAACAGGGCTGCCAATAGGATTTGTGAAAAGAAGTGTAGTGTTACCCTGCCCTTTACATGGATAAAGTATAGCTTGCGGGGAACTGTCTAGCTATCATCATCATCACTTCGATGGCCACCTCTAAAGAGCGACTTGGATGCTTGAAAAAAATCTTATTTATCAGCTTTTAGGATTCAAATTGTATTTGCATAATTAAATCTAATTATCTCCAAAGTCAAGGTCATCTTCATTCTAATCCTTGCTTGAATTATCCAAACTCTGCCATTAATAGGATGTTCTTCTCTTTATGAGGTGCAGGTACAACTGTGTGTATCAATAGACACAGCCGGAAATCAATGCTCAACCCCAGCTGGCTCAAACCAAAGAGACAGTTGGAAAACTCTGAAAATCACTTTTCTTTCTGTTTGCTGGAAATGCAAACAGCCACTGATTCATAACGTGGGTAATGCTCTTCTCTGAGTACGTCGCTACCATCAGAGATAATATGTAAGTTATTTAGCCATGGGCATGGTGGAGGTACAGAGGACTCAAGTAAAGACCCTGACAACGATGTGTCATGTCAGGAGGTCCCTGCTGGACCAGATATTAAACCTTACTGGATGCATGATGGGGAGATCCAGGTGAGGGAACCCGCAGTCAGAGCAGTGGAGAGACTGTGGGTGAGGGGTGTTGGCAGGAGGGCTTTGAGTGGTGGGTAACCCCACTTGTACAAAAGCGTTCCTGCATTTTTTTTTTAGATTTTATTTTTTTAATTATTTTAGAAAGAGAGAGAGGGAGCGGGGGGGGAGGAAACAGAGGGAGAGTGACAAGTAGACTCCACACTGAGCCCGGAGCCAGACTCCGGGCTCGATCCCATGATCCCAGAGCTGAAACTAAGAGTTGGACGCTCCACCGACTGAGCCACCCAGATGCCCCACTTTCCTGCATTTTATCAAAAGACCATGATGTCTGTATCTCCTTGTACTCGCTGACCACTGCCCAAAGCCTACCAACTCATTCTTTGAAAATCCCAACTGTTTCACAGATAAAGAAACTAAGGTTCAAAGAGGAAAAGTTGGAACCAAGGTTCATAAGCCAGTGGCAGGAGACCTGGCATTAAACTCAAGTCTCCTTATTCTCAAACCCAAAGCTTGATTCTTTGTCATCACCTCTAAATTTTCCCTATGACTGTTATGGGACACAAACACTTGTCACTGAGGGGTATACTAAACTGGGCTTTGTTCAGCAATTGTACCATTATAACCATTATAATTATACCATTATAACAATTGTACCAATTGTACCATATGGCTAGCAAGAGGTGTTTTCCTTCATGGAAAACCCACTTGGAATTCTTTTTATTATAGAATATGCGTCCTCATGAAGACCATTTCAAGGATCTCCCAAGAGACAAATTCTGACCTATCCTCCCAGGGTGAACCCCACTGAGGGTGATCTGTCTGTTTCACGACAAGGAGGACCCACCTCGGTGACTTTTTCATGCACCTGATAGTCTAGCTACGAGACGTGATAATTAACTGCATGTTTTTTATAAACTGGGTGACAATTAAAGCTGAGGTTGCTAAGCAGTTCTGAGAACACTCACCTTACAAGATGTAGTTTTCATATTTTGTGACAATGGTCTGAAAAAGACTCACATAATGTTTCCTTATGTGGATGAGGCTGCTGCTGGTTATGTTTTAATTAATAACCCAATTATAAGAGCAGAGCAATAGGTGGTAATTTAGCTCCTTTGCTGCCAGTTAATTCTTGCTTCCTCACCACCAGGCTGGGGAGCTCTTCAGAAACAATGTAAGGAATTTGTTCTAGAATGTATCCAGCTACAACACGGTCCCACCTCCCTGGGTCCCTAACCTCATGTTCCTAAAATTTTGCGGCAGGAATGGGTTGGAGGGTGGTCAGGAATGAGGCAGTGAATCTTGGTAAACTGTCATGATTTGGCTGCAGTAGGATGAGGCAGAATTGGTCCAGGTGGGGACCGGCCGTGAAGGTAAGGCTGGGTGTGTCAAGCACAGGGTTCGTACAATGAGGTGAACTCAACCTCAGTTCCAGATATTTGGGGGGACGATGGAAAGGGTGAATAATTTGCTTGGATTGGGGGGATTTTTCTCGACTGCCCATTTAAGAGATGGGAATGCGGATGGTTTCAATGGTTCATTTTCCTCTCCTATTGCCTTTCTAGAGTTTTCCATGGTCTTACTTCTCAGGCAAGGCCACTCCATTTCGCTCAGGATGATGGTGGAGTTTACTTGCTGCGATACTTCTCTGATTTATGAGTGCTAAACCTAGCACATGATGATGGAAGGAAAGAAGGGGCATCACGGAGTTGTGACCCAGGGAAAATAGACCGTGGGGCTCTTCCCTGGAGAATGGGAATGTGGTCAGCTTCATAGGTGGTTCCCGGAGCCATGTGGAGCCCAGTCTGCAAGACTGGACACTGAAGCCAAGATTGGGAGGAAAGGTGGAGGCATGCAGCCATTGCTGATATATTTAGTACCTCAGTTAACGTTGGTTTAAAAAAAATGGGATGGGGGGCGTGCCTGGGTGGCTCAGTTGGTTGAGTGTCCGACTCTTGATTTCAGCTCAGGTCCTGATCTGAGGGTTGTGAGATCGAGCCCCATGTTGGGCTCCACACTCAATGGGGAGTCAGCTTGGGATTCTCTCTGTCTCTCTCCCTCTGCCCCTCCCCCTACTTGCACCCTCTCTGTCTCTCTCTCTCTCTCTAAAATAAATAAATAAATAAAATCTTTTTTTAAAAATGGGATGGCATTGGACATTTGCATTTGTGGCTTTTGTAAATACAAATGTACATCGATATGTGCATGTTTAGAAAATGCTAATCATTCCTATACCTTTTACCATTCTGTAGTTGTGTTTTCTTTCATTTAACAGTATATCATGAGCTTCTCTGTCCCGACGTTTTTTTGTTTGGCCATCCAGTGCATGCACAGTCTTGAAAGGTATGCCATTAATCTTCTATGGTGGGGCATATGTTTCAAATTTTTGCTATGGGCTGAACATCTGTCTTCTGCTCTGATATGCATTTGCTATCACATACTACATTCCCGTAGATAACATGGGTTTGTTCTAGACTCCGTTCTGTTCCGTTCATCTCTCCAGCTATTTATACATCAATCCCATATTGTTTTACTTATCATAACTTTGTTACATATCTCTACCACTCCAAACCCCTAATTCTTATTTTAAAATGTCCAGGCTGTTCTTGTACATTTTCTATTTCAGATGGGTTATTTCCCCTCAGTTTGAAAAATTCCGTGAAAAATCCCGTGAGCTCTTACTGAAATGGCTTTGTGTCTGAGAGACGAGGGACTCTGAAAAACAAACTGAGGGTTCTAGAGGGGAGGGGGGTGGGGGGATGGGTTAGCCTGGTGATGGGTATTAAGGAGGGCACGTTCTGCACGGAGCACTGGGTGTTATGCACAAACAATGAATCGTAGAACACTACATCACAAACTAATGATGTAATGTATGGTGATTAACATAACATAAAAAAAAAGAAATGGCTTTGTGTTTATGGGTTAATTTGCATAGAATCAATGTATTAAGGATGGGATTTCCCACCAGCAATATAACATGCCTTTGTTCATTCATGTCTTCCTTTTGGTCCTTCTAGACAATTATATAGCTTTTCTTCATATTAAAAGTCTGACTTTTTCTAATTGATCACTCCTAGTATCTATATACTATATAGTATATATAAGGAGCACTTTTGAATTTTTTTTTTAAGATTTTATTTATTTTTTTGACAGAGAGACACAGCGAGAGAGGGAACACAAGCAGGGGGAGAGGGAGAGGGAGAAGCAGACTCCCCGCGGAGCAGGGAGCCCGATGCGGGGCTCCATCCCAGGACCCCGGGATCATGACCTGAGCCGAAGGCAGACGCTTAACGACTGAGCCACCCAGGAGCCCCAACACTTTTGAATTTTTGAATGTTGCTTTTTTGTCCTTTTTTCCCCCTAATGGAGTCTTTGTCTTTTTCTTATTGGTTCATGTATTAATCAGGCTTTCGGGGCCAGATAATTCTTTGTTATAGGGAGCTGTCCTGTGTATTGTAGGATGGTTAGCAGCGTCCCTGGTCTCTACCCACTAGCTGCCAGTCACCTCTCTACCCCAAGTTGTGACAACTAAACTATCTGCTAGGGTTGCCAGATGTCCTCTGGGGAGCAACCTCCCCCCACCCCGCCCCATTGGCTGAGAGCATAATGAAGTAAAAGTTAAGACACACCATTGAGAGGGGCTTCAAGTGTGACGGACATTCTGAAATGAGGATCGAGTGTCCAGCATGCAACTTGCTTGGCCTGTCTGGAGTAATGTAAGAGAACTCTTTCCACGTGGAATATTTCAGCTCTTGCTTATCATATGCATTTCAGATTATGTCCCCCTTTTTGATGATCTACCTTCTGCCTCAATAGTGCATTAGTCCAAAGGTTATTCCTTTCCAAAGGCAAGAAGAATACAATCTTTACTTAATATGATTACTTTTTACCTAGGGAACAATCAGCTATTTGGAAAGGTCAAGCAGACCAGTGACCTCTAACAGGAAAAAAACCAAATTCTTGCCATTGTCTTTACTCAAATCATTTAAAACTGTATCCCCTGGGGTAGCCTGATTACAGAATAATTTTGAGGGAATGTGGGGAAGGCCCTCTATGATTCGTATTTTATTTATTTTTTAAAGATTTATTTACTTATTTGAGAGAGAGAGAGCGGGGGTTTGGCAGAGGGAGAGAGAGAAACCCAAGCAGACTCCTCGCTCAGTGTGGAGTCTGACGTGGGGCTCGATCCCATGACCCTGAGATCATGACCTGAGCTGAAACCAAGAGTCAGACGCTTAACCGACAGCACCACCCAGGGGCCCTATATGACTCATATTTTAAATCACACGACGTGATGACTACCTGCTTTACCTACACAGGTGAGTATCTGGTGTGCGGTTTCATTGTCCATAAGATGATACCTTTCTTTATTCCTCTCTCGGAGGGGTTGTGAAGATCAAATAAACATGTGCTGCCTTAACCCGCATTTTCCATTTAAATTCATTAAAATGAAAGAAAATTAAGACTTTAGTTCTTCGGCCACATTAGCCACCTTTCAAGAACTCCTAACTACATGTGGCTGGTGGCTGTGTGTGGGACAGCACCCGTAGAGGACATTTCCATTCTCATTGATAAAAGCTCTACTGACAGCCCTGTTTTCAAGGATAAAGCCTGGTACACAAAAAACAAGTTATGTTATGATTGCTGTTACTGGAATTTGGAACTCTCATACACACACAAGGAGGGGCCCCCAGCCACGCTCCAACAAGCATCCGAGTATGGGGCTGCATCTAAGGCCATCGCGAAAGCAATGAAAACATAATTAAACCCTTGAAAAAAATAAGAGCAAGGGTCAAATAATCATGCGTGCACTGCTTTTGGCAAACATCATTGTCTGGACCACAGTAGACAGCTTCGTGAACCTTGTAATTACAGTGGCAAAAAAAAAAAGAAAGAGAGAGAGAGCCTTATTTTTCTATAGGATGACTCATTCAGACTAGCCATTTATGAAAAGGCATGTAATCTTCTGGATTCTAATATCCTTTACTCGTGTTCTGTAAGACGAGGACTCAAAACTGTGAGCCCGAGAGAGTGGGGGGTAGCTCTAGGATGGCTGCAGCAGCTAGTCCCCTGCTCGGAGGTGCCTGGCAGGCTTTGGTGTGATACAAGAAAAGGACAGTCATGAATAACACATAGCCCCCAAGGACTTAAAACTGCAACCGACAATAACGACAACAGGAACAGTATGTGTTATGTGTCAAGGCTCACGCTAAATGCTTTATGCACCTTCCTGCATTTACTGTTGCCAAAATACCAACGAAGTAAGCATTCGGCATCATTCCAATTCTTATGGATGCAGAGACTAGGCTCCAAGAGCTTAAATCATTTGCCTGAGGTCATTAGTCACTAAGTATCAGACTCAAAGATTGAACTTAAGTATGCCTGACTCCAGAGCCCATGCTCCTAATTGCTCAAACCCCTTGTCCCTGATCAGGATGGCTCCAAATGAAGGAAGAAATTTCACTTGTTCCTTTGGGGAAAGAATGTTTGGGCCTTGGTCTGACACTCCCTCCAATTCTTCCCAGACTTGGCTCCATCCTAAACTGCAAGGGCCTCACACAGTGTGTGGACACCCCAACCTGTTCCTCCAACTGTCTCTTCTACTCCCCATAAAAGACCCCATTCAGGCTCTGGAATCCGGCTCAAGGCTGCTTGATATGGAATTCTGGGATCCTGAGTACCAAGAGTATGGTTTAGGGGCAGGGAGCATGAGCCCTTGACCCCATAGACTTCCTCCTCGTTGGGGAGGGGCACAGCTGGAAAAGGGTCAAGGGAGGGTCCTCCAAAGATTCATTACTCAAAGTGGGGTCCAAGTACCAGCATCACCAACATCCCCAGGGAAGCTGTTAGACATGCAAATTCTCAGGCCCCAGCCTAGATCTAGACCCAGACAAATGCTGAACATGGTCCCTAGCAACCTGTGTCTTAGCAAGCTCTCCAGTGATCCGGACACTCGCTATGCCTCAAGAACCACTGATCTGGGACACAGATCTTGCTACACAAGTGTGCTCCACCTGGGAGCTTGTTAGAAATGCAAATTCTGGGCCCCACTACAGACCCGCATCAGAATTGATGAGGGCAGAACCCAGCCATATGTTTGGATGTCCTCTCCACGTGATTCTTATGTGCACGAAAGTTTGAATAGAACTGCTCTCATGTAGGGGCTCCTTCACCTTTCTTCCCTGCTTCCCTGTGTATTATTATTAGTAAGGGCTGTTTCTATCCAAATGACAGAAACCCAAACATTATTGGTTTAAAGGGGGAAAGGGGATTTATTAGCTTATGCTATTGAATAATTCGTGAGTAGATCTGGCGCCACTAGTTAGGGTAGCAAGTTGGAGTCCAGGGACCAAACCCACCCCCCTCCCAGGCCTGTTTTCAGAGTTTAATTGGAAACAGCCACACCCATCCATTTTAAGTGTTGCCTATGGCTGGCTGCATGCCACAATGGCAGACGTGCGTGGTTGTGACGCTGACATTAAGGCCCCCAAAGCCTAAAATATTTACAGAAAAAAGTTTGCAGAGCCTTGCTTTCAAGCATGAAGCCCAGGACCGGGACCCTTCCTGACCAGATATTGGGAAGATACTGGGGTGCAGGACACCCAGTCTGTGGGCTCAGCAGGCTCTTAGACCTTGTTTACTTGAGGGCAATCAAGCCAGGAGTTTTAGTAGTCAGCCACATTCTTGGGTTCCATGCATTTCACACAGACACACACAAGTGTGTGCCTGTATAAATACATATATGTCTGTATAGATCTACATATAAATATAAAATATCCCTTTATGCTCAATCAGTCAACCTTTTGGTGTAGATTTATACAGCAATATATGAAGCATTTTACCTACTACCTCTGGGGTATAGATTCCTAGTTAGGGTGTGTGGCATAATAAGAAATACATATTTGGTCTTTGATCATAGTTTCTGGCACCCAGCTCCCCAAACTCTTGAAAACTCTGGAGTGGTAAGAGTGTCTTTTGTATGTCATTGAGTTAGCTAATGGTTGAGAACCCTCATATAGGGGCGCCTGGGTGGCTCAGTCAGTTGGGCGTCTGCCTTCAGCTCGGGTCATGATCTCAGGGTCCTGGGATCGAGTCCCGCATTGGGTTCCCTGCTCAGCAGGGAGTCTGCTTCTCCCTCTCCTTCTGCACCTCCCCCTGCTCGTGCTCTCTCTCTCTCTCTCTCACTCACTCTCTCTCTCAAATAAATAAATAAAATCTTAAAAAAAAGAACCCCCAGATAGCTTCAGAACAGAAGAGGGGCTAGAGGTTGAGTTCAATTACCAATGCCGGATGATTAAATCTATCACATCTGTGTGATGGAGCCTCCTAGAAACCCTGAAACAAAGAGGTTCAGTGGGCTTCTGGGTTGGTGAACACACCAAGGTTTGGGAGTATAGTGCACCCAGAGAGGTATGGAAGCTCTGCTTGCCCCCAACCCACATGCCCGCACCTTGCCCTGTGCATCTCTTCCATCCTGCTATTCCTGAATTGCAACCTTTAACCAGTAAATGAAAGTACAGTGTTTCCGTGAGCTCTGTGACCCATTCTAACAAATTTTGAACCCGAGGAGGGTGTCATGGGAACCCACCATTTATAACTGGTTGGTCAGAGGTATGAGAGGCACCAGACCTGTCACTGGTGTCTGAGGTGGGGTCAGTCTAGTGGGACTGAGCTCTTAAATCTATGGAATCTGACACCAACTCTAGGTACTCAGCGTCAGAATTGAATTGAATTTTCGGACACCCAGTTGGATGTCCAGAGAATTGGAGAATTGGCTATTGGTGTTGCAAAACACCTCAGAGGGTGCTCCTCAAAGGTTAACTTTAATCTGCATGATCCCAGGGGTAATTTATATACTTATTTATATCCCACAGTTGATTCAGAAGCATTTTGAGCTAAGTTATGGGTAGCTAAGGGATTTATGAGCATGGTCTGAAGTTGTCAGCATTGCTGTTCTGTAATATCTTGCCTTTGCTTCTCTAAGGTTATTCTTTAGGTGGGGGATTTGTGGACACTGAGGGGCAAGCTGAGTTTGGCAGCTGAGTTGGTATAGGGAGAATAAGAGAGACCACTAAGCTGCATTAAATCTGCTAAAGCAACTCCAAGAGCTGGGGGTGGGGGGGGCGGGGGCATGCAAGATCATAAATCACACCCACAGCAGAACCACAGTTGATAGCAGCAATCATAGGGAGGGCTCTGGGTTTCCACAGCGTTCTAGAATAATCTCACCTGGATTTCAAGGAGCGAGGAGACCCAAGGACATTTGAGGACCTCCAAAGGCACTGGCTATCTTCCTGTTTGGATGCTCCTGATTTTACATCATATTAAGCTATGCCCACACTGAACATAATTCACATATAATGATGTAAGTGTCGAGTTGTATTTTAGTAGACTCAATGATTTAATGTTACCTTGGCAAAGATTTAATTAATCTTTTCTTTCTGTGTTTTGGAGACATTTTTTTTTTTAACTCCAATTATTTCTGTAAGCCCTGGTGAAACTTGTAGGGCCCTGACCCAGGAGAAGGCCCTGGGCATGCATCTACAATGCTGAGTCCACCCATCTGGATTGGATGGAAAGAGACAGTGTTCAAAAGTTGCTAGCTTGGCAAATGCAGGGGTCATACTCCAAGGTTGTGTCCTCTGTGACATTGGAGTGTGGGGGCGGGGAAGCAGCACAGCATAGCTCTTTAATTTCATACTTATTCTTAGGACAGGGGTCCAGGATGTTACAAAGACTGACTGAAATTGTGTAATCCATTTTGAGAACCTCACCAGGGAGGACAGCTTGAGTCCAACAGGCCCACAGAGAAATTAGTATAAAAGGACAAGTGAATGTCAATTAAAATCAGCAATTGGCTTTGCAGGATAGGATGGTGACTCTATGGGATACACAGAAAATGTCCATCCTTTGGGGGTGTAATCCATTGCAAGAGTCCTCCTCAAAGACCTTGGCGAGATTCTCAGGAAAACAAATGACCTCATTAATTAAATGGGTTAATACTCTCCCATGCTTTCCTTAATTGCTATTCTGATTTTCAGGAGAAGCATTTTCAAGGCAAATTGAGCACCCAGAGCCTCCCGTAATCAATGTCACAATAAGCCCCATATGCTTGGAAAGCGATTTACAAAGGTAACTGTGTAGGATGCAGGTGCCCAGCTCGCCTCCACCTCCCGAGGGTCCTTGTGTGAACCCAATTCCTAAGTGCCCCGCCCAACTGGCTTTGTCTTCCAGCCCAGCCAGAAATCCAAGAAGTTCCTTCATCATCATTTCTCCCTACAGAAGACATTTTCTTCTAATTTGAAGACACGCTCTGTTTCCATTTTATTCATTGAGTCCATATTATTGGAATACCTTTGCTTCTGTTCTAAGCACAAGAGATAAAGCAGGAAACATAACAGACCAAGATCACAGCTCCGTGGGGCTTACTTTCCATTTGGTGAGTTTCCTCTACAACCTCGTTTGAGTGCTGTTGGTTTGTAGGAGAAAGGGTTCTTTTTCTGTCATAGGCTGCCCACCATTTATCCCTGTTGAACCAGAGGATGGGGACCTTTTTCTCACTCAAATTTACTTTTCTGATGCGCAGGTCAATAGCTCGTACATAGAAGTCACATCAATTAGGAACTGTATCTGGCTATAAGTAACAGGGACCCCTCCCCACATTCCCCAGTATACTGATTTAAATCAGATAATGAGTCTTCTCCCTGCTCCCCCATGATTCAGTCCAGTAGAAAGTGCAGGGATATTGTAGTGAATCCACAATGTCATCAATATCTGAGTTCTTTTCGTACCCATTCCCATCCCTTCAAGACTTCCTTGTTGCCCCCAGATGGCCACTGGAGCAATGACAGTCACACTCAGGGTCCAGACCATCAGAAAGATGGAGGGGAAGGGTAAACAAGCCAAGAGTGCCCATCCTTGAAGAAGAAGGGAAGCAAGCCGCCATGGTGTGAGGACATGCAGGGGGCCCAAAGGAAGTGTTCACATGTAGAGGAAGTGAGACCTCCTACCAACATGTTGACCATGACTTCATGAGTAGCCCTGAGCCAGAAATGTCCAGCTAGTCTGTTCCCAAATTCTTGACTCATGGAAACTTTGGGAGATAATAACTTTTTATGGTGCTACTCTGCTAAGCTTGGGGATACTTTGTTACACAGCAATAGATAACTAATACAGAGGGAGACTATGAAATACAGATTTTGGTCAGCACTGTGGCAGAGATTGCTGGTTTTCCACCAAGGTCTATTTGAACACGTGGCCAGACTACATGTCCCTTTCTCTCTTGCAGGTAGAGGTGGCCATGTGACTAAGTGCTATCCAGTGGAATATGAAAGGAGGTAATATATATATATATATATATATATATATATATATATATATATATATACTGCTTCTAGGTCTGGCCAACAAACCTGCATGTGCTCTTCCAAACATTTTCCCCTTCCAAAATGACTATTCTCCTTCTGCCGCCTCATTGCAGACAATAATGACACGGCCCTGAGAGGCAGCAGGACCACAAGATGGAAGGAGCCTGGGTCCCTGAGTAACCACATAGAAAAATGCTGCCTTGACAAGCTAAGTCCCTGCCAAATATTATTTTGAGAGCATGAAATAAGCTTTGATTACATTGAGCCACTGAATTTTGGAAACTTGTTCTTATCCCAGTCCAGACTATTCTACCAAATACAGAAATATTTCTGCCCAAATGCAATTGCAGTTGTGACAAAGGAAGAGGGGTTAGTGGGTAGACCCTAGAAGTCTTTGTCACAGGAATATCCTGGAGACAATTCCCCTAATGGGTGAATATATGCAATGTCTACTAGCCTGTGTGCAGATGTCTGCTTCTGAGGCTATTTAAGTTACAGAATTAGGGAGAGACAGAACCATTGCCTGATCCCAGAGTCCCTAAACACTCATCCCCACTATTGGGAACTCCTTGCTGGAAATAGAGGGCACCCTGTGTCCTTCAACAAGCCATCTGGAACCAGACGTGTCAAAAATGTTGTGGGGCAACTCTTGACCTCATTGGACTTGAAGTTCTCTCTTACCAGCTTTGTTTGACAGTTTCCACTGGGTTGGAACCCTGACTTTGAGATCAGTATCCTGGGAAAAGAAAGAGGGAACTGGAGTTTTAGGGGCCCACACTTACCTTGTTATCACTCCCAGAGGCACCAAACACTGAAGTACACTCAGTCTATCTCCACCCTGGGGTATCCCCAACCTGTCAAAAATCCTACAATCTACCCTTGCCCAAACCTGCCTCTTCCCCAGGCTTACCTGGGAATATCTCCTACCTTCCCCTCACTAGAACGTTGTTACCATTGTACCGTTATGCTGAAACCCACACAGGGTTACCCAAGGAAGGCCATCTTTCTGACATGTCCTTCATTCATACATGGAAGCTAGCATTTGTTAAGACTCTGTTACAGCTTTATCACAGCCTACAAGGTCCAACAAGGTCTGAGCCAGGTTGCAATTCCAGCCTCATCATGAGTCACTCTCCCTAGTTCTCTGCTCTCCTGCTAACTACCCTTCAAATGAGTCAGGCTCCTCCAGGTTGGGTCTTGGCTTATGAGGTCCCCTCAGCCTGTAGCTCTCTACTGAAATGTTCCAGCTTCAGGGGAGCTTCCTTGATCCCTAAACTAGGTCAGCCTCTTCCATGACATAGGCTCATGGCTCCTGTACTTCTCCTTTCTAGTTTTTATCACAATGAAGTAATTACTGGCATAACAACCCATTCAATGCCTACTGCTCTTCTGAATGCTCACGGGGAGCAGGGGCTACGGGTCTTTCTGGTCTACCATGTAGGAGAAACATCCTGGAGCCTGGAGTAGATAACAGCGGGTAGTGAGGAAGCATTCTTTGAATGAATCCATGTGTTACAGGTGGGGGACGGGCGGGCAGAATTTCTCACTACCCGTGTCCTTGAGGAGCTACACTGACTAGGGGAGAAGGAACACATGTGGAAAATTAGTGCAACAAATTGTTACACTGGATGAACTATACATTCATAGATGGGGCTTAAAGGGAAAATTGCATTATAACTAAGATGATTTAACAACCACATCTTCAGGAAGCCTTTCTTATATGCCACTCAGAATGGAAGGGAAGAGCTCATGTTCATTATAATTATGCATCCCCCTCCCCCCATCCCAGTATATACTTAGAGATATAGCAGGGGTCTAATGAAGGTGCTTTATTAATTTTTAGTGATAGAAACCACTTGTACAATTTACCAGCCCTGTTTGTTTCTGCTAGTGGGATCGGTAAGAAATCACGGTGCAGATCCTTGTTTGGGGAAGAATCAGCAAAGAGAGACCTCAACACCGTATTTAGAAAGAATATCATCGTCCTGAGGGAATGAGTTAATAGAATATTTTGGTGGTGGCGTTGTTTGGTGGCTCAGTGAAGCCCGCCCCTGCCACTGCCCTGCAGGACTCCGGGACAGGCTGAGCACATTTCTTTCCACTGAAAATTACAGAAATGCCCTTTTGAGTGGATTAAACAATAAGGACACGGATAATCCCATACAAGAAGTCCACAGGTAAATTGCTTGAGGTCAGTATGATCTGCAACCCACTCCACCTCTCCGCAAGGCTGTGGGCTCTGCCTGACACCGAGTGTCACTTCTTCCCAGGCCAAGCTCCTTCTGTGCTCCTTGACTGGCCCTCACACCCATGGTGCTTTGGAGACTCACTGAAGTCTAAGACCTTTCCATGGCTAAGGTCCTGGTCCACAACTTTTTTCAAAGAGCTTAACACTGTTCCCTTTGCAAATATAATGCTGTGTTAATCTCAGAGTAACAGGGATCAAGAGTCACTGGAATAGTCCCCTATGCTGATGTGACCCATTCCATGTGGTGTATTCACTGTTGTTCTCGGCTAGAGTCTACCTTGGCTGATGTTCTTGGGTCCTGCCTACCGAAAAGCCAGGATGGACTGGTGTACGGACAAGAATAAAAGGGCATGCCACACAAGTGGGACAGTCAAGAAAAAGGCCTTGAGATGAGAAAGGCTTCTCCACCACCCCCGACCATGTGCACTACCCCATCATCCCACACCCAACCATGGAAAAGGATTCCCTGAATTGAGAGGCAGAGGTGCATTAGTCTGCTCAGGCTACCATAACAAAGTACCATAACTGGGGGGCTTAAACAACAGAAATTTACTTTCCCACAGCTCTGAAGGATGGAAGTCCAAGATCAAGGTGCTGGTAGGAATGGTTGCTTCTGGAAGCCTCTCTCCTTGACTTGCAGATGGCGGTCTTCTCTCTGCATCCTCGCATGGTCTTTCCCCTGTGTGCATGTGCTTCTGGTGTCTCTTCCTCTTCTTATAAGGACACCAGCCCTATTGAGTTGGGGTCCCACCCTTATGACCACATTTAACCCTCCTTAAAGGCCCTATCTCCAATACAATCATACTGGAGGTTAGGGGTTCAACTATGAACTTGGGGTTGGGGGGCAGGGAGACGCAATTCAGTCTACAACAGGAGATAAAGGAAGAAAACATAGACATGATGATTTCCAGAGACAGGGACCCTGCACCCCACTGCCTGGCCTGAGGCCCATATTGATGAAGACCTCAGCTATATTTGGGAGGAAATACGGCAGGGGAGCCTGAAGTCCGTCCTCCACATGGAGCTCCAGAAAATGGGCAGGGAGGAGACCAGATGCTAATGAGAGATGGCCATTCATTAATCCAGAGAAATAGCACCTTGGAGGGCTGCTGGGCAATTTTTTGCCCCCACCCTCAAGCAGTGTGGAACCAAAAGGATTTCTGAGGACCCAAGAGTAGAGGAGAAGTAGAGGTGAGATCTTCAAATCCAACAAGGCCATCAAGGTAAAACCAGAAGAGGCTTAGCAGTGACCTGCTTAGAAGCAGCATCTATGGATGACTTGAAGATCAGATGCCCCTTCTCCAGGCTCTGGCATCCCTCAGACTCAGAACAGCCCCCCAAAAAAGTGGAAAGGAAAACTGGATTAACTGATAGTAAGTTTCTGTCACTCAAGCACAATGGTGGCTCAAGAGAGAAGTCACGTTGTTTTTTAAAAACAAATAAGAGGATGGTGATAGTTTTGGCTTATATGAGTGGACTGAGATCCAAAACCACACCAGTGGATTAGGTGCAGGACACAGACGGCCCTCCGTGCTCTGCCAAAGAAGGTGCATATTAGCTGGTAGGCATTGGAAAATCATGGAAAGCCACTGTCCATGACTTAAGCACAAACACTTCCTTGAGAGGAGAAGAAAGAATTCCTGTATTTCCTCCCAAATACAGCTGAGGTCTTCATCAATATGGGCCTTAGGCCAGGCAGTGGGGTGCAGGGTCCTGGTCTCGGGAAGAAAATATTTGCAAAATCACATATCCCCTAACAAAAGACTTGAATCCAGAATGTGTTAAGAAATCTCAAAACTCAACAACGGGAAGCCAGATGATCCAGTTTAAAAATGGGCAAAAGAC
Source organism: Callorhinus ursinus (assembly GCF_003265705.2). Taxonomy (NCBI): domain Eukaryota; kingdom Metazoa; phylum Chordata; class Mammalia; order Carnivora; family Otariidae; genus Callorhinus; species Callorhinus ursinus. Next base: position 4,989,188 of record NW_027397105.1, on the reverse strand, counting down.
ATCAGCAGACACTTCACCAGTGAGGGCATAGGATGACAAATAAGCATATGAAAAGACCTTCAACATCATTTGTCAGGAGGGGATGTAGAATAGAGATGAGATAATGCTAGATATCCGTTTGATTGGCTAAAAGAAAAGAAAAAAAAAAAAACCCTGATAATACCAAGGCTGATAAGCATGCAGAGCAATGGGAACTCCCATACATTGCTGGTGGGAATCCCAATGGTGTGACTGCCCTGGAAAAGAGCCTAGCATTTATAAAGTTAATTATGCATTTACCCTATGACTCAGAAGGCCCACTCCTGGAGAAAGGAAAACTTACGTTAACGAAAAAAACTAGAAACGAGTGTTTCTAGCAGCTCTAGTAGAAACTGTCAAACACGGGAAACAACTCAGATGTCCTTCAGCAGGTGGATGGGTAAACAAACCAATATATCGATCCAAAGTGATGCTACTTAGCACTAACAGGGACAAAGTGGTAAAAGCAACAGCTCAGATGAATCCTGAAGTCACGATGCTGAATGAAAGAAGCCAGTCTCAGAAGTTTGCACAGTGCACAGTTCCATTTATATGCCATTGCTGGAAAGGCAAAACTGCAGAGACGAGAATCGCATCAAGGATTGCCAGACGAGAGAGAGGAGCTAGGAAGGGATAGCTTGAGGGAACGCCTTGGGTCCTTCGTCCTGATTACGGTGGTGCTTACACAAATCTATACAGGTGTTCAAAGTCATAAACCTGTACGTCAGAAGAAAAGAGTCAATCTTATCGTATAATCCTGTAATGCAGGTATCCCTGGGAAGGGTTTAACCTTCTATGTCAGCCCAGCAGTGCTCGAGGAAAGTGTTCTGGGTCAGAAAAAAATAATTAAGTGGTTCCCTGCCTGGAAATCCTGTGCTCTCTCTCGAATTTGGAGTAGGGATCTGTAACATGCACATGCCCTGTGGTGGTGGAGCTTCGGGGGTGGCCGGCAGCACGGAGAGGCCTCAGATGGACCGGGACAAAGGTAGACACAACCAGACAGCAGCCAAGGGTGAAGGCACACAGAGGACCAGCCGACTCAGGAGCCCCTCTCTCCAAATATCCAAGAGCGAGGGGACTCCTGAAAGAGGAGGGCATGGACCAGATCCTCCTTGTTGCCTAGGTACGGGTTATCTGTTGACAGTTGTCTACACCTATTTACCTGTCTGTCTCCCCCAGTAGACTGCCAGGATCCCTGAGGGCGGGGCCTGAATCTTATGCATCTTTGAGTCACCAATATGCCCAGCCTGGCACATAGCAGCTAGGCACAGCTGTTTGTTGAATTTAAAAGGAAAGAAGGAAGGAAGGAAGGAAGGAAGGAAGGAAGGAAGGAAGGAAGGAAGGAAGGAAGGAAGGAAGGAAGGAAGGAAGAAGGAAGGAAGGAAGGAAGGAAAGGAGGGAGGGAGGGAGGGAGGGAGGAAATAAAGGAACAAGCATCTGATTCTTCCTGTGCTGATGAGGTCAGAAAAGGGAGCCAGCTAAGACAGGGAGACCGTTGGGCAGGCTGTTATACACGTCCCCGACAGACTCAATCAGGTTCCCATCACAATCACCCAAGGCACAGGAAGGTACCACTATTTTAGCAAGAGAAACCGGGACATGGTATAAATATTAACAGAAGAATTGCTTAAACGTATTAGACATAATTTCTCTGGGATCCTTCCCAGTTCCAAAATTCCACAATACTGGTATTACAAATGGAATACTTGGTTAGATAACCTACTACAAAATTTCTATTGGATTCCTTGTGTTCATGCCTGAGCGCTGGGGAATTCATAAAAGAAGGAGCTGAAATGTTGACGCTTTCCCATGGTCTGTTCCCTCTGGCTCCTGATCAATGCCACCATCACCAACTCCGCCTCCTGGATCAGGATCCTCTACACCTCCACCTTCTCCACCTACGTCTGCACCGCCCGCCGCCGCCCCCCGCCCTACCTTCTCTGCCAAAACCTACATCCCCTCCGTTGTTTTTTTTTCTGACTCCTGTGTGTCCTTCAAGACTCGTCTTGGGCATCATCTTCTTCGAGAAGCCTCTCCCTGCATCTCAGTTACCACTCCAGGCCAATCTGTTTTGAACTCAATTTTTTTTTTAATTTTTTTCATAGACATTTTATTATTTTTTTATTATGTTATGTTAATCACCATACATTACCGGGCCAATCTGTTTTAAGACGATCTCCCTTGGTATTCTCAAAGCATAGCACAGTCTTTTCTGCAGCCAAGAGTTTCTCCAACTGGATTGGAATCGTTGGCTGAGTCGCCTGTCTTTCGCCACATACATTGCACCGTTTGCCGAGGTCATCTCTTTATTTACAGTGCCTGGCCTGAAATGTGCCTGGCACATAAGAGACACTTGGCGAAGCGACGAACACGTGAATCTTTTAAATTATTCAGAAACTAGCAAGCCTTAACCCTCTGGCAGGTTTCACGTGTGGTGACTATTTCTGTGAGATCGACTTTAGCAGCAAACGTGGTGAGGTCGACTTCTCCAGGCTCAGGTCCGGTGTTAATCGAAGGCCACAGACAAATTGCGCCTGGCCAAGGAGTGCCAAGGGGCGAACGGAAGTGAACTTCAGACGGCAACACTACCTCACACTCGCCACTAGATGGCAGCCGCACCCAAGGAGCAGGTGGCTTCTGGCCTCTGACCAGGCCCCTGCCCCAGGTGTGGTCCCCCAGCCCCAGTGTGGCTCCTCCTGGGGACTGGGCCTCCAGAGGAGGATGGCAGGTCTTGGCGGGTCCTGATGCTGCTGATCCACCCCCCCCCGAAGATGTTCATCTTCCTCCCTGGGAAGGCTCCACTCCCACAGGATTCAGGGCCCCACCCGGCAGCTCCCACCCCACATCGTAAAATTCCCATTGCGGAGAGAGCTCCCAATTGCCCAGGCAGGACCTGGCCCGGCTGGTGCATTAATATGTACGGACAAAGAAAGGAGCAGCCGTATCTCCTTGGGGGCCTCCCCCCACCACCCCAGGAAATGAGGACATCTTGAGAACTGTCAGACAGGAGGAAATGGATAGGTAGACACAAGGAAAAAGAGTGTGAGAAGAGACAAGAGGAAAAAGAAAAGCCAAGTTGGGAGTGGCTGGAGGAGAAGACCTTAGTCTCAGCCCTAGGCTCTGCACAGACGCCTGACCCAGCTGGAGGGACCGGTGGGGAGATGCCTTTACGTCACTGAGCTGCTCAAGAGGACCAAGGGGCCAGACCGGGAGAGACTTGGGGCCCTCAAGTCTGGTCTCCTTGGCCATGGTGCCCTTGACGGGAAAGGAAAGAGGCAAATATTGGCCAGGGAGATGGGGCAGGTGGAAGGGGGTGGCTCTTCCTGGGGTTGCCTGATTTGAGTAGTTGCTTTGCATGATTTTCCCCGGGCCCCGGAAAACAAAAATTCCTCTCGACCGTCTTAAAAGGAGACAAGGGTCCTGTGGAGCATGGGGGGGCCTCACCTGGTGTCTATGTCATCCCTCAGGCAAGGTCTGGGTCAGAAGCATCACTGGGGTGCAAGCAGACGTTCCCTCTGAGCATATTCTCCAAAAGTGGTGGTGTTTGGGGTTTTTTTTTTTCTTTTTCTTTTTCTTTTTCTTTTTCTTTTTCTTTTTCTTTTTCTTTTTGGTTGTTGGGTTTTCTTAAGGTAGGAAGCTGCCATGATGGGTTCTTAAAATCCGGTAAAAAGACACTGGAGCAAACAGCGTGAAAGAGGGGGTGTCAACACAAACACTCCTTCACTAGAGTTGTAGCCCCACAGCCCATCATGGGACCCCTACCCACTTGCCTCCCTGGCTGGCACGAGCCCCAGGTTCCCTCCCCGAGTTCAGACCTAGCTCCCCTTCTGGAGGGCCATCGGCAGGGGCTGCCCAGTTGTCCCTGGCAACTCCTGCTCAGGGAGGCCTCCTCCGATGAGGACTCGGAGACCCGCAGTCCACCTGAGCGTCCCTATTCGTGACCCCTCGCAACTTGATGTGGGAGACAGGGCAGGGAGGCCGGTGAAGGATCTTAGCGTCTGGAGTGTCCCGTCTCAGTGACCCATCCCAGCAGTAGGACTGAGAAGCTCTCAAAATGTGGACCTGGGGGCACCTGGGTAGCTCCGTTGGTTAAGCATCTGGCTCTTGGATTCGGCTCAGGTCCTGATTTCATGGCTCGTGAGATCGAACCCCATGTCAGGCTCCCCGCTCAGCCGGAGTCTGCTTGGACGTGCTCTCCCTCTGCCCCTTCCCCAGCTCTCTCTCTCTCTCTCTCTCTCTCTCTCAGGTAAATAAATAAATCTTTTAAAAAAAGTGTGGACCTGCCTGCGTCATGGGGCTAGCATGAGGACCATGTGGGCAGAAGACCTCTGACAGTTGTAAGGTACCTTCTGAATGTTCCCTCTGCCATTTATTCTGCACCAACGAGGCACCTCCCGGGCCCAGGCAGGGTCCTAGGATCCCAGGCTACAGTGACATCTTTGCAGAACAGAGGAAAGTGGTAAATGGCACCACGGGGAGGCAACCAGCCAAGTCCAGAACATGGGAGTTGGCTAAGTCAGACAGCCTGGCGGCTTCAGGAACCAAATGGTGTAAGTAGAGCAGGGAATGGCTGTCGTAGACACAAGAAGCGTAGCTCCTACGAGTAAGGGCTGGCGCCGGTCAGGATCCTGCTGTGTGTCACCTGACCATAAAAGGATGATTTAGAGCCATCCAGGGACAGGTGACTGTAGGATGAGTATTAACATTAAGTAACGTGTAAGTTTCATGTATGATTACAATCGTGGTTGCTATTTGTTAAAAAAAGAAAAGAAAAAGGAAGGAAGGAAGTCCTTCTCTGTTAGAGATAAACATCTCTGCTTGCAGGGATCAACTGAAGAAGAAGGGCCTGGATCTGCTTCATCATGCAAAAAAAAAAAAAAAAA
>NW_027397105.1:4964384-4984187 GCF_003265705.2 Callorhinus ursinus | reverse complement strand
AAAAAAAAAAAAAAAAATATATATATATATATATATATATATATATGAGGGAGTCAAAGGAAACAGAACAAACATTGATAATTATCAAGGCTGGACTGTGGATACCTGACGGTTTATTAGATCAGTGTTTTTTTCCATTTTTGTATATGTTAAACTTTCCAAATATATACTCTTTTATTTAAAAAAGTGTTCCAAGGAGGGGTGCCTGGGTGGCTCAGTAGGTTAAGTGTCTGCTTTCAGCTCAGGTCATGATCTTGGGGTCCTGGGATTGAGTCCCACATTGGGCTCCCTGCTCAGCGGGGAGTCTGCTTCTCCCTCTGCCTGCCCACCAGCTCGTGCTCTCTCTCTCAAATGAATAAATACAATCTTTAAAAAAAAAAAAAAAGGTGCTCCAAGGAGTTTTGGGGGACGGTGGCAGGGCACACAATCATCGAGAACAGAACTGTGGAAGCCCAGAGGTGGAGCTCTGAACCCAGCGGGGGCTCGGGGAGGTCGCAGAGGGGGTGAGGCCAGATTGGGTGGAGTGGCTCTGTGGAGATGGGCAGAAGGAACATTCCAGACAAGGAGAGCCCATATGCAGAAGCACAGAGGTTCGAAATGCCTTTCCTGGGGTAACCAGTTCATCCTGCTTGGCTTGGCACTGGACTAGCTGAGCCCTGGGAGTCCCGTGCTGTGTCCCAGAGACCCCTCAGTTTCAGGCAGACCTGAGTGGTCGGTCACCCCATCAATCATACCCTGGAACCTGGGGCTAGCTGGATTAGGGGGTGCAGAGCTGAGCTTCAGCGGCTGGGAGCTCCAGGATGGCAGATCGGAGGGCTAAGAGCCATCCCCCAGGCAATGCCGGGCCTGCTTTCTGCGCCTCCTGCAGCCCAACTCCCCCCGTAGCCCTTCCTCCCGGGGTGCCTGGCGTCAACTGCCCAGGGACCACGCTGGCTTCTCGCACCTCCTCTTCTGTCCCGCCAGGGATGAGCCTGCAGACAATGCAGCTTCAACCCCAGATGCCTTCTCCTGGACCCAAATACCCCCTCATCTGCATATATGCTAATATATGTACATTGCTTCGATGCATACCTATACACACACATGTACACATACACATGTAAATTGTATACGCACACCCACCCTGTACATCACATAGCTGCGTTCAGTGCACCCTTGCTATGTGCATGTGCTTATTCAGTCCTCACACAAGCTCTCTGAGGTCGTAATGATCACATCCACTCACCAAGTGGAGAAGTCGAGGCTCAGAGAAGTAATTTGTGCAAAGCCAAGTATCAGGAGAGCAGAGCACCTCAAAGAGCTACATCAGAGGGCTCCATGGGGCAATCAGTGAATTATGACAAAGGCCAAGGACATGGACTAGTGCCCGACGTGGACAAAGTTCTCAGCAAGGGCTGGGCTCGCCCACGGCTGAGCCGACGCCACCTGCCACAGCCTGGGGCCCGGGGAGGAAGCGTGGGAGCCTGGACTGAGGGGAAGACGGGACTGATTGGGTTATGTGCATGGCAGGATAACTCACCCTGAGGGTTTCTTCACAGATTGGAGAGAGGAGACAGGCAGTGACGGCAGAGCAGAACATCCTCGAAAGCCTCCCGCACCAGTTCCCGCGGACATGCATCCCCCCCCCTCCACCCGCTGAGCAGAGGGTGCGCGCCCTTCCCGGCCCACCGCCCCCCTTGCCATTTCTCCCAGTCGGATTCTTCAGACTCTTCCCAGGCTGGAAATTTCCCATTCGTGTGGCGGGTACAGAAATCAAGTTAGCAGAGAGGGAAGATTCCCTGGCCTGTCTTGGTCTTCCGCATCCCTGGGAGAGTCTCCCCGACAGACCATGGAGGAAGCCCCCCCACCCCCACCCCCATGGACTGGGACAAGCAGCAAGGACTCTCCCCCAACCCGTGGCCAGCCTGGCTTTCGGGGTCTCAGGCAGTGTTGTAGGCCTCCGGGTACCCCTTGGGGCACCTTGGGGACGGACAACCCAACGCCTCACAAGCAGCTTGTGAGAGAGGTAGAGACCCTTCCCCTCCATTCCCGCGGTGCCATCATTCCGTTCTCATCACGGGCACATGCAAAGCCACGGGGGCATAATCGGGGAAGCCGGGAGAGGCAAGGGTGGACATCTGCCCCCAGTTCAGAGACACCTGGGCCTGGGGTGGGGCAGGATCCCACATGCTCCTGACCCTTTGTCACACGTGGTACCCACCCACAGGTGCTGGAAAGTTCCCAGAGGCACCCCCCCCATCTTGGAACCGAGGATGTTAAGTAAGCATCCACCTGCCCTCTCCAGCATCCAGAACGAACACAGCTCCCAGATCTCATTGTCACGGCCTGCGCTGGATGGAGCCAGCAGAGCCTCTGGGAAATCTGGCCTTTGGCATCACCACCATCATCATCACTCACTCCACCACCGCAGAAAGCCCAGCTCGCCTGATGTCTGAGCCCGGGCCAGGAGAAACAGCCCTGCCCAGACACCAACCTAATGCACGTCTCCGCTAAAACTTGACGACAGACTGCAGAGAAGCTTCATTAATTTTTCACAAGGTTCATCCAGTAGTGGCTGAGCCGAGCTGAGACAAAGCCACAGCATGAGAATGCCCGTACCAGCAGCCTGCAAAGGGTTAAGCCATTAGCCCATAGCCTGGTGAGCTCATCCCCACTGGAGCCCGCTCAGTGGCTGGGATCCGAGGCACATCAGCTCCTAGATGGGGCCAGCAAGGCTTTCTCTGGCTGGGATGAAGAACTTGAACAGAAACTCATTGCCGGCTTCCTCCCCCCGTGCAAGCCGTGTGTGATTCCCAGGTTCATCGTCCTTTCCCCTGGGACACGGACGACAGTAAGTAAGGAGGGGATCGGTCCCCCCTGCCCTCCCATTTCCCTGGAGAAACGAGCTGATTTTAACTTTGCTTGAGAGTGTGTTGAGTCTCTGAGCGGGAACTGGAACGCAAATATGACGGACCGAGCCTCGGGACGGGGTGAACCAGCCACCAGCTGGGTGGACCGGGGCTGCCCAGGGAGAATGGTGACAGCCCAGTGGCAGGGGACGGGGGGAGGGGGGCTGCCCTGCTAAGCCCCTGGGAGAGGGGAAGCTGTGTGCAGACCGCTGCTTCAGCCCTGGGCGTATAGCATCTAGACTTCACCCTTGGCCGCTGGGAGGGGCGGCGAGGGCCAGGCAGGGACCTCAGTCTCAAGCCCGGGCAGAGACAGGGGCCAAAAAGGCAGACCACGAAGCACCAGGTGACCCTCCCTTTCCCAGAGTGCATGGGCGGGGGTGGGTGGGGGGAACCTCACACCCAGAGTGCCCCCCCCCCGGAATCCCAGATCAGACCTCAGCTTCTGCTGCTCACGCCTCCCTACTGCATGCGGGCGTGGCAGGCACCGAGGGCAGGTGCCAGGGAAACCAGGGGCAGCAGGCTTCGTGTCAGCAAGCGGAAACAAGGCAGGCACGGAGCAAGGACCGAAACACGGAGGGGGAACCAATCGTTCACGGAAAAGCAAATATCACCTGAGCTATTTTTCTGCCTTGTTCCTGGGCAGGGTCTGGGTGCTGGCTGGGTGACAGGACGTGAGTGGCACTGTCTGGGAGGAGCGTGGCCTTTGGGGAACTCGCCTTCCTAGAAGTGCTGTGAGCAGGTGACAGACGGGTGGCCCAGCCGTGGTGACAGTGGCAGCGTATTCGGAAACGCTGTGGCCTCCATTTTAGCAGCTCAGGCACTGGGCCCCACTCACCTTATCAGAGGAATGGGGTCACCAACTGAATGTCTCATTCAAGGGAGGGCAGTGTCTGGAATTGGCGGCCAGGTGGGGCGGTGGGGGCGACTCCAGGGGAGAGAGAGAGAGAGCAAGACCTTCCAGGTCTCGGGTATGTCACAGACCCGCGCGCGGGTCTTTCTCAGAAATAACCCATCGTGTTATTTCCGCCACTCGTATTTGGAGGCCGGCCCTCCCCAGTGCTCCCACCGGACGACCTGGCTGTCTGGGCCCAGCCTCCAGCAAGGCAGTGTGAGCCCCCTCGCTGAGCTCTGCTTTGGGTCCCTTGCAATTCCCAGAATAGTCCAGCTCCTATCAGGGAGGAGAAGCTTGGGTAGGGACATATAACTCCAGGCCCGAGCACAGAGGGGTCTCTTATGGGGGTTGCCGGATAGCGCAGAAGGATGCCCAGTTAAAATCGAAATCAGATCTCTCATAAACAACAAATACATTTTTGGTGTATGTCCCATGCAGTATTTGGCACAGTCTTGCACTAAAAAAAAAAAAAAAAAAAAAAAAAAAAAAAAAGCATTCGTTGAAATGTACCTGGGCGCCCTGTCATTTTATTGGCTACATCTAGAACCTGTTACTACCGGCCGAGTTTTGGCACGTTCAGAGGAGGATGCAGCCAGCAGAGCTGAGGTGAAGATGCGCAGGAAGGGGGTGCGGGGTGCCAGGAAGGAAGACGGGAGAGGGGAGAGGCGGGCTCCATGCCCGAGAAAGCACAGTCACCCAAGGCAGCTACCACCGCAGTTCCGTTTGCTGCCCGGGCCCCATTCCAAGTGTCCTCCCTCGGTTTGAAAAGAAGGAGGAAACTGTCCCTCAGGGGAGGGATCTCGGGCTCTGGAGCCACACAGGCTTCCAAACTGCCCTTCCAATCCTGGCTGGCTACTCCCCGCTGAGTAACTTGGGGCGAGCCACTTAACCTCTCTGATCCTCACCTGCAAAATGGGGTAATCGCTGTCCACCGTCGGCGTCATGGGAGGGTGACGTGGCGTGATGCAGACGGAGCGCTCGGCATGGTAAGTGGCAGTTGCCATGGTAATGGAGAGTGTGGCCCCCTCTCTGAGGACACCGCTTCTGCTTTGGAGAGGCAGCTCAGGGCACCTGGAGCATTCGAGAACGTCAGCCGGGGAGATGTCAGAAACGGGAAGCACGCAAATTCACAGGGTTAGCTCAACTTCCCCAAAAAACCCTCTCCTCCCTCCCCTGCCGAAGCTCCCCTGCGTTTTGGGCCATTTAACAAGTGTCTGCTGAGCCCACCCTTTCCCCCCCTCGGCAAAGTGCGGAGCGGCCTGCTGGAGAGCATGGGAAGCTGAGAAAGCCCCAGCCCCAGTCCCTCAAGGGATCTGGGAAGGGATGGAGAGCGTCCAGTCCCCAAAGTACAGACACGTATCTGGTCACCTCCAGGGCAATAATTCACTTATTTCACTTCCAACCTCCATTCCCAGTTAAGTGGTATATTTCAGACGCCTGAGGAATCTGCTGGAGGGGAAGCGTTTGGTCTTTATTATCTTGGACCTTCACTGTTGCTCAGCACCTTGCATAATCCACACACCTAGCGCCAAACCATTTCTTCGTCGGGGGGGTGAATATGTGATCGCGTGGAAAAAAAGCCCAGATCTTCCGGCAGCCGCCCTCCCCTCTCGTTTGAGACATTTCTTTGCCTCATTTGTCAAAGACGCCACTGAGCAAGCAGCTATGGGCAGGCAGGGAGGAAATGTGCACCCCCTGAGCTCCTCCGTGGAGCGGAAGCCTGGCTTCCTTGTGTCTCGCGGAGGCCAGCACGCAGGAGTGGTTTGGAAAGTGGGGCCGTGTTGGTGAGCACTGTTCGCTGAGCACTGCGTAGCGACCCAAGGACTACCAAGTCAAGAGCCAAACACCGAAACAACACAGGTAGGCAGGGCCCCCAAATAAGGGCACAATGACAAATATACGATGGATAAGTAGAGCAGCCCTAACAAGATTAAGGGACGGTCCTACAGGTCCCTCCCTTCTGGAGAGGATTGTTCAGGCCACCAGGCCCAGTCTTTGCTCCATCCAGGGCCTCCTGGTTTGAGGAGAGGCTGTGTTTTCCTTCATAGGGTGGCAGATTTCCAGAGACAAGGTGGACAAGGTGAAATTCCTGTTTCTCTCCATCTCTCACCTGCATTTCCTGCCCCAATCCTAGTTTCTCCAAGAAGCACCTTCTCCTCCTTTCCCAATTTCCTCCTCATTGGAGTCAGCTCCACGGTCTTAGCCAGGTGACTCCCTCACTTTACAGATTTCCCTGTAACATCTCCACCCTGTCCTGGGGTCACTTCGCCCCGGCCCGTACCTCTCCTTTTCCAGGTAATGTGCTTCCTGTTCACGCCCCTATGCCGGATCACCATGTTCCACTACTGGCGTTCGGCCATTCTTGGGTGAGCTGTCCCTCTACCTGCTCCCCACCTGACCCGTCAATTATTAGGGTTTTTACAGTCTGTTTTCTGTGGGGTATAATTTACACACAGGGAAATGCACAAGTCTTAGTGGGCTGTATGGACAGATGCACCCCCGCCCATGTAACCCACACCAATAATACCACGGGATGGAACATTTCCATCCACTCCGGGGAAATCCCTCAGCTCCTTCCTGTAATGCCCTTCCCTACAATACTGTTTTGAGTTCTGTCACCTTGGATTACTTCTTAGAAGCCTCGAGAAGGCCCTATAAGTGGAAATATACAATAAATGTACTCTTTTATACATGTGACTTCTTTCACCCGGCGTGTCTGGGAGACTCCTCCACACTGTGTGTGCATCACAACCTTGTTCCTTTTCATTGTCCAATCCTTTTTATGGCTTTAGTATTCTGCGTGAGTCTGCAATCTGTTGGTGCGTTAGTTTCGGGCTTGGGCTGTTGGGGGAGAGCTGCTATATGAATATTCTTCAGCAAATCATTTGTGGACACAGACTTTCATGTCTTTTGGACAAATAAATATCTGGGAGGGCAACTTCTAGGGTGGAGGGTGGGTGCGTGTTTAATTTCAGAAGAAACTACCAAGCCTGTTCCCAAAGTGTTTGTGCCATTTTACATTCTGCCAGTAGAGTACGGGAGCTTGGGGTGTTCTGCATCTCACCATTTGTCTTGTGGGGTTTTTTTTTTGTTTTTTTGTTTTTTTAGATCTTATTTATTTGAGAGAGAGAGAGAGCACGAGTTGGGGGCGGGCAAGAGGCAGAGGGAAAAAAAGAGAGAGAATCCCAAGCAGGCTCCCCGCTGAGCAGGGCGCTGGACGTGGGGCTGGATCCCAGGACCCTGGGATCGTGACCTGAGCCAAAGGCAGACGCTTCACCAACCGAGCCACCCAGGCGCCCTGTTTTGTGAGATTTTTAAACGTCGACCATTCTAGTGAGTGTCCAGCTGCATCTCTTTGTGGTTTTAATTTGCCTCTCCCTGTTGAATATCAATGTCAAGCATCTTGTTCATGCGTTTATCTTCCTTTGTAATGGTCTCTCTAAACCTCTTGACCATTTTATAAAAATTAGGCTAGCTGATGGCTTTCACCCATCAGATGTAGCGGGTCTTCATATGTCCCAGATACAAATCCTTTGACAAATACATATTTTGCAAAAACTTTTCTCCCAGCCCATAGTTTGCCTGTTCATTTCTTCTTAGCAGCTTTAAATGAGCAGGAGTTTTCAGTGAAGACGAAATCTTATTAATTGCTTTTCTTTTCGCGCTTGCTTATTGCCTGCTCTGCCCTGTCTGAGAAAGTTCGCCTGCCTCTGGGTCACAACGGTATTCCTCTCTGTTTCCTCCTAAAATCTTTCTAGTTTTAGCTCTTATGTTCAGGCTATGCCGTGATCCGTCTCAAATTCATTCTTTTGTGGACGCTGTGAGGCGGGGTCAGGTTTCATTTTCTTCCCAGTAGAACATCAGTCCTTCCATCGACATCCGTCGAAAGGACTTTCTCTCCCCCACTGAATTGCTTCGTCCAAAGGCAGTTGTCCTTGGTTATTGTTTGCATCGCTGGGCTGGTTGCTGGAGACAGTCAGACTTCCATGTAGCGGCTGGCTTCCTGGGCTGGTTCCTGCAGACTGGGGGTCAGAGTTCTGTTTTGTTTTTTTTTTTAAGTCATCGCCACACCCCACATGGGGCTCGAACCTACAACCCGGAGTTGATCAAGAGTTGGCAGGCTCCACGGCTGAGCCTGCCGGGCGCCCCTCAGAGTTCTGGCTTTAGACGTGGTCTGGCCATTGTCTGTCTGTATATTCAGTTTCCCATCATTATAAGGATTTGCTGACGTGCATAAAAGTAGAGATAGTAATCATAATGAACGTCCATATATCCACCACCCAGATTTGATACTATTGAGCATTTTGTCATCCTGCATCCGGAGTCTGAGGTTCTCCAGTGAACCATAGCAACACAGCATTTCCTCCCCATAAGTCATATCTTAAAGACATTTTCTTTTGTGTCCCCAGTGTCGTTTTCATACCAAATACAAATTTTATTATTTTATTTATTTGTCAGAGGGTGGGGGAGAGAGCACAAGCAGGGGGTACGGCAGGCAGAGGAAGAAGCAGGCTCCCTGCTGAGCAGGGAGCCTGATGTGGGGCTCGATCTCAGGACTCCAGGATCATGACCTGAGCCGAAGGCAGATGCTTAACCAACTGAGCCACCCAGGCGTCCCCAAATACAAATTTTAAATTCTTGGTGTCATCTAATGCCCAATCCAAATTTAGACTTCCTTAAAACTGTCCCCAAATGTCTTTGTACAATCGGTCTGTTCCAGTCAGAATCCAAAAAAAGGGAACATAATGCATTTAGACCTTTTAATTATCTTTGCTTAAACATTTTATTGCTGTTTAACCTCCACACAGAAAAGTAGTCATATCGCGAGTGTCCAGCATGAATAGGACACACCCATGTAACCAGCTGTAGCCAGATCAAGAAGCAGAAATGTTAGAGCACCCCAGAAGTTTCCAGCGTGTTCCCCATCCACCACCCCCACCAAAGGTAACCACTATCCTCACTGCAAATAGCACAGATTTTGAATTTGATGTAAATGGAATCTCATTTTATGTAAATGGGGGCTTTATGTAAATGGAAGTGTGCCTGGCTGCTCTTGGTGGGTGTCATGTTTGGAGACCAGTGCACATGCAGGCTTGGGGTTGTCCCTCTTTCCTTCTCATGGCTGTGTGGTCCCAGACCGTTGTGCCATCTTGGCGCCAGCCTGCGGCCTGCCCAATCCCAGCCGTGTGCTACAGTTTCTGTCCACTAAGTCTGTCTCCTGACACTCCAAATGTGACCTCTGGGGAGAGGGACCCATCCTCTCTTCTCAAATGGCTGCCCTGATTCAAATCTGTGGGGAGTCCAGGAGGCCCGACCTCCTGCCTTCGTTCGTTCGTTCGTTCGTTCCTTCCTTCCTTCCTTCCTTCCTTCCTTCCGCTGTCTCCCCCACAGGCCCAGCCTCTGGGCCTCAGTACTTGTCCACCGCTGAGGTGTCAAGGACATTAAAGAAAGGTGGGTGTGTTCATTGTTTAGGGATGCTGTAACATATTACCACAAACTCAGTCACTGAAAACAAAGGCAGTGTATTTTCCCAGGGTTTGGGAGGTCAGAGTCCCAAATCAAGGAGTTCTTAGAGCTGGTTCCTTCTGGAGGCTCTGCCTGCATCTTTGCCAGGGTTTCCCCTCTGTTTGTCAAATTTTCCTCTCCTTTCTCTTATAAGGACATAGTCATTGGACTGGTCTATTTGAGGATGAGCTCGTCTGGAGACCCCTGCCTTCATTATAATACTTGCAAAGACCTCTTATCCAAATAAGGTCACATTCTGAGATTCTGGGTGGACCAGTCAACCCGCCGCAGGGAGTGAGGGGTCCTCTGAGACATACAAACCGATACCCCGAGAACTTAACCCAAACCTGAAAATATGGTTGCTCTCCCTGGGCTGGTTCCCTACATGTCCCCTGGTCCCTCATGGAACTGCAGCACTGGGGCCAGGCCCTGGGAGCACCTGCTCAGGGCCGCGGGGTGGTGGGGGGGGCCGTGGAAGGTGAGTCAGCTCAGCCTTGGACCTTGGGCAGTTTGCAAGCTAGGAGGGAGGGAAAAGCTGGTGTGGGGTTGTGGTGGACACCAGATTGATTCCCCCTCCCCCACCACACACAGGGGACGCCTGGCAATTGCCGGAGACATTTTTTATCAAGACCGGAGGTAAGGGTGTTACTGGCCTCTGGTGGGTATAGGTCAGGGCCATTAAGGAAATATCCTACAATGCACAGGATAGCCTCCCTATAACAGAATTTTCCAGCCCCAAATGTCAATAGTACTGCTCTTGAGAAACCCTGATATCGGGAAAAAATAGAGAATGTTTTGGACTCTAATAAAGTGTTATGAAATGCATATCACCCCTGAGTTGGGGATTTTCAGGAAGCCCGGAGTCTCAGAATTCAAGTCTGAGTCACCACCAGTGGACTGATCTAAGATGGCTTTAGAAGCCCCTTACCCCAACTTATTCATGTTACAGATGAGAAAACGGAGACCAAAGTAATCATCATCATGATCATCATCATCATCATCATCATCATGGCCCTGTCTGGAACACCTCTCATATGTCACACCCACGGCCCAAGGGGCAGATGTTCTAGTCTCCTATTTTAGATGTGGGGCTAGTAAGTCTCGGGGGGCTAGGTAAGCGGCCCAGAGTCCCACAGATTAGGTAAACTGGCTTCAGGTGGTGGTCCTTCTGATGTCAGGGACTTGGATCTTCATCGTCACACACGGACACCGGGAATAAGCTCCCTGACTTGCTGGAGTCACAAAGGAGTGGTTTTGCTCAGAAGCCCTGCCTTGCCCCATCACTGTACCAAGACTCACACCTCCTCCTAAGTAAGTCAACTAAATCAAAGGTTCCCGTTCTTTGAGATTTCAGTTTTGGTAGATAGATGACAGACGGAAAGATAGATAGGTAGATAATAGATAGATAAATAAGTAGACAGACAGGCATCCACATGAGATGACCAACTTCTCTCTTGCCAAGGACAGATACTAACAAAACCAACGATCCTCTTTCCATCATGGTCATTTCATAAAATGAGGACTATTCCAATGCCAAAAAAAAATTTACCACCGTGCTCTTATTTCTCTATTGCATAGTGAATCCCTATAGAACTACTTACCTAGCTACATCATTCGGTATACAGTGAGAGGTTACCTGACGGGCGGATGAAGCCCCAGAGTGAAAAACTCAGACATTCTCACAGTTGAAGGGACCTCAGGACTCATCCAGACCAGCACGATCTAGTGCAAGGAGCCTTTAAGTCCAAAGACCTTGGTGTGAATCCCAGCACAGCCGCAGAGGAGGTTAGGGAAGGCTTTGGCCATGCTCCTGAATCTCACTGCGCCTGTCTCTGCCCTTACAAAATGGGAATAAACAAATGGCCTCCCTGCAGGGCCAAAGAGCATGCATTCGGCGCTTCCAGCAAGGCCCCCGGGAGTCCCACCTCCCTCTCCGGGACCCCGGCCGTGGTCCCCGCCTCCAGCAGCATATTTCCCGTGCAGAAAGCTGTGGCCGTGTTCCACCCAGGTGGCAGCTCTCACAGGAGCGGGTCCTTCTCCATCCAACCCAGCTCAGCTCCGGCGCAACGGAGAATCTCTGCATTCCTACATCTCTCTCCCAACCCCTCCAGCATCCGAAGGCAGCAAGCCCTTCTGCCCTGGGTCTCCACTGCCAAGCGGTAAAAAGGGCTACCCAGAGAGAAAAATCCTACTGGAGATGTCAAAACATCCACAGAAGAAACCAGGTGGCAAAAACCAACATAAGTCCACCCCCGGCCCAGGACCTCACAGCACTGCTCTGTGATCCCTTCCTTACCCCCAGCTCACTGGGATGGGGGGCGAAGGGGAGATCACTTTACAAAGGGCTGCTTGGCTTATGCAAACGGGCCACAGGATCCAAGGGGCAGCAGGGAACACCTGTGTCCCTGTACTTACAAGAGCACATTTCCCATTTTTCAAAGTCTTGGGAAGCAGAGACCCAAATATCGTCTCTCTAGATGAGTGTCCAGGAACGTGAATATCTACCTTCTGAAGGCATGGCAGTGTTACCATTCTGATTTCCTTCATGTCTAAGGGGACGGGTCTGTAACTGCTTGTTCTAGAAAGGGGGAGCATTGTGGGTGGGGGAGGTGGTTCAGGCCTGAGCTGCTGCAGGGATGGAGGAGGGCAGGAGCAGGGGCCAAGGACCAAAGGCAGTTCATCGGAGGAGGGAGACAGAGTAGAGACCGGAGAGTCACCCCGGGGAAGGCAGGCAGGGGCCCTGCAGAGAACAGTGGGAGAGTCTGTGACCAGGAGACACAGGAGGAGAGAGTGGCCATCAGGGTCCCAGAGCTCAGCTCTGCCTGAGCTTAATGCAGGGAGGCACCAGGCTCTGCCAGGAAGAACTGATCCAAGCAGTGTTGTAAAGAAAGCTGGATTTATGCTCGGGACCATCGGGAGGGAGGAAGCAGAAAGGATGGTCCAGTGTTCATTCACTCGCTCGCTCACTGAAAGGGACGCAGCATCGCTAGGGTACGCTACGCCAGACCCTCTGGAGACAAGTCAAGGATGACACATCGGGGCGGGCAGTCAGTGAGGACCCCCAGGAAGCACACGGGGCTCTCTCAAGCCTTGCCTTCCTCCCACACACAGAAAGTGCCAGGGGAAGGGGGGGCTATGGTGACTGAGAGGTACACGGACGGGCTCTAGATGAGAAATCAGAGCAGGTGGCTGGCTAGACTCCATGCCTTTACAGGCCTGAGAATGACTTGACGTCACTCCCGAGGAGGGCGGGGAAAGGGGGCATTTAGACATTAAAAGGTCACACTCTGAACCTGGGGCATGACTGCCCTGCGCTGGAAAAGCACATAAAATGGGCTGCACTGAAAGATGTTCTCCAGACCATAAGAGCGAGAGCAAGAACAGAACGGGTTCAAATCCAGCCTCTGGCAGTTCCTCACCCTGTGCTCGGCAAACGATGGCATTTATGAAGTGCTTGCAACATGCGAGGCGTTGTTGCAGTGCATTACACGTCTTAACTCGTTTAACCCTTTGGAGAAGGCTAGGAGATGAATAGTATTGTTATCCCCATTTTATAGATAAGAAAGCTGAGGCACAGAGACATTGAGTAACTCACTCAAGGTCACACAGCTAGAAAGTAGTTGAGTCTGAAAATAAGATGCCATTCGATTAACCGTGGCTTTTGCTTTTTTATTTTTAAGCGGTACCACTGTTCCCTGTTTTAAATACTAAAAGCAGTTGATTCTAATGCCATCATATTTATCTCTCACAAGAAAAAAGCAAAACAAAACATGCCAGTGCGTGGTTTCTTATTTATGTGGATCTCATCTGACTTTCTGTTTGGCTTCAGCACAAAACCCAGTGTCACCTTCCGCTGAGAGCCAGGCCGGAGACGGATGCTGAGAACCGGAAGGGTGTGTGAGGACTCCTTTGGCTCCACCCTCGCTTCTAACTGTTGCGGGTACCAGGTGCCCAGTCCCGAGGACCCATGACAATGGAGGCTCTCCCCAAGGCCCTGGAGGTCGATGAGAAGTCTCCAGAATTCAAAGACCTGCTGCCCAGCCAGACGGCCAGTTCCCTGTGCATCAGCTCCAGAAGCGAGTCCGTCTGGACCGCCACGCCCCGGAGTAAATGGGAAATCTACCGCAAACCCATCGTTATCATGTCGGTGGGAGGCGCCATTCTCCTCTTCGGCGTGGTCATCACCTGCTTGGCCTACACCCTGAAACTGGGTGAGAACAGCCTTAAGGTCCTTAAGATGATAGGGCCTGCCTTCCTGTCCCTGGGACTCATGATGCTGGTGTGCGGCCTGGTGTGGGTGCCCATCATCAAAAAGAAACAGAAGCAGAAAAAGAAGTCAGTTTTCTTCCAGACTCTCAAGTCCTTCTTCCTGAATCGCTGATGGTGGCCTCACCTTCTGTTCTCCCCGTCACCCTGCTGCCTCGACCAGGAGGAGACCTGACAACACCCAACATCCCCATCTTCTTGGTGGTGGTGGTGGTGGTGGAGGGGGTTTAGCCATAAGAGAGCTGGGCAAAGCCTCTTCCTGGCCCTGTGGGAGGGAGCTCAGGGCTCCACAGCAGCTGGGGAACGCTGCTGGCTGGATCTCATTTCGTCTTTCTGACATTGCTATGCATCCCTCAATGCTGGCCATAGCCATCCCCTTCCATGGCTCATTCCCCACTCCTGCATCCAGGTGCCACTCATCGAACTCTCTCTGCCAAGCGCTATGCATGCTGGAGAATTCCTTGGGCGAGGCTGTGCCCCAAGGAGAGCCTCATGTTTATACACATCAGAGTGCCCGAGCTGGGCTCCCCGTTTTCATCCTTCTAGAACCCAAACTGACCCATGGAGGCCCTTCACAGAAGATGGGGAAGACTGACTTCTGGCTCACTGGGTTCGCCAGCCCCGGCTCACTCTCTGGGCCAGATACTGATTTGCAGCTCAAGTGACAAGACAAGTCACAAGAGTGAAAACATTCCAAAGAGTGAACAGTGGAGGGTGTCCGGGGAGAAACGCTTTCCAAGAAGGTGCATTCCGCCCTGGAGAAGGCTCTGGGAGTCAGCCAGCTCAGGAAGTATAACTCCCAGCTACACAGTATTTACGCCAGAGGCCATGGGGGTGGGCTGGGGGTGCCACTGTTTGACCTTCTAACGCCTTCTCGTTGACTGTTCTCCCCTCTGAACTTGACAATTAGCCATGGACAAGTGCATGTTGCCCTAACTTCCTCCTTCCCCCTACCTGCGCCTCTACCCCCAATTCTAGAACAGCAAGACGGAGACCTGCAGAGGGATTCTGTAAGATTGTTCTTTCCCTCACCTCCATGGAGAACCAAAACCAAGATCGCACTCCACGGTTTGAATGGTCTGTGGGTTTCCAGTGATGGGATTTGTTTTAGAAAATCCTATCTGCTTTCCCTCTCCCTACCCGCCAAACAAGCAAACGTTTATTGGGTGCCCGACTATGGGCCAGGCCCTGGGATGGGGACAGGCCAGACAAGGTCTGTGCTCTCATCTTCTTTCCAAAGCGAGAGATACAGCCAGGCCAAGGGGCCATTGGACCACCTGTGCTGAGCACTCTATGGGGGAAATGCGGCAGGTGTAGGAACACAGAGGGGGAATCTCACCCAGACTGCAGAGGGGACGGAGGGATTGCCAGGCCTGTGTCCTCCGAACGGAGAACAAAAGGAAAGATAGGAGCTAGCCAAGGGGGTAGGGGTGGAAGGCATTTTGGGCAGCAGGAAGTAGAAGTTGGGTGGCAGAAGTGGGGCCGTAACACAATTAGGAAACTGCACAGCGCCTTCCCCTCTCTTTCCTGCTTCCCACCTGCCAGAGTGCCACCTCTCCGGGGGCCACACCGAGGTCATGGACTGGAAGGGAGTTTCCAGGGGACCCACCAAGCAGAGAGCACCCATGCGGCAAGTGTTCCCAGAACCTGGGGCTTCTGGTAGCAACCAGAGGCTCTTGGGTGACAGACCCGGAGGCTGCCCCAGGCCAGGCCAGAGGCCCAGTGGAGCGCATTTGATAATAAGATGTGAAGGAAGGGCATCCTGCACTAGAATCACCGTTGGCTTGAGCTGCCTCCCTTCCCTGAGGCTTCTGGGCCCGCCTCCCCTGTCACCATGGCAACCTCTCTCTCTCTCTCTCTCTCTCTCTCTCTCTCTCTCTCTCTCTCTCTAACAAGCCGCCAGGTATCTCCATCCTTCCTGGTGGTTCCCTGTGCTGAGTCAGAACCTCACCTGGTTCCTTCTGCATCATGGGAAATTCCATGGAGGCAGGTACCTGTGACAGGGGGACACCCCCTGCCCCACCCCCTCTAAGAAGCCAGAGTTTGGGGGAGCCTGTGGCCTTTGGGCTTCACCCAAAATGACCATGTCTCTCATCCAGACAGCGTGGCCGGGTCTTCTAGCTAAACTGTCCCCTGAACAAAGGTGGTCAAGACAATCTGGTCGGCGGGGGGGGGAGGGCGGTGGTTGCAAGGTCTTCGTCACTAATTGTGGTTCTAATGTGTCGAGTGGCTGGGCTTATAGATCATTTCCCTTTCTCTGACATGAACGCAGATTCAATATTGGCCCTATAATATCACTCTTACATTCCTGATGCTTTCTGAGATGGGAGCAAACGGGGTGGACTCCCAGCGAGCTGCCTGGGAATGTCCCCATGCCTCCTGGGTCTCATGTCATCCGCCCACAAGCCTGTGGTCTGGGCGCAGTTGTGATGTCTCGCTGGAAGGAAGCTTGGGGACAGCCGTGACTCTGGAAGGTACCCAAGGTCTGGACTCACCTTGCAGTTTCCAGCAATACTTCCCCACGTGCCCTGCCCCCTTCAGTTAGTGTCTCAGGAGGAATAATGATTTCAGAAAGCTCTCCAAGCCTCATACATCCCCACCGGGATCCCCCATATGAGTGTGGACCAAGGAACATGCCAGCACCACGCGGAGGGGCTTTTGCCAAAGACCATCGCCGCACAGGAGCCTGGGGTATGAATGCACCTGCTCTGTAAGTGCAGCCCAGATCAGATGCCACATTTCTGGGGAAAAGAAGCATCGCCACCACAACTCCTCTGGCACCTGTGGATTGGAGGCCAGGACCAGCATCCACGTGTTCAGAGAACTGGACTGTATTACCCCGCCCCGTAGCTGTTTTGTTTGGGAGACTCTGATTTAATCTGAGTCCCAAAGGAACAGATGTAATGTTGAATTGTATTCTATTCCACGGTGTCTGCTGTGTTTTCATTCTGTTCCATCCCCCAGGGAGTTCCAAGACCGTATCCATCCCTCTAAAATGCACCCCCTTACCACCTGCCCTTCCCCACAGCATGGGGGCGGGGGGAGAAAGGAGACGGTGGGGGTTTCCTGCGTGGGTCCTCAGGTGCCTCGCAGGAGCTGATAGCCCCACACTGACAGGCTGACACAGAGGGCAGAGCGGAAGCTCCTGACTCTTCTTTTCCTCACAAGCCCAGTATTGAGACCAAAAAGAGATATGAGAAAAGAACCTTCCAGAATGAATCAGTGGGCCGGGGTGAGGCAGGTGGCTACCTGGAGGTTGGTCCGTCGATGTCCCCATGAGAGCAAGCACGAGAAGGGGGTGCAGCGCAGCTCCCAGGACCCCTGTGGCCTCCCTCTGCCTCTTAAGCCTTTCTTCTTTTGCTCCTGGTTCAGTCTCTTCTGCTTCTCCAGGTCTTAAAGCCTGACCTTCTTCTACTGGGCGCCCCGCCCCCCAGACCCACCATGTCCTTGACTCCCTGCCTGCTCTGGCTTGCTCCGTCCTTAGAGGGAAAAGAAAGGGTGGCTCTGGGTCTGGACAAACACACAGCGTTTTATTCCTCCTTTGGGTCCAACAGCTTCGCCAGACTCATGACACCCCATCTCCCCCGTCCCCTACACCCATCGCTTTGTGATTTCAGTTTTGGTAGATAGATGCAGACAGCATCTCTAGCCCTCGGAGATCAGGGGTCCCTAGATCCCCATCTGCCCCCCCGTCCCCTACACCCATCGCTTTGTGATTTCAGTTTTGGTAGATGGATGCAGACAACATCTCTAGCCCTCGGAGATCAGGGGTCCCTAGAAAACGACATCCCAGCCCCCCAAACGTGTCTGATATGAAATGTGCACAAGGGGATGGCCTGAGCACGTACCTGGTGGAGTTTCTGGGCCCTACCAGCTGGAGGCTGTCAGGGCTGGGGTGCGGGGAGGGCCCTGAGAAGGGGCGGGAGGAGAGCAAAAGAGCAGTTGGCAAGGACACTCTGGAGTGGCCTTCTGAAGAGCAGAGGAAGGGCCTGGGCTGAAAATGATGGACATTTCTCGGGTGCTCACTGCATGCCGGGAACTGACCTAAGCACTCAGTCAGTAACTCACTTAATCCTTCCCCAAACCCTGTTCTCAGGTGCTACTGTTTCCATCACCCCTACCTTACAGATGGCAGAAGGGAAGCTTGGGGGCACCAAGCTAGGACAGCATCAAGCCAGGATTGAAATCCAGATGATCCAGTTCCTGAGGGCACACCCATTACCCCCACCCCATTCAGCTCTCCAGAGGCCCCAGGGTCGCTGTGGTGGACTCAGGGCTGCAAGGTGAGGAGAAAAGCAGGAGTGCAGTTGGGGTTGGAGGGACTGGCGGGGAGACAAACCAAGCAGGGGCCCCAAATGCCCCAGAACCAGGAAGGTGGCCAGGAGCCAGGAGGAGAGACAAAAGGAGCCACCAGCCAGGAATGGACCCAGCATGCTGAGTGCCTCCTGAGAGCCAGGCATCATGCTGGGGCAGTCACATGGTAGGGTCAGAGGCAGGAATTGGGGGGTCTCCAACGGCCAGCACAAGGTGACAGTGTCAGAGCAGTGTGGCCTTGGTACCTCCAGCCTTTGTCCCATAGGCCAGGCTCTTCTGCTGACCAGCAGGAGGATCTGGAACCGGTTTACACTTCGGCCTCACGTCACATCACAGGACAACGTCATAACCCCCTCAAAAGTTCAAGACCACGTCCCATAGGAGTGCTTAGAACCAAAGGATCTATGTCAAGGTCCAATGTCACTTTTGCAGGAAGCAAAGTGGCTGAGCTCCAAGGCTTTCTGTAGGGAGAGGGGCTGGGGGCTTGTCCCCCTGTTTCTCAAAAGGCCCTCCCTGCCTCTTTTAAGACTAGAAAGGTGACCCTAAGGAGCCTTGGGCCTGGTGTCTCTTTGACGCAGCTAAGCTGGTGGCCACTCATCCAGGTCTTACCTCCTGCCCCGCCCCGGATCCCTGAGCCTGTGCTGTCCAGCACCCATGGGAGTGGCCGGTTCCCATCTGAGCTTTCTGTCTATGCAGACTGCTGTCCAGGGCCCCAGGAGCTATGCCAGCAAGCCAGGCCCTGGCTCTGTGCCGCCCACTCCCTCGGGTCTCCAGTGGGGCCCTGCTCTACCTGAGGGACTCTGCTCACTTCTCCCTGGAGCGGCAGGTGCGGGAAGGAGGGGCTCTCCTGGTCAGATCTCCTACCTCAAGGAGAAAGAAGGCTCAGCAAGGGTCACCACCAGCAGGGCGCTCCGGCAAAAGCACCACAGTGAGTGATGGGCAAGAACAGGATCAGCAGTAACCCCACAGTCCCACAGCTAAAGAGGTGTGGATGTAAGTAAGGGGCATTTTCCTGCAGGGCTGCAGGGGAGGGAGGCCCAGAAGGGGAGGGACGCAGGATTCTACTACGGCAGTATCTGTCTAACTCACTGCCCAGCACGTAGGCTCTGATCTCTACTCAGAAACGGTCTCTGGATCTGGCCCTCGGGAGTAGCCGTTAGCCCAGCATTTCAGTCCCCTGGGCACGGACCATGCGTCAGACATTGGATCTGAGGCTGAGGGGATGAGAATTCATGCTCAGACCCGGCAAGCAAGCAAACTGGTCCTCAGAGGAGGGGGCTGCGGGTCGCTGATTGTGGGGCAGTATGGCAGGGCTGGAGGGAAGCAGGGGCGCTGTGGGAGGACAGAGGATGGGCCCCCGGGCCAACCCGGCTCCAGTCGGCCTTTCCCGTCTCTGGGATGGTGCTGTGCCAGGTGATCACGTTGGGGATGGGGAGGAGGAGACTGGACCCAGGGGTCAGCAGTGGGAGTGCCCGGCTGTTGGTGGGGGGCTGGGGGGCGGGTAGGGAGGTTAGCACATAAAAAGCCACTCCCTCCTGATTACATTCACTACTCTATTTCACGGTCTTAGTTTTCACTGCTTCTTCCAAAACCTTTCCCTCATAGCCTCCGAGTGTGTTTCAAAGGCGCCACTTTTAAAGAACATGCTCGGGGTTGGCAGGGGGGTGGGGGGGATTCCTTCCTCCATGTGACTACACTTCTGTCCTGAGACCCTCCCGTCCAAAGAACAGTGGTGTGAGTCGCCCTGTCCCGCAATGTTGTTCTCTCTGCGGGTTCTGCCCTAGACCTCACCCGTCCTCATTCAAACACGTCTCTGAACGGTTTCTTGTTGACAATGGCTTCAATTGTCCTGTGTGCTGTGAGTGCCCAGATCTATCCCCATTTGTCCCAATGCCATTGGACAATGTGTTAGCTCCCTATTGCTGCTGTAAAAAAAAA
>NW_027397105.1:4918291-4959384 GCF_003265705.2 Callorhinus ursinus | reverse complement strand
GGAAGGAAGGAAAGGAAGGGAAGGAAGGAAAGGAAGGAAAGGAAGGAAGAGAAAGAAAGAAAGAAAGATAGATAGAAAGAAAGAAAGAAAAAGAAAAGAAAAAATCACATAGTAGCTTAAGCAAATTTATTACCTTAAACATTCTGGAAGCCCCAAGCCCAAAATGGAGCTCATAGGGCTAAAATCAAGGTGTCTCAGGGGCTCTCGGGGAAGACTTGCTCCTTGCTTTAGCCAGCTTCCAGAGGCTACCAGAGCCTTTGGCTTGCGGTCCCTTCCTCCATCTTCAGAGCAGGCCACCACATCAGTCTGACCTCAACTTCTGCCACTTCTTCTCCTCCTTGTCTCTCTTGTTTCCTTCTTTCATGTATAAGGGTCCTTGGGATTACATTGGGCCCACCTGGAAAATCCAAGACAGTCCCCCCAGCTGGGGAGATCCTTGGATGAGCTTGCTAGGGCCACCATAACAAAGTACCACAGGCTGGTGGGCTGAAACAACACACATTTATTTTTGCACAGTTCCGGAGGCCAGAGGCCCAAGACCAAGGTGCCTGTGGGGCAGGGTTCTCCTGAGGGCTCGCTCCTTGGCGTGCAGACGGCCGCCTTCCCCCTGTGTCTTCATGCAGTCTTCCTGCGCTGGGCGTGTCTGCGTCCTGATCTCCTCTTCTTATAAAGACACCAGTCATAGATGGATTAGAGCCCACCCTAATGACCTCATGTTAACTCAATTACCTCTTAAGGACCCTGTCTCCAAATACAGTCACATCCTGAGGGACTGGGGGTCAGCACTTCACCGTGAATTGGGGGGGGACCGCGAGTCGCTCCTTAATTTCATCACATCTGCAAACTCTTGCTTGCCATGTAAGGTAACCTCTTGGCAAGTTTCAGAGATTTGGATGCAGACATCTCTGGGAGCCACTATTCTGCCTGCCACCAAAACCTTCATCTTAGTATCACCAGCAGCTTAAACTCAACCTGCCCCCAAATGGAATTCATCCTGCTCCCCCTTTGATACTACCATTCGCCACCATTAGGCAAGCTTCCCAGGCCAGAAACTTGGTATTCTGGAGAAGATGTCAGAAATAACTACTTGCTGAAGGATATGCAATATCCTTTCCCCCATCTTTCTCTGTAATAAAAGCTCTATGTTATTGGAGGTAGCAACATGCCCAGCTAAAAAACACAACATTCCCCAGCCTCCCTCATGACACAGTTTGACCACTGAGATATACAGGGAAATCATTAGCAAGAAAAGCTCTTCGTCGGCCAGAAGGCCGTTTCCCTTCTCCCGTTCTTTGAAGGCAGACGTGATGGTTGGAGTGGCAGCTGCCATTTTGGGGCCATGAACTGAGAATGGAAGCCACAGCCAAGAGTAGCAAAGCAGGAAGTGAGAACAGTCCTGGGATGCCAATGACCTCCAGGGAGCTACCGGAATCCTAAGCCCGTCTCCTACAGGAGATAACCATCACACCTTACCCCGTTTCAGACACCATCGTTTTGGGTCTGCTACCTGCAGCCAAATGCAGTTCCCATCTATGCAGGTGGCAAAGCTGGGACAAGCGTGCTTTTCTTCCTCTTCTAAAGCCCAAATACTATTTGATGAGATCCCGGATGGATATACTTAGAACAAAGACTATCATAAAGAAGTTCCAACTCAGTGCAATGTATTGGTCCTCCCCTTCAAAGCATTCTCTAAGTCTCTAAGGAAAGGGGAAAGGGAGGGCAAAGTAGGACCATGATGGTCCCGACTTCTCGCCCTCCTGTCTGTGAGGCAGCAGGGACCTTCCTCAGACTGGGCATCTGGGTGGCAGGCCGGGACAAGAGCGGGGTTCACCCAGGGCACCCCTTGCCCTTTGACCTATCAAGCTACCCCACCTGTTGTAAGAGCAGAGGCAGGGCTGGAAGGGAGAAGGCGGTAGGAAAGGACTGAGCTGAGCCTATAAAACTAGCACCGTTAATTGGAGGAGACACCTAGACACTCAGGTGACTCCCAGGTGTCAAAATTAAGGTAAGCTAAATTTACGGAGCACAGAGTGTCCTTTGCTGGTTGAGAACACGGACTCTAGAGGCAGCCCACCTGAGCTCACATCCCATCGGGGCCTCGTCAGGTTTCTGACCCTGAACAACTTGCTTCACTTCTCCCTACCCCCACCTTCACAACCGCAAATAGCCTTTAATAAAAGTACCTACCGCCTCCTGCGCATTAACTGGGTGAGCCACGTAAGGTTTCTATGTGGTAAGCCCTGAATATTCGTTATTATTAATATAACCGATGACACGAGGCAGTGAAGGCAAGATTTGGATGTTCTCCTAGATGATTTTACGGAAGGAGAGAGTGCGAGTCTGTGTAACTAAGGGTGAGCTGCTTAGGAAAGGAAAGATCCAGCTTGAGAAAAAAATGACCACTTCTTCGGTAAGGAGCAATTATGGTCATGGGACATTCGGAGCTTTGGCAACAGACGGGCCTGGCTTCAAAAAGCCGACTCCACAGGCTAATTTCTATACAGCTTGCCTTCTGCATTTCTAGCTCAGATTTCCAGTTATGGGTGGAGGGTGGTAATGACCTCACGAGGCCTCCTCAGGACTAAATAAGATAACAGAAGGGTCCAACCACACAGCAGGTGTTCAGTGAAAGGCAGATATTGTTGCCATGTTCGTTACCGAGAGAGAGAATTTCAGGCTACAGACAGAATGCCATAATTCCCAAGCCCTCGGTGAGAAGAGATTTACGCCCGAGCTTGTGAAGCCGCGAGACTCCCGGCCAGGACTTAGATATCTGATTTCACACACAGAAAGGCAGCATTTTTGCAACTGAGCATTGGGCTCTGTAATTGTCAGAGAGCCTCGTCCCAGACTAATTCACAACGTGCACATTCTCACTTAGAATCCAGGTAAGAGCCTCATAAAACTCAGGGAAGAACCCCAAGTGAGTAATTCTGAGCACGATCGCCAAAACTCCCCTAGTGCCCATTCACTGGGAGAGGGAAAGAAAAGCTCCACGTAATGAGCCGGCTGTAATTGCCGGTCCTGGGGTGAGGGTGTGTTCACTTTCGGGGATCGGTACAGCATAACCAGACTAATGAGCGGCGCCAAGTGTGCGAGCCACAGTCAAGGCCAGGGAGGCTGCGTTCAGGTTCATCCCAGCAAAAGGATGGAAGGGAGGGAGGCGGGCTCCCCGGAAAGTGGGCGCTGGGGAGCAGAAAGGCTGGGGCAGGTGTGGCCACTGCGTGGCCAGACGGGTGGCTGTAGAATGAGGCCTGCTTGGTCTGGAGGATGGAAGACGCCCGCCTGGGAAGGGCCTGGGATGGCTTACAAAGCCCTTTCACCATGTGGCCCACGAAAGACAACATTGTTCCATTCGTCCATTCGACGGAGCTATGAGCACCTTGTGAATGCTGCACTGGGAGCCGGGGAGAAGGAAGTGAACAGAACAGACCCCTCCACACCCCGGGCCCGGCCGTGACCAAGGACATCGGCAATGAATGAGCTGGTGTCAGAGACCGATGTGGACCACGAGTCAGGGAGCAGGGAGAGGGTGGGCGACGGGGAGGCAGGTGCTCCCTGAGAGCGGGCTCGCAGGAGGGGGCCTTTGTGTGGAGGCCTGGAGGAGGAGGCCTCCATGGGAAGGTTTGGGGCAGAACATTCCAGCAGAGGGAGGCTCCCTGAGCAGGGAAGCCCTGTGGGTGTTGGAGACGCCATCTCTCTCCTCCCCACGGCGGTGTGACTCCCACCCCAACTCCTTCCCAAAGGGGACCTGGTGGGGAGGGGGTGCCACACTGTTGGCCTGTAGCCTTGTTGGGTGGTGCCTCTCCTTCGGCTCAACCTTCTACTGTTCTCGCTGCTCCTTGACCACACCTGCCTGCCCAGGATCCCCGACCTCCTTGTGCCCATTCAGCCCTTCATTCCTCTGCGTCGGCCACCCCCAGCTGCCCCGCTTCCTGCGCCCGAGCCCCGGCTTCCGTTAACGTCACCCAAGTCGGCCGCTGCTGTTGACACCCGTGCTGAGCCCCAGATAGCACATCCCAACCCGGATGGCCACGCTGACCGGTGTCAGAAGAATTCACCGTGTGTCCCCCCCCGGCACTGCCTCCTCCGGGTCCACGTGCGTGTCAGCGGAGGGTAACAGCACCAATCAGTCCTCCCTCTCCCACGCCCCTACACCCAGTCTGTCTCCTAATCCCCTCCAGGCCCTCCCTTTCTCCAGCCCCTGTGCCCCTGGGTTAGGTCACCAGCGTCCTCATTCAGGCTTGTCCTGCTGCAATCCATTCTCCATATTGCAGCCAGAGCATCTTTCGAAAAGGTGCCTCTGATCCCGTCACCACTCCTGGCCCTGCCCCTGAACCGTGACCTGCTCCCATCCTAAGCGAGATGGAGCCCACACTCCTCCATTCAGCTGAGGCCTTCCTGGCGAGTCCCGCCCCTAACCCCAGACTTGCGGACTTCCCTGCACCCCAGACCCACAGCTTGGCACCTCTCACAGCATCATGCCTCTGCATCTCTCCACACGCTCCTTCCTGGGCCGACACCATTCTGATCCCCTCTTCCATCTAGCTGACTCCTACCTAGCTCAAGCATCGCCTCTTCCAGGAAGTCTTCCCTGACGTACCCCGGGGTCACCGACTGGCCTTGCTGACTCACTCAGCTTTACGTGGAGTGCATCCTCTCATTGAAGAACTCTGTGCTTGTTAAGTGAATGGTGGTGGTTTGTCCTTACAACTACCCTGTGCAGGAGTCACGAGGATAGATATTACTTCCTGTGCTACAGACGAAGAAATGGAAATTCCGACTTGCCCGTGGTTATAAGCGGTCCTGTGGGAGCAAGGGGGACGTCTGCTTCAACCTCCACCATCATCCTATCCCTGTTCCTCAGCCTCCTTCCTTCTGCAGCAAGGAAAAGCAGCAGTGCGGCTTGGTGAGGACAAAGCACTTAGGGCCCGGGAAGAGATATTCCACAACTCTTTGTGGGTTGAAGAGAACAGGTCCCAAAGAACCCAGTGCAAGGCCAAGTAGGCCAAGTGTTCTGAGCCCTGGGCCTCCTGCCCAGGGAAGCTGAGGGTCGACCCCTGGCTGTGTAGGCAACAACCTGCTCTGTAGATGCCACTGTAGATGGGTCTGATGAGCAAAGACATTGGTCCCCTCGGTTCGCTAGTCTTCCCTCCTTCTGCTTCCCCAACTTCTACCTCCAGGAACCACCTGTCTGCCCTTAGACATCATCACTGGGGGAGAGCCCAGTAGCTTCTCAGAGCCCATGGTCTCCAGGGCAGTGTGTAAGCTCCAGGGCTGGACACTGATCCCTTGGCTAAGAGGGGGCTGGACACTGGTCCCTTGGCTAAGAGGGGGCAGAATCAGCCTTGAAGCTGGGTCTCTTGATCCTAAGGGCCAAAGCACCTTCTTTGGAGGCCCAGGGAGCTCAAGAAGGCCAGTTGGGACCTGTCAAATGGGAAAGGTCCAAGTCTTTCAAGAAATGAATGGGTGCTATCCAATAGGGTAGCCACATCTGGCTGTTCACATTTAAATTTAGGTTAACTACAGTTTAGTATAACTCGACATTCAGTTACTCGGCCACACTAGCCACATTTCAGATGCTCAATCGCCACACGAGCTTAGTTGCTACCATATTGGACAACAGAGATTATAGAGCATCTCCTTCATGGCAGAAAGTTCTACTGGGCAGTGCTGGTCTATACCAACACAACTTCGAACCCACTGAGGAATGGGACTCTTCAGACCGACTACAGTCCTATGTTACACATATACTATACTAAGTAGTCTATGCTATGTACCACATACTATATACTACGTATTATATACTAAGCTCTCATATATTGTACTTAGCTTCTCTGCTGTCTTCTCATTGCTTTCCTGATTTTGGAAAAATAACATGCCTTCTCTTGATTCTCTCTTTTTTTTTTCAATTCAGTATCTATTTTTAGTTTTTACTTCTTCCTCTTTTCTTTGGTTCCTATTGCTTTTTTTTTTGGTAACTTCTTATGACACGTGATAGCTTTAAAAAAAATATATTTATTTATGTAATCTCTACGCCTAACGTGGGGCTCGAACTCACGACTCTGAGAGCAAGATTCCAGTGCTCTTCTGACTGAGCCAGCCAGGCGCCCTGATATGTAGTAGCTTCCAAGTAAAGTTTGTAAATAAAAGATCGTAACATTTCAGTTACGCAAGACGAGTACGTTCTACAGAGCTGCTCACAACATTGCGCTGTCAGTTAACAATACTGTGTTGTGCGCATAAACATTTGTTATGAGGGTAAACCTCATGTTAAGTGTTCTTGCCACAATACAAATCACTCATTAATTTTTATTAATTAATTAATAATTTATCATTGTAATTAATTAAAATATTATCGAGCTTTTCCAAATCCTTAAATAAATATGCTCTGGCTGTTATCATTGAAATTCCGAAATTTCAATGGGATTTTAAGTATCCCACTGTAGTGGTATTTTTTTTTTTTTCCAAATCCTCCAAGTTAGGGCATTAGCCCACCTGTTGGATTTCCCCCAGCTCCCCAGGGACCCTCCCTCCAGGCCAGTACCAGATCCCTGTGAGCCAGGCTCTTCGCGGTCTTTGGTGTTTCGGTTCTTGCTGTAGACTTTGCTTCATTTGGGTCCCCTTTCTCACCCATCCTGTGGGTAAAAACTTCCCATGCCAGTTTCCTCCGGCCAGACTTAGAAGAGTCAAGGCACTCACTCAAAGTCCCGGAGCCCACAGTGCCTGCAGCCCCAGCAGCCATGGGCTCAGGAGGACAACCAGCAGGTGCATTGCAGAAGAGCGTGGAAGACAAGGCCATTTCCGTGGAGTGCCCCCGCTGGTTGAGCCCTGGGAAGATACATTAGCAGACTTGATCTTTCCACGGCATTCAACACAACGGATCACGCTAACCTTTTTGAAACATTTTCTCCCTTTGGATTCAAGGTAGAACCAGCCTGTGGGCATTCTTTTCCTATCTCCTTGGCTGGCTGATTCCATTCCACCCAGCCATTAAATGGGGGAGACCCTCGGGACCCGTCCCAGGGCTCCTTGTCTTACTGTGCCCTCTCTCAAGAAGACGAGCAATCTCATCCCCACCACCAATTTGCTGTGGACCCACAAATCCATGTCCCTAGCCCAGGGCTAGAGCTCCCAGCCCGTCCATCACGATTTCTGAGCCACGCCGGGCCCCCTTCCAGTGTATCCCATCTCAGGAGGCACCACCGGCATCCAGTTCAACGAAAGAGAAATCTGGTGTTCAGCCACGACCCCCTCGCTTTGCCGCATGCCCACATTGAATCTGTCAGTGTGTCCTGTTGATTTTGCTCCCTGGTTATCTCTCAGGTCGATCCACTTCTTTCCACCAGCACTGTCACCACCCCCACCTCTTCCCTGGTCTTCTGCACCTGTGTACTTGCTTGCCAGGTGCCCATTCTTAGCCCCCTCCATACTCCTCTCTGCACAGCAGCGAGAACGCTCTTTTAGAAATATGGATCAGGGGCACCTGGGTGGCTCAGTCAGTTGAGCGTCTGCCTTCGGCTCAGGTCATGATCTCAGGGTCCTGGGATCGAGCCCCACGTCAGGCTCTCTGCTCAGTGCAGAGTCTGCTTCACCCTCTGTGCTCTCTTTCTCTCTCAAATAAATAAATAAAATCTTTTAAAAATATATGGATCACTTCGCCTTCTCCTTGGGACTCTCCAGCTCCCTGATGCTCTTGGGAGGAAGACGTTAACGTGGCTTTTTACCTCCTCTCTTTCTCCTGTCCCAGCCCCACCAAAGTGCCACCAGCCACTAGCCTGCTTGTGTAGATGCTCCTGGAACGCTGTCACCTCCTCTTCACCCCTCCTCAGCGACCCTCACCTACTCAACCTTTGGATCTCAGCTCAAACATCAGTTGCTCAACGAAGCCTTGGTCCACGTCTTCTTTCTCATGCTCTCATAGGAAGGGGGTCCTTGACCTCGGACCACTGATCTCTGCCGTATTTATACATTAATTGACAGGACTGCTGGGCACCTGCTTCTCCACACCCCTACCTCCTTTACCCCCTCACCACCTTAAGCTCCTTGAAGGCAGGCACTGTTTTTCTCTTGCTCACTTAGAGCTGACTCTGCACCTAAAGATGCTTCGGCGGCAGCTCAAGAGAGCTGAGCCTGGCTCCCAGCGGAGCCCACGAGTGGAGGGGCAGGCCTGAAGCTCTGGCCCTGGGGCCTGGGTGCGCACTCACCCAAGCAGAGACCCTGGAGCTTGGTCCATGGCTGGGAGAGGAAGGCGTCATGGGCAGCCAAGCCCTGGGCAGCTTAACCCCGGCACCCCGCAAACAGGCTTCACAGCTGATTGCTCCCGAGGCAGGCAAATCACGGCAAGAAGAATTGTGACAGAAAGATAGGTTCTAGCACCAAGCCCAGCAGATATCCTGGTTGTGATGTCTGAGGACTCACAACTCTGACATCTCTGACTGTGTGCCCAGCAATTCATTCAGAGCTGAACGCCAGTAGAAACAGAGAGCAAAACTAAATGGGGGCAGGGCAAGGGGGGGTGGGAGCCAGGTGGAAGTGCAGGAGATCATTTTCCCTGGGTGATAAGGCTTTGAGGTATTACTGTGGAGGGAGGCATTTTGCTTTGGAAAGGGAGCTGTGGGAGCACTGCTTCCTCAGACCCAGGGAGGAGGGGGAGGAAAGATACACAGGAACTTGGAATGGATCTGGGCTGAGCTGGAGCAACTCTGGTAAGACACTCAGCTTTCCTGAGTCCTGGGTGTTATGAAATGAGTCCAGTCAATAAACACTGGGTGTTAGTTACTAAGCGTTAGTTACAAGGAGAAGGCAGCGTTATTCCCGGGCTGGAAGGGATGCCCAGCCCAGTGAGGAGATGGAGAACTTGACAAATGACCTCTGGAAACGTTACCAGCTACTATCATAAAAGCAACTATCAAGTCACATAGGAATCCTCCCCCATTAGGATGGCTGTTATCAAAAAACCAAAACTGAAACAAGACGGAAAACAGCAAGTATTGGGGAGGATGTGGACATAGGAGCCCTTGGGTGCCGCCGGTGGGAATGGAAGATGGTGGACTCGCTGGCGAGCGCAGTATGGTGGGTGCTCAAAAATTCAACACAGAGTCACCATATTGTCTGGCAACTTCACTTTTAGGTATAAACCCAAAAGAACTGAAAGCAGGGCTTCATCGTATAGGTATTGGTACGCCCACGTTCACAGCAGCATTATTCACAGCAGCTGAAAAGTGGAAGCAACCCGAGCATCCAATGACAGGTGGATGGATAAACAAAATGTGGTGTATAGATACATATTGTCCAGTCTTCAAAAGGAAGGAACTTTCAGCACACGCTACAATATGGATGAAACTTGAGGACATCATGCTGAGTGAAATAAGCCAGTTCCGAGCGGACAAATACGGCATGATGCCACCCATAACAGATACTTAGAGGAATCAAATTTCTAGAGATAGAAAGCAGAATGGTGGCAGCCAGGGGCTGAGGGGGGACAGGGGATTGGGAAGTTGGTGTTTAATGGGGACAGAGTTTCATTTGGGGTGATGAGAAAGTTTTGGAGATGCACAATAGTGTGAATGTACCTAATGCCATTGAACTGTACAGTTAAAAAAAAAAGAAAAAGTTAAAATGCGGGGCCCCTGGGTGGCTCAGTCACTTAAGTGTCTGACTCTTGGTTTTGGCTCAGGTCATGATCTCAGGGTTGTGAGATTGAGTCTTGCCTCAGGCTCGCGCTCAGCATGGAGTCTGCTTGTCCCTCTCCCTCTGCCCCTGGCTCACTCGCTCGCTCCCTCAAAAAAATAAATAAACATCTTTTAAAAAAATAGTTAAAATGCTAAATGTATGCTTGTATGTATGCAAAATGTATATTTTGCTATAATTAAATTTTTGAAAAATAAATTTTAAAAATTGAACGCTGTAAGAAAGAAACGAACTTGGATCTCACGGGTGCCCGGGAGAGAGCTGGCATGGGGACTGGGAGAAGAAAAAGGGGGATTTAGTGCATCCCAGCCAACAGGACCAGGTTGTAACTATAGTGGTTCCTTACTTACTGGGTGAACGTAGGTGATTCTCCTTAGTGCTCTCAACTCTGGGGCAGGCACAGGGCTTCTGGGGAGACAAGCAGATGCCGAATGCGGACACATCCCCGATGTGCTCAAAAGTGCAACACAAAGACACAGAAATATGGTTCTCTGCTAAATAGGGGGCTACATCATCAGCCTGCCAAGAGTAAGGGTGATGAGCAAGGGGGAGGTCGCAGTGGGGGGACGCTCTTGAGGTCTGGATGGGAATGATGAGGGTTTAGATCAGCTCGGTGGGGAATAAGACAGGAAGACCAGGGGAGAGAGCTGAGCCTGTGAATAGCAGGTAGATGGATTCTAGAAGCCCAGGCAGTACACTCCAGGGAAGTCTCTCAAGCCACCCCCCTTGTACCCCAACAGAGGAAGAATGAAGAGCTGTCAATATTGCCAGACACTCCTAAGGCAAGCAGGAATATATTTCTGAAAACACTGACCCTAGGCTCCAGCCTGAGAAAACACTGCAACTAACCCCTCTGAATCTCAGGCCTTTATTTTATTTTTATTTATTTCTTTTATTACGTTATGTTAATCACCATACATTACATCATTAGTTTTTGATGTAGTGTTCCATGATTCATTGTTTGTGTGTAACACCCAGTGCTCCATGCAGAACGTGACTCAGGCCTTTATTTGACAAAGAAAGTATAGGTCTCGGGTGCAGCAACTTCACCTGGCAGGAGTTGATAGGTTCGGTCCACTGCCTGGTTTTGTAAATAAAATTTTATTGGAACACAGCCCCACCATTCATTTATATATTGTTTATGGCTCTTCTGCTATGATGGCAGAACTGAGTGGTTGTAACAGAGACTGTATGGCCCACAAAGTCTACAATGTTTAACATCTGGCCCCTTACGGAAAAAGTGTGAGGACCTGTGGTCTAGTTTAATCACATTGTTTCATTTTCAGTGTATGTATTCTAGAATACCTGCTGTCTATTGTGAGTGATAGTTTTCCAGTGATGCTGACAGTAATGAGTTGAAGTTAAAAAAAAGAACCCCCCAAAATTAACAAGTTAGTATAATAACACATTAACAAATTAATATAACCTGTAACAAATAACAGAAGCAGAGCGCAGCTGCAGCCGAATCCTGGACATAGCACATATATGACAAACACCGGATTATGAGAGTAGGGGAGGTCGACAGAACTGAGAACGGTGCAGATAAAGACGGAGTCTGGGGGCTGGAAGAGCATTTCATGGGAAGAAGGGATCCATCACCACTGGTCCACTGGTTCTGTGCCCATCAAGGCTGGAGAGAGGGCTCAGCATGTCCTAACTGGACTCAGTGGGTATCAGGGGACTCAGGAGGGCAGGGAGCTGCAACCAGGTGAAGCCAAGATCAATAAAGGGGAGAGATGCTGGTGCAGGAGAGTCGATGGTGGAACCCTTCCAACCCGGGGTTTTCCCTACAGACGCATCGGGGCAGAAAGAATGTAAAGACATCAGTGACAACCCCAACAGTAACACTTTGTGTTACAGTGTGCCGGTGCTAAGTCCTTTACACCTACAAACTCACGTAATCTTTCCAGGAACCCTGAGAAGTAAGGGATTATTTTGCAATGAGGAGATGAAGGCACAGAGAGGGGAAGTGACTTGCCCAAGGTCACACAGCTAGTGAGTAGCACAGGCTGGTGTGGCTACGCCCACCCAACATCTGAGCCCTGACTGACCCTCAGCCAGTGACTGGGCCTTGGCCATTCATAGAGTCGGGCCCAGGAACCGTGACTCTGCGTCAGCTGAGCACCTGGCTGGCCTGTCCCTGGTTCCTCGGTCTCAGACTGCCCTTCAGAGTCCGGGTCATGGAGACACTGTCATCCTGGTGACCTCACAGGAAGATGACAGATCGTGGCTTTCCAGGGTGCCAGTCACCGAGAGGAGGCCGATCTGTGAGGCAGCAGCGGGAGGACAGACGTCTCTGAGCCCCAGGGGCAACAACAGCCCCCACCGCCCGAGAAGTCTCGGAAGTGGAGACGCCAAGGGGTTGGGCGTCCGGGTGTGCCCTACACGCGGCGTTCGTGGTTCAGAAGGCACCACACATGCCTGTTGTCCTGCGTTTCCCATGACACGTTTGTGTCATTCTTGTTTTTTAAGATTTTATTTATTTTATTTGAAAGGCGGGGAGTCGGCTTCGCTCCCTCCCGCTGAGCACGGAGCCTGGTATGGGGCTTGATCTCACGACCCTGAGATCGCGACCTGAGCCGAGACCAAGAGCCAGACGCTTAACGGACTGAGCCGCCCACGAGCCCCATGTTTTTGTAATTCTTTACATTGTATGTATCACCCCCAGACATTATATCGCTTATGTATTCCTTAGTGGTTATTCCTTATCTGTCTCCCCTCTTAGCAGGTTAACTCCGCGGTGTCGGGTTCTGTACCTGATGCTATTCCCAGCTGCCTGACACACAGTAAGTGCTCAGGAGCACTGGTCTAACTTAAATCCCACCTCGGCTGAGGCTTCTAAGTGTGTTGGGGTCACTCAGGGTTACCCATCCGCAGAGGACGAGCTCCTTGCCTTAGTGGGCAAGGGGGGAGGGCAGCCAGAGCCCAGCAGGGGCTCCTCAGCTTCTCTCCCAACGACATAGGAGGAAGCAGGGCCCTCCCGTTCTTCCTGGTGGCACGGTGGGCCACCTCTAATGGGGTGCCGACTCCATAATTAACGTGTTCTGGAAAGCTCGGTTCGCAAGGCTCAGTCTTCTGGCTACACTACAGCTAAAGTCAAAGGATGTCCAAAAACAAACAAACAAGCTTATTAGCTGGTGTTACCAATTGAATTGCGTCCCCCAAAATTTGTATGTTGACATCCTAACCCCTAACACCCCAGAATGTGACCTGGTTTGGAAACAGATGCAATTATTTAAGAGGGAGTCAAACTGCAGTAGAATGCACCCCTCATCCCATATAACTGGGGTCCTTACAGAAAGGGGATACTCAGGGGCGCCTGGGTGGCTCAGTCGTTAAGCGTCTGCCTTCGGTTCAGGTCATGATCCCGGGGTCCTGGGATCGAGACCCGTGTCGGGCTCCCTGCTCAGCGGGGAGTCTGCTTCTCCCTCTGCCCCTCCCTCCCCACTCCCAACTCGTGCTGGTGCGCTCTCTCTCCCTCTCTCTCTTGCAAAAATAAATAAATAAAATCTTTAAAAAAAAAAAAAAGAAAGAAAGGGGACATTCGGACACAGAGAGAGACAGGCACACAGGAGAATGATGCTTGAATAGGAAGGTGATGTACCTATCAGCCGATGGATGCCCAAGATTTCCAGGAAACCCCCAGAAGCAAGGAGGGGGGCAGGGAACAGAGTCTCCCTCCCAACCCTCAGAAGGAACCCACCCTGCTGACACCCGGATCTCAGACTTCCAGCCTTCATTTCTGGGGTTAGGACCGCCAGTTTGGAGTTCTCTGTCACAGTAGCTCCGGGAACGTCACACGGCGATTTCCCACAGTGGCTTGCTCCCCCTGACGAGGGGACGGGTCAGGAAAGCTCTGTGTGGGAGGAGGGGGGGCTTGCCTTGTTCCAACTGAGCACCCCAGTCTGCGCCACATCTAGTCAAATGAGGGTTCCTGCTCACGACCTGCCCCTGGCCTGGGCTCTCCCTGGCACTCTGTGTGTCCCCGTGGCCAGTCACGCCCTGCTGGCTCCCCCTGTCCGCACCCCCTCGCCCAGCGGTCCCACTCCAGGGCTCCGGTCTCACCTGGCTTTCCACCCACCGCCCCACGTCTGTCCCAGCTGTGTAAACATCCAGAGCGCCTCACAGGCAGGAAATGAGACGTTGGGACACAGGAGCGGGAAGGACCCTGGGGTAGGGGCGCTTGGGGCTCTCACACACTGGGTGGTCTCCCTCCCTCCCCGGGGCCCACCACTCACCCCACGGAAGAACGGCCACATGGTGGGAGGAGGGAAGGCAGGCTCTGCGGAACTGGGGGCACCATGCGGTCTGTTTCCAGAAGACAGAAAAGGGGTGTTTATGGTTCTGGAGGATGAAAACCAAGTGGTGGATGCTGATGAGCTCCGGATGCGAAGTTGTGAGCGGTTTGGATTTTGTTCCTTTTGCTGGTGAACGTGTCAGAGTTTCTTCAGCTGGAAACATGTGTGCACGTGTGTGTGTGTGTGTGTGTATGCGTGTGCGTGTCTGTAGGCATGTGCATGAAAATAGTAGAAATAAAAAGGAGAACCCATGTTTCCCTGGGATGCTGGGCTGGGTCCAAGCCGAGTGACGCTGAGCTGGCTTCTCTCTGACCTGTCCTCTGAAGTCAGAGGGGAGTACGGTGATCAACCCTTCCGATTTTCACAGTCAGATTGTTCACAGGCACGCGGGGCTCTGCAAAGCCCAACTCTTCTTCCCAAGACGCCCTCCTAGTCAGAGCTGGTGGCGGGAGGTGGGGGGAGGGGGGACGTCAGCTTCTCCAGCACTGGGAGGTGCTCCTGTATGATAACTACCTGCCTCGGAGGATATACCCAGAAAAGGAAGCAAACACTGGCTGGGAGGTTGCCCTCGGCTACTTCTCACTTGGAGATGCTCCAGACTGGCTACTTGGCTTGAGTCAAGTCTCCTGATACTTCAGATCCTAAAGTTTATAACACAGGGGGCACCTGGGCAGCTCAGTCCATTGGGCAACTGACTCTCGGTTTCTGCTCAGGTCATGATCTCGTGATCGTGGATCGAGCCCTTCATGGGGCTCCCCGCTGAAAATGGAGTCTGCTTCTCTCTCTCCCTCTGCCCCTCTCCCGCTGCCCGCATGCTCTCTCTCTCTCTCTCAAACACACAAATAAAATCTATTACACATAATTGTCCTCCCCCCCAGGATTTTCTTCCTGAAAGTTTCTCACTTGTCCTGGCCTATTTTACATTAGGAAACAAAGTGGGAGTCACCTGTTTATTCTCACCCACTGGGGAAGGTGAGAGAAAGAGTGGAAATTGCTTCTTTCATTTGTGTGGGGAAACTGAGTCCCAGAGAGGTTCAGCGCGCAGGTCAAGATCCCACAGTTAATCAGGGATGTACCCTGTGAGCGGCCACAGTGACAAGACCACGGTGTTACACATAAGCCCTCAGGGCTGGGAGCAGAGTCCCTGAGACAGGAGGCAAACGTCAAGTCCGCCAGTCTGGAAACCAGGTCGACCTTTCTTGACTTGCACCTGCAGCGGCCTGTTGGTCCACGCCCAATGTCCAGAGGCCTCCCCTTCTCCCCGTGTCTGTCCGCTCGGTCACTTTAATCTCTGGGGTGAGCTTCCCGGTGCCGGAAGCCGGGTCCCCGGGTCTTCCGCGTGGAGAAATCCACAAGACACACCCACCGGCTCTGGGTCTCTATTTGGTCTCTAGCCCTGACCAATTCTCATGGCACAATTTCAAAATCTATTTATGTCAACAAACTCCCTTCCATATCTTTGACTTAAAAACCTCCCTTCTGCACTGGGAAGAGTAGGGCAGAAGGGTGAGGGGGACGAAAACCCCGCCCTACCACAGGAGATGAAGAAACCTGCCGGGACTCACCTAGGACTCGAGAGTCCGAGCACAAGGCAGGGGACGGCCCCTCGCTGACACCGAAGATCCCTCCGAGGGCACCTGACTCCTCCCCTGCCACGGAACTCAGTTGGCCCAGCGATGACCAGTCCCATTACCAGTGATGTCAGGCTGTTTGGGTCCGGACTGTTCTGAGTGATGAAGCAGTTAAGAAGCATCCTGCCCCACTGGCTGCCATGCTCATAAAGGCAGACCCATGTGTACTTCCTTGTGGATCCAGACAGCCTGACGGCTCCCTCATTTGCTCACACCCAGCAGCGAGAGCGAAGGTTGCAGGAGGCAGAACCGCCACCCGCCCATGCAGATCAGCCCCGGGAGTGCAACTGGGCTCCCGCAGCTCCTCCCGGGCAATGCTCCTGGGGAGGCGGTGGGGAAGATGCAACCCGGGGCGCTGTGCATTCCTCCCTGTGCTGGCCCTCCTGCTCGACGTGGTGGGTCTGGTCCTTTTGCTGATAGGCATCTTCGCCTGCCTCGATTACTGGGACTTCTTGGTCTACACGGGGGCCCTGATCCTGGCTTTCAGCCTGGTGCTCTGGATCAGCTGGTATTCCTTCAACATCGAGGAACCTCTTGAGAAACTGAACTTGTAGTCTGGCCGTGGGCAGAGGAGGAGGGACGCAGGCTCCCTGGGCACCTGACTCTGAACCTGGGGCTGTTGGAGGAGCAGGGACATGCTTTCACTCCCAGGAAGAGTGCCCCGGCAGGGGGCGAGGTGAGTGCACGAGAGGCCGGCCTGGCAGAGCAGGGCTTCTGTCAATCTGGGCTCCAACTGCACCTGCGCTGGCCACAGGTGTCCTCTCCCCTGGGGCCCTTCGTCCTTATGGAGACTAGAAAGAGGGTCTCCACGGCCCCCTCCACGGCCGATAGGCCATGAGTGGTTCTGCCATGCAGAACAGGAAGTTACTCCTTCAGCTCAGAACTTGGGAGAAAGGAGCCCATCTTGATTCTCTGTTAGGAAGCGTCCAGCAGCGGGGCGGTGGGGGGCGGGGGTATACTTTAGCCCTGGGAGGGGATGGAAAGCTCCCCGATGGTTGATTGTGCCCTTGCATGGATGGAGGTCGTGCAAGCGGGACTGTGGCGGGGAACCACCCAGAACAGCCCTTCTCCCTTGCTTCCTCCCTGCACCCGCGGATGGGACATGGGAATATTTCAGATCCTAAAGGGGGAGGACCTACCTCCACATCCCCTCTCAGTGCACCTGCCTCCTCCCCACCCTCCTCGCACACACTCCATGTCCCCACCCCGCCACGGCTGGCCTGGGAGACTCAGAAGTCAGGAGACCATAGCGGGCCGTTCCATCGACCAAGCTGCACCTCCCAGCCAGGCCAGCAGCTCGGTTGACTGCATGTACCCAAGGACGCAGATAACTAAGATTTTTTCGCGGGGACACGAAGCACCCAGGATAGGACTGGCCTGGCCCCCACAAACCCTGCATTATGGGCAGCTCTCCCCAGGAGACTCAGACTGGAGCCCTGCTTGGGCTGATGACCGTCATCCCCTCCTGCCCCCGTGGCCAGGAACCTGGCACGGCTGGGCACTCCCTTTCCAGCACTGGCTGAGAGGACAAAGGTCATGGCTGGGTTGGAAGGAGGAGATAATGATCCCCGTGTCTCTTCTGGGGGATTCCATCTGACCCTTGGAATGGAGAGACCAGAGCAGCAGTCTGAAGAAGTTTCCGGAGGGGGAGGGTAAAAGTCTGGTCCCGGCAGATGAAAGGAAAGGAGGTGGGGCGTCCGAGAGCCCGGGTAGGAGGATAATAGTACCCGCCCTTGCTGTTGCCGTGGCCAAAAAGGGGGAAGGCAGGAGAAGACCCTTTGCAGAAGACCCTTTCTAACTGGCTTACCAAACATATAAGGGAGGGTGAGTAAACTGACCCAGAGTCCCAACTGAGAGTACCTGGTACTCGGTGCACCTCAAACTGGTAGTGAGGGAGTCGGTTTACACCTCAAAGCAAGAAGAAACCTCTCATTTATTGGCTCATTCCGAAAGGCATGCCAGGCACCGTGCAAGGCTCTGGGGATCCAGTGAAGGATAAGGTACATAGGTCCCTGCCCTCAAGGGGTTTCCCGTCTAGTGAGACAGAGAGAGTAACCAAATCGTCTCACTAATGGAGGCACAATAAGGGTCAGGTGAGGACAAGGAAGAAAAGGAACATCACTTCACAGGAACAGTCCACAGAGAAGCTGACCCAGAAAGTGGAATCTTTCGGGAAGAGGCAATGGCTTGAGCAAAGGTCCTGGGGCAGGAATTTGGTCATTATCTTCAGGACAGTAAGAAGTTATTAAAGAGATGTAAGCAAGGGCGGGAGCTTAACATAACTGGATCTATGTTTCCAAAAGACCACCCTGACCATGGCATGGATGACAATGGTGATGAGGGTGATGATCACCAGGTCAAGCTCATTTGGGGAGCTAAGCCACTTACCCAAACAACAAGGGGTCCCTCGTGTCCTTCCCTCATTGAATAGAAAGGAGTTCAATAGCCCAGGGGTGAAGAGCATGGGCCAAGACCCAGACTGGTTTGAATCGAGCTTTGTTCCTCGCTACCTATGTGTCCCGGAGCAAGTTACCTCACGTCCTCCACGCCCTACTTTCCAAACCTGTAAAATGGAGATGGTGCTAATGACAGGCCCTACTTCAGAGACGATGATCAGATTAGCCCCTACTCCATAAGGATGTTGTACAGATCAGGTGGGTTAATGTGTGTACGGCACCCACGAGTGATGATTAAATGACACAAGGGGCACTCCATTGAAACTCTCTCACGATGCAGGTATCTGATGCATTACAGAGGGGTAAGACCTTCCTCCAAGACAGACATCCTTAAAGCGTAATGATCACTTCTTAAGACAGGGTCTGGCATTAAAAATTTTCAGTAGGTATGAGAGAAAGGAAGCTCCCCCCAGAACACCAGACTTTTGTCCAGGCTCAAGGGGGCTTCAAAAGCTTAAGATCCACCGTGTTCTCCATTAAATACAGTCACGCAAATGTCACCTTCATCTTTTCAGTTCCCAAACTTCATGTTCTATGGAACCCTCAGAGCCAGCCTCCCTGGGTCCCTCCATCTCCTGCAATGCCCGAGGCTGGCCCAGAGTGACAAATCAGTGTGGGCCAGGACCTACTCACTGTTCAGGGGGCTGCCCATTTATGGAGCTGCCCACCACCCCCAGATGACCTTGGGCAAGTCACATTACTTCCCTTTAGAGTAGGGGATCTGGTCCCCATGGAAGGTTTTAACCAGGCTCTGAGAAGACCCCTCAGGGGCTGGGGTAGGAGACAGCAAGCAGGCATGAATCCGGCAGCCCTACCCACCCCACAACACACACATACCCCTCAGAATAGTGGGGTTTCCTGCAGTTTTATCAACTGAACTTCCACGGAAGGCTTCCTGTGAGCACAAGTTCTGACGCTAAACTGTATTTCTGAAAATGACTCATCTTGATCCCCTTACATTCTGTGACCTTTGGGCTGGCATGATCTCAAACCACATTCATGATTTACGGGCAGTTTCTAACTGGCTCTGCCAGTTCTCTGATTCTCAGAGTGACATCAGAGGAAAGAGCATGGACCCCCTCCCCCTTAATTCAGAGCCCAGTGCTACCCTTCCAAGCTCGTCCTTCAGTCTCAGGACGATGAGTTTGCTAGAACATGCCCACCCCCTCCCCAAACTAGGCGGGTCGCATCCCTGGCGTGAGGTCGGGTATAGAACTCGGGTCAGCCTGGCCGCTAAACCTCAAAGGGCCCCCCCACCCCAGGAGTTTCAGAATGAGTGCCTTGTGTACCAAGCGAGACAACCCACCATCTGATTTTATCACTCGGTCACTATAATTCTCGCAAGATCTGTTTGCTCCATGTTCCGCCTGCTGGGCATTTCTTAGAGATAGAGACAAGCCCCCAGGCAAAGTCAGGTGAGGACTCTGATCCTTCTACTAGAGGGTGTACAGATACACGCCCCCAAACACAAACACACACACCCTCACACCTGTCACAC
This sequence comes from Callorhinus ursinus, assembly GCF_003265705.2. Lineage (NCBI taxonomy): Eukaryota > Metazoa > Chordata > Mammalia > Carnivora > Otariidae > Callorhinus > Callorhinus ursinus. The sequence continues at coordinate 4,939,808 of NW_027397105.1, read as the reverse complement.
ACCTACCAGAAATACACACTCACAGAAACAAACACACACCCACTCGTCCACTCTGCAGTGACCAAAGCCCAAGGGCAAGGAAAGCTCACAGCCCCGAGCCCGGGAAATTGATACCCATTCCTCACCATCGACATTTCCCCATGTGCAGACACCCCCTCTGCCCACAGAGGGGCAGGTGGGGCTGCCAGGTTAGCTCAGGGTACAACACGCCAGCTCAGCTCACCCAGGCCACGTGCAGACACGGTGCTGGGGCTGCGTGGAGGGCCAAACGTTTCTCGAATCCCTGGAGGAATGTTTAATCTAGAGGGAGAGATAAAGCAAGTACACAATACTTCACAAAAGTACACGGAAAATGCATGCCTGAGATAAGCTCAGTCTCACACGGGGCTCTGAGCGCCCAGTTGAGGAAGAAGAGATCTTGCCGGCGGGGAGGTGAGGGGAGGGGGGGGGGCCGTGTGTGGCTTCAGACATCTGGCCTGGGTCCTGAGGAGCAGGAAAGAACGTGACAGGCAGAGACGGCACTTGGGAAGAGCCGGAGGAAAGGACCGCAGAAAGAAAACAGATGAAAGAATATTCTGGAAAGAGCGAGCAAGCACACGGGTCAGGGGTGCTCACCAGGGGACACTGGAAGCAAGACGAGGATTGAGATGTTTGGAGAGCAAAGAGGAGACTTCAGGGACTGTAGAGGGACATAGCCGGGCTCTGCTTGTGGTAGCAGGTGCAGAACAGGTGCAGGGAGAGGTGTGGGGGCAGGGAGACCACTCTCGAAGCTCAGCGGGGGGCGGGTAGTGAGAGATCGACAGGAACTGAGGGCCATGGAAGGCAAAGGAGAGGGAGACAGCATGAGCGGACAGTCCGTCCTGGTCTCTTGCACCCGAGGGAGGTGTCAGAGGTTTCAGAGAGCCCCACTGTGAGTGCGCGGATTGGGGGAGGTCGGGGGTGGGCACAGGTCTGCTTACGATGATGCAATGATGCATTTTCCGTCGCGTGCACGCAGAGGTTGAGATGCAAATGGTGCATTCGAGCAGAACGGCCCAGTTGGTGTGGAATGTGCAGATTTTAAACTCAAAAGGAGATCAGGCAAGGAGTTGGGAGGTAGGGGTTGGAGACGGGAGTGTGGGTGAGATTGTACAGGCTGGGGAGGTAGAGAGAAAGGGGAGGAAAACTGGGCGTGGGGGAGTGGGGAAGAGAAGGAAGGGAGGAGGAGGGGGGAAGGCTCAGATTCTCTGAAGGAGGCACTGCATGTGATCCCACACCCGCTAACAACAGCACTGCAGAAAGCATCAGGACTACTCCCTCTTACTGATGAGGATATCAAGGAGCACAGAGTCTAAGGCACTTGTCCAACGTAATGGAACTAGAGAGTGTGGGCGCCAGGTTGTGAAACTGGGTATGCCTGCCCCATGGGCCATACCGTTTCCACCGGGCGGTGGGGGGCGGGGGGGGGGAGGCGGGGGATGGCAAACTCTGGCCTCGGGCCAAATCTGGCCCTTCTCCCATTTTGTACGTTGAGCTGTCCTGCAACACAGCCGGGCACACTCACTCATGCACCGTCTAGAGTGCCTTACGCCATAACGACAGAGCCAGGTCACTCCAACGGAGACCATATGGCCTGCAGTGGCTACAATACTTACTATCTGGCATCTTATAGAATAGCTTGCGGACCTCTGGCCTGGCCGTGGTTACCTCCCATGGGAGCCAGAGTCAGAACCTTGAGCCAGGCCTGCTTTTGGGGGAGTGAAAGAAGGGAGGCGGGTTGGGAAGCCCACTGGCTGTAGCCTGAGGAAAGTTGATCGGGCTTGGCCGTGAGCTTTTATCACTACATGGTGGGGACAAAATGGGACCAACGGCTGCCGAGATGTCCAAAGGGACCAGCGCAGATCCGTCTTCAACGTATTTGGGGAAGAAATGACAGGAGTAAGGCTGTATTGGCCTTGCTGGTTTGCAGTTAGGTTTTTTTCAGAGATGGGGATTGAGAACATTGAGCAGGACGGTAAGGGGAGGCGAGGGGCCAGAGGAGAGGGAACGAAGGCACTGGAGTTACAAACGAAGACAGCCCGATGTCTGGCCACATCCAAGGTGGACGTGGGGGTGGACATCCAGAGCCCGGGGAGAGCTGTTAGCTTTGCCCTCAGCGAAGGGTGAGGAGAGGGAACTCAGACTTAAGGAGTGTCTCGGTATTTACCGGCCAATCCCTTGTTTTCAGGACCTCCTCTGATGCTCACAGCTCAGGGATTCAAATACCCATTTTACAGGTGGAGCAAACTGAGTCTCAAAGCAGTTCACAACTAGCCCACGGAAACAGCGGTACTGAGAGGCAGCACTAGAACTCAAACCCAAGTCCTGTCGACTCCACTAACCACACACAGGTTTGAAATGACGTATTCAAATCTGGGGCTGACCCATTTCATCTTCATTTATTCATGGCAGGCCCCCTCCGACGGGAAGATGCTGCTCTTGGCCACACATCCTTTCCTAGTATCCAGGACAAACCAGAGGCTGCGAGGCAGAGGTTTTCAAAGCACCCACCAGGATGCCCACGAATGGCATGAACGCCAGACTTCTGGAAGGTTCCAGTCTCCGTCAGGGGTCCAGCGCCCCTGCGCCACCCCTCACCCCTGTGAGGGCTCCGCCTCACCCATCTCTTGGTAGGGCCCAGAGAGCCCGTGGGGCATATTGCAACATGCCGGCTTGCAAAAGCAAAGGATAGCCGATGCTGTGTCCCAGGGGCTGTCCTCCTGGGTGCCAGACGCTGTTTGTGATTAATGCAGCCCCACCCGTTTGCACGGCCAAGCTGCCTGGGTGGTTCACATTGAGCTTTTAGTCAACTGAAACCCTCCTCCAGGCGATTTTCTGGAGGAAAGTGAGCTACTGCTGTGCTGTCCTCATGTTATTCATTTCTTGATCCTAAGAGCAGGACTCTCTTTTTATCTTAGTTCGACTGCATCTAGTCACATGCAGCTTGACCATAGTTACCTATGACAGTCACCTTTCAGCTCACTTTCAGAGGCTAATCAGATGTGCGTGCACTTGTCCCCAGTGCTTGGCCTGCCTCGATAACTTATATTTCCCCTGGTCTAATTTTCTACTGCTTATTTGTATTTCACCTTTAAAAAAAAAAAAAGTGTAAGTGTTCCCTGTAAGCTGCCTCAGATGTTCTGTGGTACTCATGATCCCAGGGTCCTGGGATCGAGCCCCGCGTCGGGCTCCCTGCTCCGTCGGAAGCCTGCTTCTCCCTCTCCCGCTCCCCCCGGCTTGTGTTCCCTCTCTCGCTGTGTCTCTCTCTGTCAAATAAATAAATTAAAAAGAAAAAAAAAGAAAGGAACACACAGAGCCCAGTGTATGGAGACAGTACATGGGTTATCCCGACACCATGGAATCTTCCAGAAGTTTCGTGCTCAGCCACCAGCCTGGCCTCTCAGAATTTAGGCTGGACTCAGAAACCTGACGAGGTATCACGGATGCACATTCCCGATAAGCCATGAAGAAGAAAGATTCCCCCCCCTACTCCAGAAGACTCCTTGACCATCTGCATATGTAATCCTATTGATTTTCCCAATTGGGAATTGGGATTTCAATTCCCAGTCGATTTTCCCATTGCCTGGTGGTTCCCACCTGACTCCACGCGGTGAGGAAGTGCTTCCTCTTACTTGAGTTGCTAACGTTAGCACAGATAGAAGGGTCCCATGTCATCCCCATCACCCTGAACAGCCCCTTAGGAGGACACTGTGTTGGAGGCCAACTAATTTCTTTTCCTTGGTTTTTTTTTTTTATTATTATTATTATTCTAGAAATGGAACAGGTTTCCCTTTCTTTGGCTGGGAGCCAAATGCAATCGTTGGCTTCCATTTTGCAGCCGTCACGTTGTTCGTGACATGCCAATCTCAAAAGGGTGGGATTGTGCTCAGCCCAGAGCGTATTTTCTCAGAATCTGGGGCGGGGTTGGGGGGCAAGGGACCTGAGATCAGCTGCATGGGCTGTGGGGTCTGGCCTCCCGCGTCACACCCACTCCAGGTGCGCACGTGACCGGCACCTTCCCCGCGCTCCCTGTCGTGTGGCTGCTCGCAGGCCATTTAAGTGCATGGGTGATGGTCCTCCACTAGGGTGCTTGTTCAACTCCTGAACTGTCTCCCACATTGGAGAGCATGCAGGACGGGCATCGGACCGCTGCTCTGGGGAATGAGTGGAGAATGAATCTGTGATAGCAGCAATAGGGGGTGCATTGCACCCAAGTCCAGCTGGTTACTTTGCTGATCCTTGCATTAGCCACCCTCCTCCCAGAAGAAAAGGGAGGCCCACACAGGAGGGCGTCAACCATCAGGGAACCCTAGCTAAGAGCTAGAATTAGAAGGCACATCTAGGCAGTGCATGTGGGAATTGGGGGCTGTCCCTCTGGGGGCTTGGTCTGCAGCGGAGTCTGTGCCAGGACAAAGCTCAGGGACCCCTTACGGCGCAGACTCAGAGGACACAGAACAGAGCTCGGGCTGAGGTCAGGACAGCGGCTCGAAGATCTCCGGGGACCCTGGTAAATGCAGATTCTGATCCAGGCGGTCTGGGGAGAGGCCCGAGGCTCTGCATTTCTAATAAGCTCCCAGGAGGTGCCACGGCTGCTGGTCCACATGACGCAGAGAAGAGCAAAGATCTTAAGCAGCCCCATTATTTTAGAGATGCGGGACTGGAGCCCTGGCGTCCAGGGGCCTGGGCTGCCAATCAAGCCCTCTTCCCCCCCCAACCCCGTAAACCGCTGACTGGCTTCTCCAGAGCCCCGCTGAGCCTCGGGCAGAGCAAGCAAGCAAGCAAGCAAGCAAGCAGGGCAGTGGCCAGAGGAGGTGAGGCACACTCGTGCTGCTGGTGAGTCACGAGCCATTGCGCCTGGGGCCCCAATGTGACTGTGCTGTGTGCCTGGAAATGTGGTCCCGACTGCCCAGGTCTCCACGCTGCTCTGTGTCTCCCGAGATGCCAGAGCCCTGAGCGCATGAGTGCCCATCCCGCAAGGCAAGGCGGGGCAGAGAGGGAGGAGGAAGCAGGACCGGCCAAGTTTCAATGGGCAGGGCCACCTGGAGCTGGGCTCATCCTCCCAAAAGTTCTCCCGCAGGGCTCTCCAGAACCATCTCTGCGGCCCCTCCTCCTGTCTGTCTCCTGGGAGGACAGCTGGGCTTTTTCCATGACCTGAACTCAGTTGGCTCTGCCAGTGACAGGCTGAGTGACCTTCCAGGTGATCCTCACCTATTAGGGGGTAATGATAATGACGTCACAGTCACAGGATCAAACGTGATTCGGCATTGGCCTTCGGAGATCCCCACAACCTCCCAAATGGGCAGAAACCTTTGAGAGCATCACTTCTCCTTTGTAGAAATCAAAACGCAGAGCTGTAAATTTCAGACTCCTGATGATTCTAGGACCTTAGCCCCTATCATTTTATAAAGCTATTTAAGGTTAAATCTGCCACGAATAGGCAAGTCCACACTTCACACAACCTTGGGCCTACAGTTTGCAGCAGGGATGGCCAACAGGGGCCCACACACCCAGGGGAGTATGGGCTTACTGCGGGAAGGGTGGCTCCGCCCAGGCTCTGCAGCCCACCCTCAGTCAGGAGCCTTGAATTTCCTAGGCTTCAACTCATTTCTCGGTGACATTATCTGAGTCCACCACCTGTTGAAGCCAGCTTGGAAACACATTTGCATGAGGGACCAAAGAGCCTTCTGGGTAAAAACCAACCCTAAGGGAAAAGAGAGGGAGACAGACAAGCTCGGCCTGGTAACACAGGCTGAACGTAGGTGCGCACAGCGTTGTTCATCATGCTGCAACCTCTATTTGCTCTTGAGGAAAAAGTGTTCCAAATCAGATATCGGAGGCAGTTTTGGGGAGGGCTGGGGATGGAGGGAGACCATGTGTGGTGTTGGGGTCCTCGTCTCAGTACTTGAAAGCATCTGGCTTTGACTTGGTTTGTGTGAGTTCCTAGCAGACACGTGAGACAGTAAGTGCCAAGAGCTGAGTGAATTTGTTCATGAGCTGAATTCCAAGACTCATCCATCCAAGGCTTCCAGAAGTTTCTTGGCAGGGTAGGCACACGGGGCAGCCGGGAGAACGGTAAATTGGGCCTTATCAGGACATTTGTATGGCAGGATCAGAATGCTGGAGACTGCATGGCGCCTGGGAATGCCAAGGTTTCAGTGTAAGACAGAGTGCTCTGTCTGTGTTTAAGGACCAAGCATGGAAGGCCCAGCGAGAGCGGTCTCTGACCTCACGGCAGCCACACATGCTCATTCCTTCCTAACGCTCCTTCTCTATCCAACAAACGTCCACCTCTGGCCCTGGTTCCTCCGGGATCCCACAGACTGCTCCTACCAGGAGATACTTTTCGGTTTGAAGGTGGGGGCTTTCAGGGAAAGGTGGGCGAGCTGAGGCACCGAGTCCCACGGCCTCCCCAATATCTCTGAATGCCCCACGCTGCCGGGCTGTGTGCCCCAAAACTCCCCGAGTCGGCCTGGGAAGAAATAATGTACATAGGGATGGTAGTTTACAGGCTAACAGCTTGGATGCGCCCTGGGCCTGACTCTGCTTCCCAAATACAAGCACCCAGGTGACAAGTGTCCCCGTGTCTTTTCTTCCTTGCTTCTCCTCCTTCTCCTACGTTAGCCCCAGCCCACTAGGCAGCCATTTTCCTTTTCACTGGCTTCCTTTCCAGCCCAAGGCCACGGGCAGAGGCCCTCTGGAGGGTGTCCCCAAGGGCACACCCCCAGCACACACAGCTTCAGCCCGATGTCGCCTCATCCCGACCCTGCCTTTCTGACCGGCCCTCTCGGCCCCCATCCAGCTCAGACTTGTGGCCCGAGTGCCCATGTCCACACCTACCTCCCCGACGACAGCTCACCGGCGTCCGAGCTCTGGCCCCTGCTCAGAGCCTCTTGTGGTCTGGGACACCTAGCCCGCGTTTCTGCAGCAGCCTGGGAACAATGACACGGCCATGCCTTGCCTGGGAACTTGTTAGCAGGGCAAAATGTCCAGCCCTGGTGGGGGGACCAGCTTGTCCCGGTTTACCTGCCTCGATCTGGGGGGGTTCCTATTCCAGACCTACAAAGTGAGAGTAACCACGTTTACCAAGTTCCCCCCCCCGGGGGGGGGGAATGCTGAAGCACGTGAGCCACTGGGACGGATCTCTGAGGCTGCCCTGCGGGCGTCCCCATCACCTCCGCCTCCCCCGGGCACCAGAGAGCAGACCTTGCCCCCTGTCACGCAGCGTCCTGGCCCCAGGCTGCGCCAGCCCCACGCAGTCCTATCAGCCGTGGGGAACGTCGCGTCCTGGCCGGCCCATCCTGCCCCCAGTCACCTGCGGCTGGTGTCCCTTACCAGCCAGGGGGGATGGACTGGTTGTTCCCCTGGTCTCGTCTGCATTTCAGTTTTCAGGAGACTCAAGCTCCCCGTTGCTTAGGAAGAAAGTCGGGTGTGGGAGGCTGCAGGGGGCACTGGTGTAGGAAAAAAAGGAAGGTATTATTATTCCCACCCCCCCCATCTCCCTTGTCTTGAAATCTACTGTCTGCCAAGGAGACTGATCATTAAGGAATAATTAATTCATCTCCCCATGATTTATTAATCAAACACATCCACAACTGTGCATGCAAAAAGCAGAAAACAGATGTATTATGATTTCCATTAGAGTTTTGGAACATTTAAAACAATCCATTACAACTGCCAGGAATCCCTAGGGATCTGGAGAGGAACAAATGAAATCAGAGTTTGCAGACCTCAAGTGCCCGGCGTGGACAAAAGGCAGAATGAGAAAAGTAAAATGGCTTAGAGGCTCCTGCCGATCTCCCCCCACACTCAGCCCACGTTGCCCCTTCCACAAACTGCACCTTCCCCCTCTTTCTGGGGGGTCTCCGAAAGGCCTCTCATGGACTCACAAACAAGGCCAATACAAGTGAGGTCTGTGAGCCAGGGCACCTGCTCTTCTGCCCCTTGGTGCACCCCTACTCTCCCAGCATGACAGGCCCTCCCAGACCCCACCTCCACCTCCTGCAAATACTGGAGTTGGTCTTGATGCTTCCCCATGAAACACGACACCAGGCCAACAGTGGTCGGTGGCAGAGTGGGGGTGGGCAGGCCACTGGTCCCCTCGGTCACAGCAAGGTCAAAGCCAAGCTGCTTGGGCCACAGGGCAACGCAAGGTGCTAGAGAAGGGGTTTCTCCCAATTCCGTCTACGGAGCCCTGCTCGGGGACAAATCCGTGGGACAGCGGAGCTGGAAGCAAATTGAGGGATGGACCCCCTTCCCCCGGAATGTCGAAGGCTTTGCTAGTGCTTTGCTGGGTGGGCGTGCCTCCCTTGTTGCCTGGGACACTTGTCAACCCCGGCATCACGAGGCAGGGGAGAGAAGGAGCGAGGCCAGGGGGTGGAGCTGGGAGGGGCCGGCCTCAAACAACGAATTTTTTTTTTTTTAAGATTTTATTTATTTATTTGAGACAGAGAGAGAGTGAACACAGAGGGAGAGTGAGAGAAAGAAGCAGACCCCCAGCCAAGCAGGGAGCCCAACGGGGACTTGATCCCAGGACCCTCGAGATCATGACCTAAGCCGAAGGCAGACACCCAAATGACTGAGCCACCCAGGCGCCCCTCAAACAATGAATTTCTTAAAAACGTCTTTTGCTCTTTAAAATTTGTACAAAGTTGTCTTTTGCTTCACAATACATTTGTGCTCGCTCACTTTTTTTTTTTTTTAAAGATTTTATTTATTTATTCGACAGAGAGAGAGACAGCGAGAGCAGGAACACAAGCAGGGGGAGTGGGAGAGGGAGAAGCAGGCTTCCCGCGGAGCAGGGAGCCCGATGTGGGGCTTGATCCCAGGGCCCCGGGATCATGACCTGAGCCGAAGGCAGACGCTTAACGACTGAGCCACCCAGGCACCCCAACTCACCGCTTTTTAAAATGTCGCCGAATCCTCAAATAAAATTATTTTCGTTTTACCTGCAGGTTTACTGCACGATGGCATAGACCCCAAGAAGGTCGTACGGCACAGTTGAGAAGCGATTCCCTCCTGGGAGGCTCCTCAGCCTTACGGCGTGTGGTTCTGTGCCAAGTTCACCGGGCAGGTCCAGCCATGCCTAGCACCCCTACTCACAATCAGGAAGCACCTCTCTTGCCCCAGCCCCACGTTTGCACGTGAGAAAGCCGAGTTCCCAGCGCGTGAAACCGACTCACCCAAGGCCACACAGCCTGTCACTAACACAGCCTCCACTGGGACCTAGCTTTTCTGACTCCTGACTCACTAGTCCTGCTGCTGCCCCCACCCCCCTCCCTGGCTGATACGGAGAGCTGGCGGGGACATGGGGACTCTCTCAAGCACTGCTCAGGGAAACTTCCTGAGCCCCTCCTACAGAATGGACTACGTACTCCAGTGCATTCTATGGAATGGCTATGGTAGGGCCAGCACTGTATACTCCAGAGGGCTGTTTGAGACGCATGCTGGGTGACACACGTCAGGGGCTTTGGAAAGGTACAAACGTCTGACAAAACAAGGGTGGCTCTGGATCCCGTCCTGGGAAGGCTTGGGTGTAGCTTTGCTCACTGTCTTATCCTTTCTCTCGCCCCGTGTGCGGTGCTGGGAGGCTGACTCCAACGGTGATGGCAAACCTGGTCCCTGAACTCCGTGCCCCAGTGGAAGGCGTCAATCAAGGGTCAGGCAACTGAGCCGCTGGGCACGTCACGGCCTAGACCCGGGACTGCAGGGGCCATGGGAAGAGGCTCCCGAGCTGAAATCCATTTATCGTCCCCTATCATGTATGGTTGATATAAGCCAATTGGCAGAGGTCACAATGGGTGGACACCTATAAACCAGCCCCCTCCACGCCCTGGGCCACAAGTGACTCAAACCAGAAAGAAACCTGGTTAATTACACACTTACTAATCAACATGGTTCTACTTTAAATCCATAATACTAGTATTGCCACCATGCTTCATTCCTCAATTTCTCTTGGCCTACTTGACTTGGTGAAAGTCTTCATGCTTTTTACAGATTAGCTTTTCAAATGGGTTTCATAGGCTCGGTACACCGAACACACACCCCAAAATACCTTGCTTCCCCATAAACCAAGGCAGCTTACAAAGAGACCTCAAAGAGGGTCTGGGATGGAATCCAAGTGTAAAAGCAAGAAAGGGTCATCCAAGGGGAAGATTGCCTGGAACAGGTAGGTAAGTGCTTTAAGCCTGAACCCAACAAGCTAGCCCAGTGGCCTGAGGTTGTGTGCTCGTTATTTACCTTATCCTTAAATAGACCCGACTCTGTATTATAAATAGCTTTATGCTTGAAGGGTTTCTGAATGTGCTGTACTAGAGCAGATGGGAGGGGGTGGAGTAAAGGAACCCGATCATAAACCCAGAGCCCTGCCCTCCCTCCACCATACACACACTTCCAATTCCCTGAATCTTGGAGGCCAGGTAAGAATCCCACAAGACACATCCACACATGCTTCTCTAGCAATGGGGCTTTCATTTGGGGTGCAGTCTAGGACTTAGCATAATATAAAACACCACCATCTGGGGGAATCGCCACCAGGTAGAAAGCCTGTAGCTGATGTGGCCCTCATGCAAAGTGTAATGCAAAGTTTCCCCTCATTATTGCAAACACACACACACACACACACACACACACACACACACACACACACTGACACTCACCTATGGTCCCTTTCCCCTTGGTGGTGGCCCTCTACCTGGCTTTCAGGCTCAACTGAGGTAGAGAGAGCTTTGGACTAGCTGTCAGACCTGGGTTCTAGTTTTAACTGTGCGACTCACTGGCCAAATGACTGTTATCACCAAAGCTCTCGTGGAGGCTCTAACTTCATCTGTAAAGTGGGATCTTATAACCGTCGAGTGAGATAATGCCTACAATATTAACTAACATTAATTATTTACCAAGTGCTAGCACTTTACATGGTTTATCCTCATATTGAACAATCCTATCAACCAACTTGACCTAATTGGCATTTATAGAACATTTCACCCAATAGCAACAGAACATACATTCTTCTCAAGAGAACACAGAACATTTACCAAGACAAACCATATTCTGTGTCATAAGACAAGTGTCAATATATTTTAAAACATTCAAATCATATGAAGCACATTCTCTCACAACAAAAGAATTCAATTAGAAACTAATTACAGAAAGATATCTGGAAAAATCTCCCAAATATTTTGAAAGTAATTATTACACTTTCAAATAGTTCAGAATTCAAAGGAGAAATGAGAAAGTATTTTGAACTAAATAAAAAGGATACATGACATATCGAAATTTGTGAGATTCAGCTAAAGAAGTGCTTAGAAGGAATGTATAGTTTTAAAATCTTATGTTAGAAAAGGAGTTCTCAAATTAACAACCTAAGCTTCCATCTTTAAAAACCACAGCAAAATAAACTCAAATCAAGCAGAATGGCAGAAAACGTAAAGATCAGAGTAGAAATCAACGAAATAGTACATTTTTTTTTCAAAAAAAGAAATCAATGAAACCAAAAGCTGCTTATTTGATAAATAAAATTCATAAACTTCTGGCCAGAAGGATAAGGAAAAAAAGAGACACAATTATCAATATCGTAAGTGAGAAGAGTGACACGTTCAGATTTTACAGATATTTTTAAAAATATTAAATGAGTAATAGGAACAACTTTATGCCAGTAAGTTGGAGAGATGAAATGAAATGGACAAATTCTCTGAAAGAAACAAACTATAAATGCATACTCAGGAAAAAAATCAATAGCCTTATACCTATTAAAGAAACTGAATATGTGATTAAGAACCTTCAGAGAAAGAACATTTCTTCACATTGAAAACTATAAAACGGGGGCACCTGGGTGGCTCAGTCTTTAAGCGTCTGCCTTCAGCTCAGGTCCTGATCCTGGGGTCCTGGGATCTAGCCCCGCATCGGGCTCCCTGCTCTGTGGGAAGCCTGCTTCTCCCTCTTCCACTCCCCCTGCTTGTGTTCCCTCTCTCGCTGTGTCTCCTCTCTGTCAAATAAATATATAAAATCTTAAAAAAAAACTATAAAACGCTGCTGAGAGAAATTAGAGAAAGCCTAAGTAAAGGAAAAGATACACCTTATCCATAGGTCAAAGATTTATTATTCTTAAGATGTCAGTTTTCCCCAAATTGACCTATAGAGTTAAACAATCCTACTAAAAATCCCAATGGACTGTTCTTTTAATTGACAAATTCATTTTAGTATTCATATGGAAATGGAAAAGACTTATTAGCATTACCTGATTTCATGACTTGTTACAAAGCTAGAATAATCAAGATCATGTGGTGTTGGCATCAAATAAGATAATTTGATCAACATAACAGAATAGAGTCCAAAAATAGATCCAAAAATATATGAAGAACTTTTTAAATTTTGTTTAGTTATTTTTTGTTTTTATGAAAGCACACAGGCAGTTCAGTCAGGAAAGACTAGTCATCTCAATAAATCATATTGGAATAACCAGATATCCACATCCAAAAAATGATCCATATCTGGCACCTTATACAAAAATAACTCAAAATGGATCATAGGCCTAAACAGGATACCGAAAACAAGAAGCCTTATTAAAAAAAAAAAAAAAAAAAAAGGAGAAAATCTTTGTGAACTCGGGGTAGGCAAAAAGTTAAAAGTTGTCAGACATATCAAAAGTATGATCCAAAAAGAAAAAAATTAAGGAATTAGGCTTCTTAAAAAATAAAAACGTTTGTTCTGCAAAAGACACTGTTAAGAGAATTAGAAAACTTTCCAAATCACATAAAGGACTTGTATCTAAAATATATAAAATACTCTCAGGGGCAGCATATGGGTGGCTCAGTCGGTAAGCATCCGACTCTTGATTTCGGCTCAGATCATGATCTCGGGGTTGTGAGATGCAGCCCTGCTTCGGGCTCCAGGCTCAGTGTGGAGTCTGTTTGCCCCTCTCCTGCTCCTTCCCTGTCTCGTGCTCTCTCTCAAATAAATAAATAAATAAATAAATAAAATCTTTAAAAAATTAAAATATATAAAATACTCTCAAAACTTAACAAACAATACAAAATGGGCAAAAGACACTTCACCAAAGAGGAAGGCAAATAAGCACGTGAAAAAACGCTCAACATCATTATCCATTAATAGGTAGATTAAACCTACAACGAAATATCCTCACACATGTCTTAGGACAACTAAAATGAAAAAGCCTGACCTCACCAAATGTTGGCAAGGATGTGGACTAGCTGTTATTCTCCTGCATTGCTGATGGGAATGTAAAATAAAATGGTACAATCACTTTGGACAAGAGTTCAGCACCTTCTTCCCTTAAACAAACACCTGCCGAATGACTGAGCCATTCCAGTCCCAGCTATTTGCCCAAGAGAAAACAAAGTATACATCCATACAAAGACTCGCACACAGATGTTTGTAGCAGCTTTATTTGTAATGGCCAAAAATTGGAAACAACTCAAATATCCATCAACACTGCAACAGGTGAGCAGATACTCAAATTGCTGTGTGTCCACACACTCAGCAATAAAACAGAGTGAATTATTGATACAGGCAACAGTGAGGATGCATCTCTGAACGATAATGCGGAGTGAGAGAACTCAGGTGTCAAAGAGATCATATTGTATCTTTCCCTCTATATAAAACTCAAGGAAGTGGAGACTAAGCTCGGTAACAGAAAACAGATCCCTGGAGGCAGGTGGGAGGGAGGAAGTTGGACAGGGGAAGAGACGGATTTCAAAATTTAGCACAGGGGTTAAGGGGTAAACTCCCTAGTTTACTCCCAATTCCAGGCTCCATAGCGGATGTCGCCAACTGAGAGTGATGCCTTCCTGTGTACCTGAGCTTGTATGACACCCATCGGAGTTTGTCCCTAGCTAGTCCTTCTCCTTGGGTCTTCCATCATGCAACGGAGCGCCTGGGTTTTTCTATGCTGTTGGCACTCTCTTCCTCGTCCTCTCTGCAAGAAGGTCAAATGTATCCACCAAAAGGCTCAGACACCTACCCGTGTGCAGCTTGGGTGGTTCGAGAAGTGTCTGGGAAATTTACCACCTTCCCCAACTTTTCCAACTGCCTTTGCTGTAGCCACTTTCCCCAGTCCCACTCTCCCAACACTCGGGGCTTGCAGAGTGGGCGTGATGGCAACAGCTGACTGCAAGGATAACAGAATTGACCTGTGGGCAAACAGATTGTGGGGGCTGCTTGGGGAGAGGTGCAGCATAACTGCTTTGATAAGCAGGAGGGTGGAGATCTTTGTCGATTTGGTTCTTTGACGTCTTCCAAATACCTATAATACTATTTGACATACGCTACATGTTCAACAAATACTCACCAAAGGCATGAATGATAAACATCTTAAATTATTCTTCGATCTCTTTTGCCCATCAAAGGACCATTTGTTCTTTCATTGTTCCGTAGCTCTGTTTTTCTGCTGAGGGCAAAGACCAATCTAAGATCATTTGTTTACAGCCTATTGCTGCATTACGAATGATTTCAAATCAGGGCTTGGTAGATTAGGGACCTGACCTAGAGGTATCTTACCTGAAACATAAGTCATGGCAGTATGGAGTCTAGGGTGGGGGTGGGGGGGGGAGGGTGGGGTGCTTGAACAGAAAGTGCCAGACCTCTGAGTCCTAGGAATGCTGCGCGCTGGCTTTTGGGGAGTGGGATCCATAGGTCTTTGAATTTTGTTAAAGAGTATTAGTGGCATGTTTCTGTGACTGTGGGTATGTCATGAAAAGTAAACGCCATTAGTGTTGTTTATTAGCCGCATCACGCTGATTACCTATTTGCACGAGCTACTTAACCCTTCGTGCTGGATTACCACACACACAATGAAACTGCACATACAGCACATCTATGTCAGGTGGATCCCAAGGCTTTATTCCATTGGGAAACCCTCTGAAGGATTTGGTCTCCTAAATGGCTCAAGCATTTGCCCACAACTTTAAGAGGCTTCATTTGGTGAATTTCAGATCCCAGCCAACATTAGAATCACTTGGGGAGATTCTTAAAATAGCCACTGTGAAATAACATATTTGGGATTTGCTTAAACATGATCCAGCACAAAAAAGGGGCTGGAGGGCTCAGGATACATGAAACTGGATCGACGAAATGGTGGTAATTGTTGGAGCTGAGTGACGGAGGTTCATTAGACGATTGCCTCTATTTTATGTATGTTTGAAAATTGCCTCGATAAAAAGATGTGTGGGGAAGCTTCTCTGGTACAACAAGGACGGCAGAGACCACACTCAAGGAGACTGTCTCAGTTACGAGGCACCTCCATTTGCAGAACTGCACCTCCCCCAGCCAAAAAAAGTTTACTCGAACAATGCGCAGTGATCCGTTCATTCTGTCTACTCATATCTAACCACCCACCCTCACAGGTGCCACTGGCGGGTTCCCTCATGCACATAAACTCCTGTCACCTTACAGCTTTCTTACAGAGATATTATGGCTGGAAGAGGAGAGGTAACTCACACAGAGCCAAATGGCTTCTAAGTGGCCGAGCTGGGCTTCAACCCCAGGCATCCAAGTCTTTCTGCTCCAACAGAAAAATTAAGAGGTCTGTGGCTCTCGAACACTCTCTCCTCCTCAGCCAACCCTGTTTCTTCATCTCCCGAGTCTCGCCCGGGTATCTTATTTCCTCAGTCTTGTGACCTACATTTCAGCTGAAGCAACATCTTCTTCCCTGCTTCTCCAACTTTCCCCCATTTCTGCTTACAAATGTTCAAAACCAGCTGCAAAATGGTAGCATTCTACTGCCAACGCCCACTTTGTGTATATCTATAAAAATCTGTCCTAGAAACGTTTTTCCTGTATTTAAAAAACATGTTCACCGCGTTCCATATGTCATGTTGATAGCCTTGTATTTGGTCAGGTCTCCGAGTAGTGGGACAACAAATGGACAGAGCAAAGTAACCAAAATGAATTCCAAAATTACTTAAGTGCTTGATGGCAAGTTTAATGTGTAAGAATACACAACAAATGCAACATAAGGGGAAGGGCAGAGGCACCTGCATTATGAGGAGGTCTTCGAATTCGACAAGAAGCAGCGCAATAACTGATTCACGGTATCTATATTGTAATCCCTAGAGCAACCACTCAAAATGCTACTTAAAAAAAAAAAAAGTATAGTCAAAAACACAAAAGAAAAATTGAAGTGGAATTTAAAAAAGGCAGGAAAGTGGAAACCAGGGAACAAGTTTTTAAAAGAGATAGGGAAAACAAATAAATGGTAGACCTAAACCCAATACATAAACAAAAAGATATTGTACCAATGGATTTGTTTTGAATTATCCAATTATATGTTATTTACAAGAAGCTCACTTCAAATATGATACTGGTATGTCAAAAGTAAATGGATGGGGAAAGATACACCATGCAAACATGCCCCCCAGAAAAAGTTGGAGTGGCTATATATATATATATATGTATATAATAAAGTTATATTAAATTAGAACAAGCAGACTGCAGAGCAAAGAATATTACCAGGGCTGAAGAGAGACATTACATAATTATAAAAGGGTCAATTCACCAGAAGGCGGAACAATCATAAATGTGTATGTACCCAATAAAAGAGCTTCAAAAAACCAAAAGCAAAAACTTACAGAATGGAAATGGGAAATAGAAATGGATACATTCAGAATTTGTTAGAAGACTTTACCTCCTCTCTCAGTAATGAAAAGAACTAGTGGAGAGAAAATCAGCAAGGTTTCAACCATAAAGTGGAAACTTTCTGTCAGCTCAGAACTGATAGAACGGAACAACCATAAACCAACTGAATCTAATTAACATTTATAGAGTGCTCCACCCAACAATAGCAGAATAGACATTCTCTTCAAGTGCATGTGGAACACTCATGAAGACAGACCATATGCTGGGTTGTAAAACAAATCTTAAATTCAAATGAACTGAAATCATACAATGTATGTTCTCCGGTCATAATGGAACTAAACTTCAAATCAGTAGTGGGAAGGGACCAATGTCTTTGGTGAGCTCCATGCTTTGAAGTGGGGGTGAGGGTTCAGCAGCTATCAGCACCCCTTGTACCCCTGGTCTGCAGTTTGCTCACCTCGAGACCCTCCCCGTCTTTTCACTTGGTTCCCGGTGAAACATGCCTTTCAGATCCAAGGCGACCCTAAAGGGACCTCACTCTGGGACAGGGAACACTCAGGGTGGCTGGAACCACGTGGGAGATGGGAGTAGAGGCAAGATGGGGGAACAGTGAGGGAGGGTCGGAGCCAGGACACGTGGGACCCCCGGACAGAAAGGTGTGAGTCCCCCAGGGGACTGTGAAAATGCAGAGACGCCCCAGCCCCCACCTCAGGCATTATGGGGCTCAAGCATTAGAATGTATTAGAAGCTCTCCAAGGTGATTTTAATGTGCAGTCTGGGTTAAGAAGCTTCCCCAGGTCAGGGGTCTGCAAACTTTTTCCATAAAAGGCAAGATGGCGGAGGAGTAGGAGACCTAGATTTCGTCTGGTCTCAGGAATTCAGCTGAATAGGGATCAAACCATTCTGAACACCTACGAACTCAACAGGAGACCGAAGAGGAGAGTAGCAACAACTCTCTGAACAGAGAAGCGACCACTTTCTGGAAGGTAGGACGTGCGGAGAAGTGAATCCGAGGCCATAAAAGGCCAGATATTAAACATTTTAGGTTTTGCAGGTCACACGAGATCTCTGTCACTTCTCTGACTCCTTTCCCTCCTTCTTCTCCCCTTCCTTCTTCTATAATCCCTTAAAAATGTACAAACTATCCCTAGCCTATGGGCAATGCAAAGACAGGCGGCAGGTTGGACTCGGCCCACAGGCTGTACTTTGCTGATCCCACTCTAGGTCAACAACTCTCAAACATTAGTCGTTGGACCAGAAATGAGTAGACTCTGTGGCGTGTGGGCAAACCAGCTCTCACAAACCAAAACAAAACCCTCATTTGTAGCATTTGCTGATTTCCATAGTATAAATGGTCCCACCAAGCCCAATATCAAACACCAATGTGATGTCACTGAACAAGAGTTGAGAGGAGGTGCATAGTCGGCTCCCACCAGTCGGCACCAGGCAACTCCAGCACATCGCTCTATGGGAATCATCTGGGAAGCTGCTTAGCAAAGCACCCCTGGAAACCTTGGTGCTGCCAAGTACTGGAGCTACTGCCCTTGGTTCTGTGAGCAAACAATTAGATGACCCATGCACTCCACAAATGATTATACAAGGCATCGAGTTCCACTTGGGGAACCTAAAGGTGAATGACACACGTCCCCACCCCCAGGGACGCTTCTCACTTGCAAAGTCCTAATGACGCTTCTCACTTGCAAAGTCCTAATGACGCTTCTCACTTGCTCCAGAAGGCTGTTCACTGGGGTTGGAATAAAAGGGAGAGAGCTAGTGTATCTTCATCTGAAACCTCTGTTCTCTTCAGGAGCAGTGCCTGGGTGGCTCAGTCGGTTAAGCATCCGACTCTTGATCTCAGCTCAGGTCTTGATGTCAGGGTTGTGAGTTCAAGCCCTGTGTTGGGCTCTGCACTGGGCGTGGAGCCTACCTTAAAAAAAAAAGAAAAAAAAAAACCCACTTCTCTTTTATTCAAATGTGCTTTTATTTAAAGGCGAAGGGTGATCAATGGCCAGAGCATGGAAGGATGAAACTTTAACTGCTTTTGGCTTTTGCTACTTATCTTTGCCTACTGAGAAGGTTGGGATGTCCACACTGGCCTGCCCTAGAAGGGGGGAAATGTGGTCTTTGGTTGACTGAGGATTGGGTCTCATGGGCCACCATGGTCTAAATGCAAGAACCAGAAGGAAAGAGAAGGAAGGTCTTGCCTCTGGGCCAAGGAAAGGTTTCCCGGTGATTTAAAAGTGGTTTAAAACAACAAACATTTATTATCTTACAGTTTCTGTGGGTCAGGAATCTGGTTGCAAACGAGCTATATCCTCTGAAGAGATTTAATAGATTTATATATATTTAATATATATAAATTTAATATAGATTTGAGAGGATGACAGGGCAGGTCTTAGTGAAAGATTAAATGTAAATGAAGCAGAGAAATAAATCAGAAAATATTCTCCCCCCACCCCCAAAAAAAGGAGGTTCTAGAAAGAAGGGAAGAGAGGACTGTGTTGTAAGAAGGGATTGGCAGGGAACTGGGTGACGATCCTGGGGAATGTGCCCACCAAAGGGAAGGGCATGCAGTTGGAGGAGCTGGGCGTGGGGAGGGTGGCAGAAGACCACAGAAGCACCTCGTTCCAGAGACCAGAAGCGGCTGAGGCTCCCAGCCTCCACTCAGACCAGGCGCCTCCCCCTGCCTACATTCAGTCGCCACTCAAGCTAATCCTCCTGTTGGGGCCAGTGAAGACTTGGCTTTGGCAGCATTCAGAAGTCTTCCCGGTGACCACTTTCCTTGGTCCCTATCTGAGCACCTCATCTTGAAAACCCACTCTCCGTGCCCCCGAGCTCCCATAAGCCTAAGGAAAGGACCACTGGGGACTCGAACTGTTAGCGAGATGCGGTTGGGGGTATCCCCTCACTCTGCCTCGATTCTTTGGGGTCCGACCAAGTGAATTAGGGCTGTCCTGGGTCAGCTAAAGAATCCTCGAGGCTCCCCTACCACAGAAGATTTTACATATGAACATGGACCAGCTCAAACATTAGTCCCCTCCCCAGGAGCTATTATTGTGAATTGTTTCTTGTGTGGTGTTCCAAGTATTTTGTGTGTTTATACAAATTGAGCCATAACAGACCACCAACCAACCTGATGAATGTTGCTGGGCCGGCTGTGTGTAAGTCTTGCGTGATTTTATGCAAAGTAATTCGTACCCAGGGCTCAGTTTCAAAGCCAGCAGGAATGAATGATTTAGCTTCCGTGCCAAAGTCTCTAGTCCTTAATTGCAGGAAAAAAAAAAAAAAGAAAGAAAAATGTCAGCCGGCTCTTACAATTACCCACCGCCCCTGATCTCTCCGGATCACAGAAGGGAAAGAAAGCTAAAGTGACTTGCAAAGAATGGGCCCCTGGGGGGAAGAAAATCAGATTCTCCACCCCCCACTCCCGCCCTTAAATGCAAGGGGGGGGGGAGGAGAAGAGAAGGCCAGATTGAGAGAAGAGCAGCTCAAGAGCTAATTAAGTCTGCGCGGCAGCCAAGCAGGCCTCTCCCTGGTTGCCAGACGGCAAAGCCTTCCAGTGTTGCTGTGAGGTGTGCGTGGGCCCAGCCAACTTCAGGCCCCAGATGGAGGGTTTGGGTTACTATCGCCCAAAGTGTCAGGAGACGGGGAGGCTAAGACCCGGTCTCCGGGCAGAATGAAAACCACCACTTGATCGGGCAAAGGCCGTGTACATGCTTAGGTCAGTAAAAATAAGTGTATTTTAGTCAAAAGGGGGAAAAGAGGTCCTCTAGCGAGACCTCGCAGCCCAGGCCACGGATCAGGCGCCACCCAGTGGCAGCTTCTGGAATTACAAGCACAGCCTTCACTGGCTTTGGCTTCTTTTGCAAAGGGTCACGGGTAGAGCTGAACAAAAGCTACAGGCCCCCTGCAGCTTTTCTTTCACTATGACCTTGCTGTAATTACACACCCGCCTCTGGCCTCCTTTTTTGGCTACAAAGAGCCGACACAAATAATGCTAATAATATGTCCTTGCATTCGTGTGTCCTTCTTTTCGGCATGTACAGAACTCTTTTCCCGTAAATGACCTCAAACCATGGGCAGCAGGTGGGCGGGAAGGCGCAGCGATTCCCAGCTTATTAAGAAAGGGAATGAAGAACCAGAAGCACAAGGTAACCTGCTCAAGGTCAAAGATGATTGCACGTCGAAGCCCGCACCGAGACCTCCCAGCTCCGGGTTCAGGACGGCTCCCTCTCAATGCACGCCCCACAAGAAATGAAGGACGGACGCGCAGGCCTGGATGCAGCTCGAGTCACTAAAACACCATCCACACCAGAGACTGGGGTGTCACAGAGGCAGAATCCGGCACTGCCCTCCTGATGCCCACCTCAATACACACGGACACATCCAGACACACACATATGACGGCTTGACATACGTAAAGGATACATTATGCTTTTCTGGGTCAGGACTGGCCCTCTTTTCCAAATCATTCATACCCAGACCTAAACACGTTAGATTACCAGGTTCCTACCACTCCAGGATGATAGGACCCCTTTGCGTCTACTGGACGCTGTTCATCACTCATGTCAGATACCGGAATTCAGGAAAATCTCCTGGGCTCTGGCCCAGTCCCCTGCTTTCTCCGATCTGAGGACCCCAACATGCAGAGAGGTCTCGGGTCAGCGGGTCCATACCAACCATTTGCCCCCCCCCGCCCCCCGGAGCTGCCCACACAGAAACCCGGGGCAACTTGATTGCCTGAACTTTAGGTTTCACTTGAGTGGGTCATGCAGCATTTTCCATACCAGGTGAAGACTGGGTTGAAGTAGAACACCTGTCATCCCCTGCCCCCACCTGTCAGGCCATAGGACACCTGTCATCCGCTGCCCCCACCTGTCGGGCCATAGGACACCTGTCATCCCCTGCCCCC